>NC_137936.1:13706702-14306702 GCF_963969265.1 Rhamphochromis sp. 'chilingali'
ATGGAGTATGTGACAACCTTATTTAGAAAGCTAACATGGTTTGACATCATAAAACAGACAGAAAGGCAGAGGCAATGGTGGTGCTCTGGTGGAGATGTCTTTTTTTTATAAACACCTTTTTTAAAAAATCCTTTCAGAGCTCAATTTCCAAACATTAAAAAAAGAAAACTCTTAATATCCTTGATCTGTAATTTTTTTAAAAATCACACAATGTTTGCAGTTATGCTACAATAATTGAACAGGATGAGCCATCTTTAAGACCTTTAGGAGGGATTTACTGTGTATTGCTGGTGTCAGTTATTCAGTATTTTACTGTAAAAAAAGCAACTTAATCTTAAATCTTCAGTGTGATTTTGGTGGCTTTAAAACACTGCTGAAGTTCAACATCTCAACAACAACTTGAACATACTATATTAAACTGTCTTGTATAGTTTATTCAAATATTTCCAACCAATCAGACCGCACTCTTGTACTTTTCTAAGTGTCCTTCATCCTTTTGCTTGCTTGTGACCTTATAGTGTGTTCAGTGTGAACAAGTCTGCCTAAAACTTCTGATTTGTCCATTCTTTTTCCTCCCTCGGGTCCATATTAGCTGAATTTGTAAAACATCCTCCTGCATTCCTGCAGCTCACATGGTCTTTTTGCTCCCCGCTACAACACACGGATCTGTTGTGTCTTTTGTTCTTTAATTTGAGCCTGCCGGCCACAGGAGAAGTCAGAGGCAAAGGACATCACCTGTATATAAAAAAAGCCAAACTCCTCATCATTTCAGGCTTTGCCCAAATTTAAAGGATTAGGCAGCCAGAGTCAGTAAAGGGTCACTGACAGTGTGTTCCTCTGGGTGGAGGCAAGCGGAAGGCTGGGGTGGGTTAGATGTGATGGTGATGGGGAGCTCCGAGAGGCTCAACCCCCTCTGGATAAACTTGAGTTTCAGACTGTTGAGACTTGTGAGATTAGGATGGAGCCAAGTCTGCTACGCTGTGATCTGAAGGACAGGGCACACAGCGGCTCGCCATCTACAGCACAACTTCCCAGACAAAACCCCCTGCTTCTGCCCCCTCCTTTATTTGTTTAGGTTTGCTTTTCTTTGGTCAGCTCTATAAAGCGGCAGAGAACAACCCAAAATGATGGGCTTAAGGTTTTTGTGAGCATTGGTTTATGTACGTGGTGTCACTGGAAGGACAAGGCAGAGATTTTTGCAGTGATATTTTTAAAAAGGCCGAGCCACACACACCACTGTCTAAATCCCATGATTGCATTTCAAAACTGATTTGTATCTCATGTCAGTTCCCACAGAATTAATTTTCAAAACAAATAACTATGACCACTTTTCTTCCTTATCTTGATGAAAATTGAAAATGATTGTGATGTGATATGTGTTGGAGGAGCAAATTAGTGATGATGTCCACAGAGGAGATAATAATAAGTGCCATTAAAACAAAAACAGGAGTAAGTGAAACGAGTGATTAGATAATGATCACAGTGAGACTATTTGTTTATTTAAAATAGTGTAAAAAGATTACTAAAGATCATGTGTGGTTACCAAAAATAAATTACAAAAACAATTACTGTATTTATATTCTAGTATTATTATAATAAAAAGTGTAATAATAATAATAATAATAATAATAATAATAATAATAATAAATCAGTTTGTTTTGAGCGTTGTGAATTAAGGGTGACAGTGTTTAAATGCTCTACATCATTTACTTCATTATAAAGGGTTTTTTTTTCTTCATTTCCGATTACAGGAACGATTTGTTGCTTAAACTACTGCTTGTTATGCGCTTATTAAGCATTTCATTTAAGACTCTATTCACTTTCTAATCAACAAGAGGCTCGGCGTTTGAAAAGCCCAAATGACGGACTTATCAAAACAAATCCCACGATTTGCCATTAGTTAATCAATCCATATAGATATCATATTACCCAGGCCAGTGATTTGCAAATGATTTTTAGTATGCTTCCTGTTTAATGGCGTGAAAGAAATAAAGGGGCGATAATTCAATTTCACACCAGTACCTCGGGTAATTGAGATGTCTTTGACTGAACGATGAAACGCTGTAAATTTAAAAAGCCGCAGTTTTATCTAAGTTTTACAGAGCGATGAACGCCATGGACGGTCACTGATAGCGCCGTGCTATCAGTGTGATTTTAAAGTCATGCGGAGGTCATGGTGTGAGACACAGAGAGGCTATCTGCCCCAAGGCGTATGTATCAGTAATTGTCAGTGTGTGTGTGTGTGTGTGTGTGTGTATATATATATATATATATATATATATATATATATATATATATATATATATATATATATATATATATACTTATTATAAACGAATTATAGTTTATAATATTATAAACTAATAATAATAATAATGATAATGATACACATAGGCCCATGTTGGAATTTATCCCTTGGACTTCAGTATTGATTTTTTTTTAAAGAACAATCAAAAGTACTTGAAAATAAAAGTCAAACTCACTAAACAGTTCCAGAAGTAGGCTACGGTGAAATTAAGCCGATATTGCTGTCTGATAATCATCAATCAAAAGTTATCGTATTTAAATGTTAGCCCTAAATTCTGATACTCCATCACTGAAAAAAAGTGCCCAAAGTCTAGTACCGTTCATTGTTTTACAATCAAACTCATTAGTAAGCGTGTTACTCTAAACGGTGTTCTTCCCTGTGGGGCCCGCAGGTCTTAAATAACCTCAGTGACAGCGCCGTCGCGGTGCTGGTTTTTGATTAGCGCATGAATATTTTAACAGATCGTGACGCGGTCACAGGTGCGTTTAACTTAGTGCTGCTGCTGTGGTTTTAACACAAACAGGGCCGTTTGAGCCAAACACCCAAGCTGTTTTACAATCCACTGATATGCCTGTATGAGAAAAACAAGTGCCGAGCGAAGCGTGCCGTTTTTTTCTACATCATACGATCATATGAGAGGGAGGGGTGCGACTGTCATTTGCAGTAGGCTACTTGCAGTTTGGTTGCGGGGGTATCAGTGCTAAGCAGACAAGCTTGAATCATCATAAATCCTGATATTTCTTTTTAGAGAGTCTCCTTTAACAACATGCTTCCTCCTCCTCCCCGGGGATGGAGGCGACAACCGGGACTGAAAACCCCACTCTCCCTTTTTTTTGCCCTGAACCGCAAGAAGGTTTTCATCAACACCGCGGGGACGCATTCATCCTGCCTGTCAGCCGGGGAAAGGTGAGGGAGATGAATGGGGAAGAGAGTTCAGTAAGCTGTGCATCTGATGGACTCGGAGAAACAGGCATGTAACAGAAACAACAATTGTCTTTATTTCTTCTCCGTAACCCGCACGCAGTCGTTGAAATCGCTGCCAAGCTGCAAACGCACCTATCGCCGTCAGCTCGGCACGGCTTCACATTTGGATCTGATCTGATTTCTCTGTGCTCTCTTTTCCACGCTATTCCACGGGGCATGGCTGCTTTAAAGACGAGCCCTTTGTGATTCTCTGAGACACCAGCGCACGATGATTACAGGATATATAATCATCCTGTTTATTGTTTAATTTTTCACCCTGACTTACACTGTAAACACACACACACACACACACACACACACACACACACACACACACACACACACACACACACACACACACACACTGAAATAACTAAAATACAATGACACGAAATGCATGACTATTCAACGTTCATGTTTTCCAAAATGCTGAATTTGCGTAATTTTTCCAAATGCATGTTTTGATGGGGACCACACTCTTCTTCTTACTTTTATTCAATTTTACTTTTTTAAAATCATGATCGAGACAGTCTTTGTTATGTTATTTATTTCCTGTTCAAAGTTATATAAGCTTACATGTTTAAGCTTAAAACATGTAAGCTTTAAGATTTAATCAGACTATTATGTTAGAAGCCTTGGCTTGGATGGGTGAGCGAGGTTTGACAGAATTAAAAACCGTCTTCAGAAAAAGGAGACTTGCGAACTTTGGATGAGTACACCTGCTAAAGCGACTGAACCACCAGTCTGCAGAGTGTCAATTGCATCTTAAGCTTAAATGGCCGTGAGGCATTGTTACTTAGCGGCAGCAAAGTGCCCCGATCCGCCTGATTGCGCTAATTGCTTTGAAATGGGATACATTACGTATCATTACGGAGACCTTGGGCGGCTGTTCCTTTCATCTCTCTTAGGTGCATCACGAAGTCGCCATCCAATTAACTCAAAGCCACTTAATGTTACAGGTCAGGCGTTCTGATAATATTTATCCGGACTTCATCGTCGCTGATGGAACCTGTTCGTTTCCAAAAAAATCAAGATTTTAGCAGTTATACTCACGCGCGCGATGTCACGATCCCCAGATGAAGGTCGAGCAAACTTTTTTTTGCCTCGAAATGCCTTTTGACGTGGACTCTGTCTTTTATGTCTTTACAGTCTAAACGGACAGACCTTGCATGAAAAAGGTTAAGACAACTTTCAGAGCGGGCAACAATAGGCCTTTGTCGGGAGTCCCTGCCTCCTCACTAGGAATCAGAGGTAGTTTATTAAGTTAAATAAAGGCCCGATGAGCCTTACAGTTTTTTGTAACTCAACGCGGCCCTCATTTGTTGCCTCGGGATTTAAATGAAACGCTATGGTAATCGTCTTCTCCACGGCATATCGGTCTTTCTTTCTTTTTTTCTTTTTTTAAGGTCACTGTTTGGGATGCTAATTGCATCAACATTGTTTGCCAGCACCGCCGGCCCTCTGTTCACAAGGCAAATTAATCGGAAACAATGACACTGCAGCGTTCAGGCACCGCGGGGTTTAATTGTGACTTTATTAAAATCATAGTTTTCTGAGATATGTGAGGAAATAGTGTCTGGTGTGCGAAGCGCGCACACCAGACACTATCTGTCAATAGCTGATGGATATCAGAAGATCGTTATTATCGCGTGATTGTGGTCACTAAAGCAAAAACACACACTCCCTGATCACAGACCTGTGTTATTAAAAGTAAAACAAAACATCCGTTACTTTCATAGTGGACATCACCGGGAAAAAAGCAGGTTGAACCTCAATGCTGTTCACTTTAACTTTATTGTGTGCCTATTTGTGTTTGCGCACACTTATTTGAGGACTCGCTGTTTATTAAGAGTGCGGGTTAAGTGTTTGAGCCCCAAGCAGAGGGGACAGTCGGATATAGGAGACCCCGGTGTGACTTCAAAAGCTTCCAGAAACGATGCCACTCGCTTCAGGTTTGAGGTTTGAAGTGTTTCCAAACACACAACAGCTCCACGTGGAGACTCCTACCTGCACAGACACGCACACACTGACTGACACACAGGATGTGCGGCTGAGGTGATGATAAATGGTGACGTGCGCGTTACGCGTTTCCATTTTATATGCTCTAAACCCCAAAACAGCAACCAGGCTTTAAAAATGAAAGTGACAACCGGAAATCAGTCGAGACAGACCTGAAGTTTAACTGATCATTTGAATGATTTTATATTGTTTTTCAGGATCCATCATTTCTCTGAAACTATCATTCACACACAGCGTGGGCTCCTTGATATGTACTGACGGCAAGCCTCAGTGAACAGCAAATTATTAACTCATCGGCTTTACTTTGTCGTTAACAGCTGGCAAATCGCTGATGAATGTTATTTGCACCGTTCATGCGAAGGAAACATTTGCATTTTTAACCATGACTACAGCACAACATGGATTTTCCGGATTTCCCTCCCTGAGACTGTTTCGAGGTCTCAGCACCCTACACAGTCCCGCACCGAATCATGACAACTCGTCTCCTCAGGGATCCGCGGTCTGACGCGTATCTTGGGAAACACTTGCACCATGGAATCCCTTTCAGCGAGGATACGCGCTCACAAGTAACCTTCCGTGGGCGCTGACCTTTTCTTCTGAGAAGCCTGCTATTACACGACTATAGCTCTCATTTGAATGGATGGAAATAGCGTGCGATCGGCTGAGAGAAAACTAATTTTTCAGGCTGAATGGCTCAGTGTCCCCGGGCTATAGGGCGGATAGAAGGAGGAGGCGGTGCCGCGCTCTCGGTGCGGGTTCAACTTTTTCAATAGTCTCCCTAAAACGTGGGGCGCTTTGATCCGCGCCGCTGCTGGCGCCTAAAAACAACATAAGTTGTCTGCCCATTAGGAAGACTGACAAATCGTGACAGATTGTTAATGCCTGGCAGTTAGCAACGCAGGAGCCATCACGAGAACTGACTGCGCTCAAAATCAATCACTAAATACATCAATTAAAAAAGGTAATCTCTTGCCTGTCTTTACTCCAAAGGTTTGTGAATTTCTGGGATTTCTTTTTGAATATTATATTTACAAATGCGTGCATCCAGTGAGGCAGGGCTGTGCTCCCCCCCCCCCCTTTTTTTTTTTTTAAATGCAGGGGGAATAGATAGCTTTAGTGGGTTTATATAAAACCCCCTCTTCGTGGAGTGGCCAGAAAATGAGAGGGTATGCGAGCTACATCTAGGCAAATCAATGACAGTTTAAAATATCTCTCCCTGGCTCCCACTGATCATCAGTTTTCAGGGTTTTTTTTTTTTTTACTTTAAGGGATGGAGTCAAAGATGGGGAAAAATCCCACTGACACCCCCCCTCAAGCCCGATAATTACCCCTAAATGACTGCGAAGGCCTGTGTGTTTCAATCTGATTAGAGCCCCCGCAGCCATCAATAAACTGCGCACTCCAAAAGGGGTGCGTGGCACAGAGGGAGGAAATTGTTGTGCAACAGTCAGGACTTACCTAAAGCACTGCGAGGCCAAAGTGGAAAATGGGTCGACCCAGTCAAAATGTTTGAGACTGTATATTTGTGTTATCAAACATGGCAAACGAGTAGGGGCAATAATAGAAGGAACCCACACGCCTTTAAACCACCCTTGGCTTTTCATGGTTGGAGCTTTACTCACTAGAATGGTAGTGGTGGTGGAGTGATTGGGGGCGAGGGGGTGGGGTGTGGGGTTGATGAAACCACACTCCATCAAGAGTTTTGTCGTGTTTATGTTTATCTGACATTGGTTGTTGCAAAAAAAGAAGAAGAAAAAAAGAAACTTTCTTCAGCCCCCTTTCACTCCGGGTCCAGCCCACGTCTTCCCTGATTGGCTGCCTCTCTGTCCACGTCTGCCTTATTATAGGAGCTGCGCTCCAATTTGGCCACACAAACATGAGGATACCGTCACATTAGGGCAGCACCGCACCAACTCAATAGCATCTCTTCCCCACGACACTGCTTTGTAACGAGTCGTTTCAGCGGTGCCGGTCGGCCTTGTATGGCCCCATCGATATCCATGTCCGCTCTGGCTGCTGGTTTGAAGGCTGAAGATATTTCTCCCCGCTCGGTTCTCGTCAGCAGAGGCGAAATGCAGACCAGCTTGAGTCCCACGGGGGAGACCGGGAAGCCAAAAGTCCCTATTCTGCCCTTCAGCGTAGAGGCGCTGATGGCTGACAGGAAACCCAGCAAAGAGGTGCCATCGCCGGATCCTGCTTCTGTAGCCGGGACGTCCCAAGTGCTGGGAAAGGGGGCGCGGATGGGTTCTTTTGGTAGCCTGGATACACCAGTCTCGACTTTACCTATGAGCTCTACATTTTCAGTGGGCGAGATCATGAACATGCCCGAAGACGTGCTGATTAAACCCGAGAGCCCGGACAGTAAAGACAGGACTTCGTGGATACAGAGTCCACGCTTTTCTCCCACATCTCCAAGTAAGTTTAAGTTTCAGTTAAGTTACTAAATTAGAATTTAAAAATGTCTCTTAGCGATATAAGCATATGTAAGCGAGAATATCTAGTTTTTTTCTCTTGGTATTGTGTTTTACATGTCTGTAATACTTTCTGTTGGTCTTGTGTTGATCTGGCATTGCGCGTCGACACCAGAGTTTTGAATTAAATCGTTCTGTCTTCCCATAGGAAGGTTGAGTCCTCCTGCCTGTCCACTGCGAAAACACAAGACGAACAGAAAGCCCCGGACCCCCTTCACCACATCCCAGCTGCTCGCCCTAGAGAGGAAGTTCCGCCAGAAGCAGTACCTTTCTATCGCCGAGCGCGCAGAGTTCTCCAGTTCTCTCAACCTGACGGAGACCCAGGTTAAAATCTGGTTTCAGAACAGAAGAGCTAAGGCCAAACGCCTGCAAGAGGCAGAACTTGAAAAACTGAAAATGGCAGCAAAGCCTATGCTGCCTCCAGCTTTCGGGATTTCCTTTCCTCTCGGTACGCACGTCCCCGCGTCCTATGCAGGGTCGCATCCGTTCCAGAGGCACTCGCTGCCGGTTTCTCCGGTTGGACTGTACGCCGCTCACGTCGGATACAGTATGTATCACCTCGCTTGACAAGGACGGAGGACGAGCGCAACGAGCAGCGGGACGCAAAGGGGGGGGGGTTAAGGATGTTTTGTGAGGGCCCCTATTCAGAGGGGACCCCTTTGGACCAGTGAGGTGACACTGCACCACATAAAGAAGCATCCTGGTGCCGAGGTCAGTGTCACACCTTGTCAGGTGAGGGCGAGGCTTCTTCACAGACCCCCCCCCCCCCCCCCCCCCCTTCTGAGGCTCTTGAAGTTTAGGCACTTCTCTAGACCTCGCCAGTAAGTTCCCACACTGCACAAATAATCCAACTTTAATTCGTCATTTAATGTCAACTGTGTTGTACCGAAATGAATTTGAACGAAGGAGAACATAAACAATGTAAAATCTTATTTGAATAAATAGGATGAGACTTTAAATGACTTTAAGGTGGACATTTTTGCGGCGCGGAGGTAGAAAACAGCTTAAACCTGTAGCCCTATGGTATATCACTAATGGACTTTTAAGTATGGACTGTAGTGCTGTGGCCACACAGCTCACTCCTTCGCGAGTGCTTACAGCCAGGTGAAAAGGCGAAAGGGCTGCACATCAGAGACTATGCACCAAAAAAAACTTTAGGCTGGGCTTTTTTTTAATTGCATCTGTAGGCTGCTGCCACACCACAACATCCATACTTTTCATTTTCTTTCTTTCTTTTTATTGCATTCATATCAATGCGTAACTATAGTGGGTTACTAAATCCAGTATAGGTGAGTGCTCTTTTGTGAATTTTGAAAACCACAGCATTTTTTTTATTGTTATTTTTATTATTTTCTTATGACAGCACTGTCTGTTGTCGGATTGATTCCCTTCGGAAGGGATAATTGTACTGTAAAATAATGTATATTTGAAGAATATCCTCATTTATATTATGAATATATTTGTGACATAACTTAACAATAAATTGTTTATTCTTTTTTCACTGAGAGGTTGCTCGTTTTGACTGACAGGATGCACACTGTTGCGCCGACGGTGAGGCAAATTACTGTAAGGAACTTTAGTCAGTATTTAATCTTTTTAACGCCTTAATGAACAGAAAAAAATATTTCTTCTACTTCAAAAAAAATCTATCAGGTCTATTAAGGAGTAGAAATAAAAAAACAGGCTTCTAATGAGCTCGATGACTTCAACATTTAATTATTATTTTTATTTTAAAACGTCACAGGGACGATTAAAGTCTTCACGTGACCCATACTGACAGAGTGACAATAGAAAGCCCCACATTTGCTTTAGTTTTCCTTGCAGTTGAGCCTGTCACACTCACTGTGCGCTCCGGCTGGTGTGCGCTGTGAATTTAAACTTGTCACATGGTATTTGGTGGAATGTATTGCTACAGCTGTCGCCTCTCGCTTTGAAACAACTAACCTAGATTTTGTTGGCGCCAGAAGAGTTTAGAGGGGGTGGAGATTGCGGGAGAGGAAGAAAGAGAAAGAGAAGGGGGTGAGACAACCAGTTGTGCTGACTTCAAAACACGCCGATAAATATTGGGAGATTGCTTCTCCGGGGCTAAACTCCTCGTAAACTATCCGCTTGAGTGTCATTATGTGCATTTAGGGTGTAAAACGAGCCAGGTGACACCTCGTTTTGAGGGGGAAGACAGGGTGTCAGGAGCCATGTGGCACATAAAGAAAACATCTTAACCTGAATTTGAACACCGGAGTCATTTTCTGCCATTTTCTGCGGATCAGATAAAGGAGGAGGAGGTGGAGAAGGGGTGGGGGGGGATTACAGGCCACTCCACAGCAGTTTTAAAGGCTTTCTTTTGACTTCCCTGCCATTCAAGCAGGGGTTAAACTCGAGTAAAATAATTGCTGTAATGAGCAAAGGCAATCTGCCACAGACAGAGGCCGGCTCCAGCGTGGCTGTAGCTCCAGGCAAGGCGGAACTTTTATCATTCCTAAAATGTCAACGGGGGACTGGGACGGGCAACACTCCTCAGTGCGCCGTGATTTCCTCCTCCTCACTTCTGAAAGGTTTCTGTCCTGGAAAGTGTTCCCAAAGAGTTTCCCATTTATTCAGGCACTCTCAAAGACACGTTTCTCCTTCGGCTTCGAAGTTTTTGCAATATTACAGCTTTCAGTCTGAGTTTAAGGTAAAGTGTTTTTTTCTTTCGATTTGATTTATACCCGTTTTTTAAATTTCATCTATTTTTCTCAGATAATCTCCAGTCCGTCCATGAGGGATGAATTTATACATAATCCCCGACAATAGGTTCAAATCACACGGATGAACGCTCTATCTGAAAAAGAAGAGAAACTTGACACAAAAGAGCCTAAGGGGATCGGCCGATTCTTTGAAACTCTTTCATTCTTTTGTCTCCAGCACTCTATCTTGCCAGGAGCCAAACAGAAAACAAAAGTCACTTGTTTAGATCATCCAAAAGATCACAGGAGGCTGTTTGACTCCGTAGTAAAACCTCTTGATCCTCACGAAAGAAAAATGGGTTATTAGATGCCGTCAAAGCAGCCTGGATAAATGATTAAGGAATGGGCCCTTTACTCTGCATTACTTTTTCATGTGGGATAGGCCTGCGTTATGTGGCTCTTTGGGCTGAATTATTAAATGAAGTATCTCAGAAAAAAAAATTCATATCACACAATTCGTGTTAGTCCCGATCAATTACGACGATCAGTGTGAATTTGTAGTTTTAGGAAACAGCGAACTGAAAAAACGCCGACTGGCCTTTCGTTGAAGCGTATTAAGCCATGAATATGGGTTAAACTGGTTGTTCTCTTTATTTTCAAAACGATACAATTCATTATTTTACCCGTATGCTACTTGATCATTAAAGAAGCTTAGAGAATAAAACCAAGTAGAGATTATGAAAGCACTTACATTTGAGTTAAAGAAAGTTCGGAAATTTGTTACTGTAATTTGATGTTGTTTTCTAAATAAATACAATTATGGTACAACTGTGTAAATGATTTGAAAATGTCTGCACATTAAGGGTATCGATTTTTATTTAAAAAAAGACCATATATTTTTAAATACAAAAAGTTAGAGTGTTACCAAGATATGCAATATTGCAAATGTTATAAACAACAAGTGTAAAGAACGATGCTCACAATAGGCTATTGTTATTACTTAAAAAATAAATAAATACGGAGACATTTTGACCTCACACCTTTTTAAAGCCAAAATCCATAAAATCTGAAACCCCCCCCCCCCCCCCCAACTTTTTTCAGGTACCACAACACCATCTACTGTTCGCAGAGTAACATAACACAGCCTGGTTTGTTCCAGTAATAATAATAATAACTGCAAAGTTTGACCTAACCAAAACCATCCATTTAAAACGCATGAATTACTACTTAATACACAATGCGATTATTCATATTTTGTTTCGTGGTAAGCCTTTGGTTCTTTTCAACTTAAACGTTTATTTTCTTAGTGAGCAAAATAAATTATTATTATTATTATTATTATTATTATTATTATTATTATTATTATTATTATTATTATTATTATGAATAACAATAATATATTAAAGCTATTTTCGAAATACTTCTGTTAAAACTGTTAAAAGAAACATTTCGTGGGCGCTTGTTGAGGATTGATTGTAGTAACAGATAAACTTTTAACGCATTTAACTCCCATATTAATAAGTTAATGTTATGTGATTTTTTTTTCTTAAAAATAATTAATTGAACTCCGAGTAATGTCAAATACGCATCCATGCTCTGTAACTAAAGGCAGGATTTAAAGTGGAATGTAACATGAAAGGAGATGGAACCCTAACATCCGCTCTGATGTGAGCGCCAGTAGATTTTTGTTTTTCTTTGTGCACAGACTGTGTTCAACTGTTTTCATGGATTTAGCCACCTGGAGTCTGCGATATATTAGCACCTATTATATGAGCTATCATACGATCATGACTGGGTTCCATTCCTTAACCAGTTTCAGTTCAGTATAAAGGCGGAATTTGGCAATAGAAACTATACAGAGCATCATCAGATTGCTACCTTCAACCTAATCTAATAGTGACCATGGACACCGCACCGCAGCCTGTCCTGCACCAGGAAAAATCACTGTAAACGGTACTGTAACTTAGCATGCTTTTCCTACTTTAAGTTAAAGTATTTAATTTCTTTAAAAAAAACAAAAACAAAAAACAAAAATATCTACAAATCCAGTGTCAAATAGGAAAAACAGAGAAAATAAATTTCATCTTTGGCAAATATCACTTGCTGATAAGTTCTTACATTTTGAAAACACTTTCTCTCTCCTGCCCTGTCTTTTTTTAACCTATTTCCCCATTAGAGTGAAGCTAACAAACATATAGCTATTAATTAACCCACGAATAAAGGCCTCAGCAATAGTGTGAAACCCTTCAGTGAAAACTAAAAGATTAGGACAATATTAATGTTAGAAAGCTCGTAAAAAAAATGACTATTCAACCCAAATTTGCGGGAATTTATGGGAATAAAATGAATTTACAAAAGAGAATATTTTTTTTAAAAGTTCAATAATCTCTCAGTAGTAGTTTGGCATATATGACGGTGGGCGTATATGCGCTCACAGGATCAGATTTTATATCAGTTTCATTTAAATATATTTATTTTAAACCAATAGTTTATCAATTAGTTTATCCACTGTCATCTGTTTGTCAAATATATATATGGTATTACAAATGTTGCATGCAGAATGTGTAGATTACTGGATTACTGTCCTTCTCGCGCTTACGTGGACGGTAAGGCCCACCGGAGGGGGCAGTACCGTTTTGGCTCCGTTACGTGTCACACAGGCCCTCAATGGCCTGTGCCCGTGACCTGACTTTGCACGTGGCTCAGGTCGTTAACCACGGGGACAACAAACAGGCCATCAGGAGTGGAACTGTTAAATGATTCGTTTACAACCACGTTTGTTGAACTGCATCGGTGCCCTGCTGACCCGAGCGAGCGAGCTCATAATCTGAACTGTGCGTTTAAAAGGTGCCTTTACTGCAGGCGTGGGAGAAACGTGGCTCTGCAGTATGAGAGTTTTGAATCGCCATGCAGCCCGAACACTACACAGCCACATTTGCCAAACAGCGTAATTATTGTAACTATCGCGTTGAGTGCGCCAGTCATCTAGTGGAAAACAAGGGGGAAACATTTTCTTATGCGCTCTAATGAGGCAGCGTTTTCTTTTAAAGTGCAATAAAAGTGCTAAATGTGATGGAAAATTGCCTGAAAACCCCGTAAACCAAACGAAATCACAAACTGCATCAGAGATCCTTTCATGTAAATAAGTTTATGATCTGTCATTTATAAGGACATTTATTTTAGCAAGGCAGACAATGATTTCTGTCACCCTTCGGCAAAGTTGTGCTTTTATTGTGCAGCATTTAACATTTTTGGTGCAGTGTCACAGGACATAAAATTGTTTAATAACTTGGCCGCATGTGGTTTAAATGATCTGTTCTCGTTTGCCTTAAAAGAAGGTGGATTCTGAGGCCCTAGAATGATGATTAACAAGCTCAGCAATTAAGCTTTATTAGCGCACTGCAGGCGGATTTCTTAAAGAGCTGTTTGCTAACTTTTTCGCCTCTGCAGGGTAGGTTAATTAGCTGTGAAGAGTTCAGACCTGATGATTCCGAATGCAGAAAATTGATCAAATAAAATGCTTATGCAACATGATCCAAACTATAAAATATATAAATGTACGAGTCATTTATATATTTATTAAAAAGAGACTGAGTATTTTTGTTAGACCCAATATTTATGATGCACAGTATTCTAGCATTTTTCAATTTTTTTTGCTTAAATTGCTTATTGCTTATTGTGTATATATATATGTGTGTGTGTGTGTGTGTGTGTGTGTGTGTGTGTGTGTGTGTGTGTGTGTGTGTGTGTGTGTGTGTGTGTGTGTGTGTGCACTGAACTTCAAATGGTCCAGCTGTACTATACTTGTGAAAGAGTTTAACCCGAGTTGGGTTAGGTGGATAAAGACAGGACAAAGACACACTGTGGAAGAGAACCAGAGATTAATAATAAAAAATAATTAAATGTAGAGAGGTGTATAAACACATAGCCAGTGACTGAGTGACTGAAGAAGAAACATTCAATGCAACATAGGAATCCCCCAGCAGCCTACACCTATTGCAGCGCAACTAAGGGTGTATTCAGGGTCACCTGATCCAACCCTATCAACATACCGTATCAAAAAGGAAAGTTTTAAGCCTAATCTTAAAAGCGGAAACAGAAGAAGAAGAGTGGCCTGAAATCTGAAGGCTCTGTCTCTCATTCTACTTTTAAATACTCTAGGAACCACAAGTAAACTTGCAGTCTGAGAGTGAAGAACTCTAATGGGGTGATGTGGTACTCTGATGTCATTAAGATACAATGAGACTGATTATTAAAGAACTTGTATTTGAGGAGCAGGATTTTAATTTCAATTCTAGATTTAATAGGGATCCAATGAAGGGAAGCCAATACAGGAGTAATATGCTCTATTTCTAGTCCCTGTCAGCACTCTTGCTGCAGCATTTTAGATTAACTGAAGGGTTTTCAGGGAGTTTTTAGTCCAGCCTAGAAGTAATAAATGCTGCACTGAACTAGTTTTTCAGCGCCACTCTAAAAGAATTTTATAGATATTGTGCAAATGGAAGAAAGCAGTCCTAGATATTTGTTCAAAATGTGCATTTAAGGACATGTCCTCATCAAAAAGGACTCTAAGATTCCTAACAGTGTTACTGGAGGCCAGAGTAATGCCATCCAGAGAAAGCATTTGGCTAGAAACTGCATTTCTAAGATTTTCAGGGCCTCAGTTTTATCTTAATTTAAAAGCAGAAAATTTAAGGTAATCCAGGTCTTTAAGACATTACTGTAGTTAACTAATTGGTGTGTGTTATCTGACTTCATGGACAGATAAAGTTGGGTGTCATCTGCATAGTTAATACTGATACTGCCTAAGGGAAGCATGTATAATGTAAACAGAGCTGGTCCTCGCACAGAACCCTGTGGAACTCCATAATTAATCTTAGTGTGTGAAGAGGACTCTCCGTTTACATGAGCAAACTGGAGTCTACTAAATAGATATGATTCAGACCACTGCAGCACAGTACCTTTAATATCTACAGCATGTTCTAATCGCAGTAATAAAATGTTATTGTCAACAGTATTGAACGCTGCACTGAAATCTACCAGGACAAGCACAGAGATGAGTCCACTGTCAGAGGCTGAAAGAAGATCACTTGTAACCTTCACTAAAGCTCTGAAACCAGATTGAAACTCTTCAAATAAACAATTCCACCGCATATGTTCAGTTAGCTGTTTTACAACTACTCTTTCAAGAATTTTTTAAATAAAAGCATGGATGGAAAAAGGCTTATAATTACCTAAGACGGATAGGTCAAGTGATGGCTTCTGAACAAAATGAATCAGAGGGTGATGATTGCTTAAAAAATACTGCAATTGAAAGATAAACAGTGTAAGACCCTTTAAAAGTGTTTTTTCTAGTATTACTTTCATTCAAAGGTTAGGTTTAAAATGCATTTCTGTTGCAGATGTACATGTAGAATGATATAAGATGTAGAATTATAGGTCAATCAGCACCACCTTGTGACAGATCAGAGCACTGTCAAAATCCTTCTAAAGCTGAGACTTGACTATGAAACAAATGAGAACTACCTATCAAGGATAAATCCAGTATCTGAATATTAAAACCAAAGTCCCTCCAAGTCTTAATGAATAGATTGACACTGTTAGGGGAATCTTTATAATGGAGAGGTTGACTTTCTTGCCAAACTCTAAAGGAGACACCTTTCTAAAGAAGTTGAAGAAATGGGTCGCCTTTATGTAAGCTGAGGAGCAAGCTACCTTTTTGTAAGAATGCAGTGCAATGCAGTATCCCACCTGTTCTGTTTTTCTTGATTTAAATTGCTGAATAAAAAGTGAAAAAAAAGAGAGAGACAACACAGTCTAGATGTACTTATGACCAGCTGTTTTAGAGCTCAACAATACACTGAACACATTAGGTAATCTCAGTCTGTAATGTTTAAAAATGCAAATCTAACAACAAGCTGGGGTGGCATCAGGCATCGGTAAACTTGGGACAAATTTAAAACATAATACTTTACACTTGCAACATCAGATACATCAATTACTCTAAAAAAATAAACAAAAAAGCAAACCTAGATCAGAATTTCAGACTACTTTTGAATAGTATTGATGTATTGATGTCAAATGAAAAATTCAAGAGCTAAATAATTCACTAGAATTTTCAACTGGTTTCTTTCATGAAGCATGTTCCTGTTTTGGCCATTCTTTCTGTGACTTGACAGTGAAAGAAAAGAGCAACTTTGTCATGTAAAAATAATTAAGCCTCTTGTCTTTTGTCAAAAAATTTAAATGAGAATGTCTAATAGGTAATGCTGTACCTTACAGGTAATTTCAAGCACTCCATTTTATTTTTACACTGATATGAACGGAAACCAAGGACTTGCATCGCCACAGAGGCCGGCATTCAAAACACCATGACCTCATCCAAAATGACTCATAAAGCAGATCTATTCATAATTGTTTGAATGACATCCAAGCAGTAATATAGGGCGCTGAGAAAAGTGCTGTATACATAAAAAGCAAAATTTCAGCCTGTGATGAGAAAACAGTTTCACACTTTGAAAAATGTATGTGAAAAGAGGACAACTTTTTCTTGTACATTTTAGTTTTGAAAGGTCAACAAATCCCAGAATTCTTTTCTGTCTGTATAAATTAACAAAAGTAGGAGATTTTCCGTAGGTTGGTTGTGTGGTTTCAGCAACAGAGGGCAGCAAAGGCCACAACTCACATCTGGGAAGAACAGTCTTGAAAATCCAAGATTTCAGCATAATTATTTGTCCAAGTAACCTTGTGTGGCCAAAACGCCAAAATGAAATAAAAAGTCATTTTGTCTGTGGATTTCTTTCAGTCACAGTTAATGGGTCACATTTCAAAACACATTCACCGCTTACTGAAGAGACAAATGACACAGTGGTAACTCAATACAGAACAGCTTTAAATAAAAAACAAAAAGCTTTCTAATTAAGTTAAATTAATCAATAAGAGCTGAATGAAAAATAAGTTAAGAGTATGAATAATGTTTTCAGGGAGGGCTCCTCTGCTGACTCACCCTCCAGTTCTTTTCTTTTTGTTTTTATAATCCCTTCTTTCCAAAAACAACTGGCAGACATTTTTTTAATAACTCTGAAGAACAAATCAACAAGGGCATGAACTCTGACACATAAAGAGAGGGTTTATTGCATATGTGGGTAATCATGGGTAAGTACTCATAAAAGGCAGTGAGTTTCTCTCTCTGACAGTGATACATCTGTTATTTTACATTCAGTCTGCTTAATGCCGTTGATCCATGATATTCATTCAGCATGAGTACAAGCAGCAGAACTGACACAACTATTTCAAACCCTATCAGAAGGAACATACTGTACAAGCATGGCTTAGATATCTATTTCTTGCATAACACTTTCCCCACCATGTTCAGGTCTTCAGATGTTTACAAAATGCGTTACAGTGCTCCCTCAAATACATGTTTGTCAGGCTACAGGTTGCGACAACAACGATATATTTCTCTTAATGACACGCGGAGCTTTGATCAGCCCTGGTAAGTAAGCAGCGGTTAAGGCTGGCTCCCTTGGTTTGTTATTTCAAGGTTTTCATCGGCATGGTTGGCATTCAGCAAATTTCCTGTGGAAAGTTCTGCACTCCTTGCTGGAATGTAGCCATGCATGTCCAATAACATGAGTGTGTACCCAACTGGGTACAGTGTGAAGCAGCACTGCGTGCACTACCAAAGCCTTATGATGTGTTTATGCTGCATCTGATACACTTTAGTATGTGGTGTTTATGGTGCATGTTCTACCATTCTACGTGTTGTTACTGTGGTATTTATATGAATGTAACAGCAGCGTATGCCCGGATATCTGTGTTTTTGTTGATCATCTGTCCTCTTGGAGCAGCTGAAGCCTGTCCTCTGCATAGTAAGGACTGGTGTTTCCAGTATCAATAGCCTGGCAGTCGTCTGTGAAAAACACCAAGTCCTGCCAAGAAACAAGAAACAAGAAACATGTGGTGTAGCTGCTCTACTTGAAAACATAAAAGCTCAAAAAGAAACCCACACACACTGCGGAGTGCTTACCCGATAACAGATTCTGGTGATGATGCTGTAAAGGTTCTGGATTTTGCGCTTCAGCAGAACCATTCTGGGTTTCTCTCTGCAGTACTGGTTGGGATGGTTCAACACCACGTAAAGAAAGTCACGGAGCTTGGTAGTGATGCAGGAGTTCTGGAGTCATGAAACAAGTATTTACATTCAATCTCCAAGAGAAATACTTGTTTTTTTTCTTTTGCACAGCGCAGCTGTCAAACTGCAAACATTTGCACATCAGGTCAAATCAAAGCTTAAGATTTTGTGCCTCGGGCATTCTCAATGCACATATCCAAACTGTACAAATTTGCCACAGGAAATATTTGTCGTCTGCCAGTTTAACAGCTAAATTAGACAGTTGATTTTGTATTAAATTGATACATTTAGCGCTTCATTTACTGGGAAATTATACAGTAAGAGAAAATTGAACATTTAAAAAATTAACAACTTACATGCACGTCCAGGAAGATGGCAGGCAGAATCTCAGCACATGTTTTCTGCAACCCAGCAAACATGAGAGTTGAGTTAAATAACTGGTGGCATCAAGATGCCAAAAGCGCCACAAACGTAGACTCTCTTACCGTGCGATGAGAAGTGTGTATTTTATCCAGCAGCATCATGATTTCTTTGCTCAGGTCGAGAGCTCTGGAGTAGCAGGTCGGAGGTGTGCACTCCGACAGCCACACGACGCTGGAGAGGCACAGGAGAGCTGCGAGTCCCAGCTTCATGTCGGATAACGCTCTGCAGGACTGGACTGGTAGAGCCTGTCAAGTAGTACAGAGGAGGGCCGGCTGCTGTTTTAAGGATGGAGTGGAAGAAAAAAAACACGTAGGATGACGTGGAGGAGCAGCACAGCTCACACAAAAAAAACCCAAAAAGACATTTGGGATCTTCTGCGTTGTGGAGAGCAAATCAGCCATGTCTAAATAGCAGCGGTGACTGATTTCTCCCTGCTGACAATGGGCGGACGGATTTTGCGGTGTTTTCTGTCCTACTGCCCGTCATTACATAAAAGCAAGATATTAAGGAGAGCTATTAATCAAAGACTAAAGTCAGCCACTTTGTACGTTAAATCATCTGACCTGCAGTCACGAAGTTCATTAGTAGAAATCACAGGTGTGAGCGTGTTTGGAAACTTTGTATCCGTTTGTCCAATGTAGGGCTTTTAACACAGATGTTTGAAAGTAGCAGCTTTCTCATTAACACACAGCTACAAGGTTTCACTTTGGCATGTTCCTTTCTCCTATTATTGATTAGTGAAGTTTTGCCTTTTGGGAAGATGTTTAGGACAACATAACAATTTATTACTCAACCAGTCATTTCTGACCAGCTTATTAGCAATCTGAATTATTGAGAAGACAGGGAGAAATGACTGGAAACAACTTAAGCCAGCTGATTTTATTAAAAAATAAAACAAAGTCAGATCATATAAACACTTTGAAGTACCAGATTTTTTGGAGCATGATCATATATAAAATACCATCCTCATTAAAAAAAATAATACAAAAGGCAAGACAAATTTCAAGGTAGGTTTGTTGGGGCCACTGAACCTTTCTTCAGATTGAGGAAATTCCTCTTCCTTTTTCTATTTGGGACATCTACACTGTTACATGATTCAGGTGGATCCCGGAAAACAAACAGCTTTTCCCCGGTTGCTGGGCTCCCCGGCGCACAGCAAGCAGAGGCTGAAGGCATGTGTTCCTCTGCTTCCTTTACCGTGTCCACAACTTCTTCTCTTCCACTGTCGCTCTGCTGCTCTTTAACAGGCAGCCCAGATTTATAAAGTGGCTGCTGTGCTTTGCTACAGCTGTTCTTCTTTCCCTTCTCCTTAGTCAGCAGCGGTGCAGTATCCCCTTGAAGCACAAGACCGGACCTGGGGAGCAGTTTTTCCATCAGACTTTGCCTCTTTTCCTGGAGTCTGTGAGATTTGGAGGACAAAGGAGCTTTTGTTAGCAGGACTAGAGTGTTAACGCGCTTACCTCATGCGTGTGGTCACCGCAGCCAAACCATGCAATCCGACAGGCACATTTCACTTCAATTTAAGGATCTGACAGTAATATCTGGTGACCACTAAACTACAAATTAGCCTTGGCTGTGGTGTAACATGAAGTCTTTATATGGTGGTTGGTAGAAGAACAAAGAAATGTGTTTAACTCACCCCTCTTTATCCAAAGCACAACTTGGAATATTCAGCATATTTTTATGCACCACATCTTCTCTCAGTTTCACAGGAAGAACTCTGTTCAGCTCCTCAGCACACCTAAACAAAAAGTCACCAACAGAATACAAAACTGTCAGCTGCTTTACAAAGTCTGCAGACAACTGGTTTAATAAAACAATTCCTAACTATTCACACACTGCAACAATTCATCAGTTTTGTAATCTCACATTTAGAGAAAAATGATTAAATATTTTATCTCCTTCGTAGTAGGGTACAACATGTTAAGCTGGGAAGTTTAATTAATAAATCCGGATAAGTCTAACTGAAAAAACCTTTAGGAGAATTACTATATTTTTAAGATTGCCTTCAAAAAACACAGAGTCGGTCTTAGGTAGGCAGTCTTTATTTTTATTTTTTTTGGCCTGTCCCGTTTGGCTCTTTTGCCATCAGAATTGTTGTCTAAAGGCAAAGAAAGATGCCCAACGGATTTACTTTACCAAACTGAATTGGAATGTTTACGTTTTGTTTCTGTTTTTTTTTCTTCTCGTTTTTTTTTTTTTTCCTCCTCTCTTTTCCCCCTCTTGGTTTTATGCTGCTCACCCCTGTCCTTGGTTTCTTTCTTTATTCCTTTCACTGCCTCGATCACCTGCTTCGACACTCATCCACAAACATCCTTTATTTCGACACATACGCACCATGCGCTCAACGGCAGCACATTTACATCAGTCAGACAGCGCACACAGTCATATAAGATACACACACACTTAAGCCAAGCCTACTCATATTAGTAACTATGCATACACAAAGTCAGACTCAGGGAGCATCTCGCCACACATTTTTTCTCTCTCTCCTTCTCTTTATTTATGAACAAGTGACGTATTCTCTCCACCTGTCTAAGCAACACACACAGCATACATCCCTAGTTATACACAAACATCTATGGGTACACTGAGGTTCATTACATGGAATATAAATGGAGCTGGCTCCAGAGAAAAGAGGTTAAAAATATTTAACCAACTCAAAAAACTACAGGCAGATGTTGTCCTATTACAAGAGACCCACAGACCTCTTAGAGGTTCGAATGAACTTAAAACACCTGAGTTTCCTAATGTGTTCTCAGCTTGTTATAATTCTAGACAAAGGGGAGCAGCAATTTTAATACATAAAAATATTAATTTCACAGTACTCGATACAGTTATAGATCCAGAGGGCAGATTCTTAATCATTAAACTATCTATACGTGATAAAAAGCTATGTATTGCAAGTGTATATGGTCCAAATGTTGATGATCCCTCATTCTTTCACGGTTTTTTCAGTGCACTCTCTGAACACTTAGATGGCACACTTGTTCTTGGAGGTGACCTCAACCTTGGACTAAATGAAGACATGGATAGGCTCAATACAGCGGGAACTCAGCGTAATTGGCAGTCCACAAATATAATCAAACAATATATGAGCGACTTTGGTCTTTGCGATGCATGGCGCTCCCTTCACCCCACCAGTAAGGAATATACTTTTTTCTCACATGTCCATCACTCCTACTCTCGTCTGGATTATTTTTTGGTCAGCAGCTCACTGCTGAACGACATTTCAGACACTGAGATTCACCCTATAGCTGTCAGCGATCATGGTCCTGTATCTTTAACACTAATGCACAAGAATAATACTACGCCAAGAAAAAACTGGAGATTTAATATATCACTACTTAAAGATGAAGACTTTATTAAATATTTTAAAAAAGAGTGGACTTCATATTTGAACTATAATGACACTCCCGAAACATCAGCTTCTGTTCTATGGGAAGCAGGGAAAGCTGTGATGAGAGGTAAAATAATTTCTTTCTCATCACATAAAAAGAAAAAAGAAAACAAAAATATTCAGGAATTAGAAAAAAACATCAAATCACTAGAAGAAGCCTACGCGTCCCACCAAGATCAGGAAACATTGAACAAAATACGCAAAACAAAACTAGAATTAAATGAGATAATTGATAAAAAAACAAAATTCTTAGTACAAAGACTACGCCTACAAAATTATGAACATGGTAATAAATCCGGTCAATTTCTAGCAAACCAGCTAAAAATAAATAAAGAAAAAACAACTATATGTGCTGTTCAAGATTCATCTGGGAACACAATATATGAACCGATACAAATAAACAACATTTTCAGGGATTTCTATAAAACGTTGTATTCACCACAAATAAACCCATCTAAAAAAGAAATTGATCAGTTTTTGGACAACATAACTCTTCCAAAATTATTGGACACTCAAGCAATGGCACTGGATTCACCACTGACACCAGGTGAACTCCAGGAAGCCCTGATAAGTATGCACAATAATAAGGCTCCAGGTCCAGATGGCTTTCCTGCAGAATTCTACCAAGAATTCTGGTCGATTCTAGCACCAGTTTTCTACAGAACGTTGTTGGAAATTAAAGAAAAGGGCAGACTTCCATCAAATATGAATTCTGCAAACATTAATCTCCTGCTAAAACCAGGCAAAGACCCTGTATATCCCTCAGGCAGTCTTTATTTTGACAGTAAACAGTGCAAGTCTTCTGGTTTCTCTGTACTTGTGACACTTCATAGACAATATCTGTCAAAATGCAAATGAGTCATCAACAGGGTTTTGTAATGGGGGGACTATATGTGGTACATTAGCTATGCAGCGAGCAGATGGCATGGACAGAACCTCTGAACACCTACCTATGGATTTAATACAGCATGCTATGACAAGTCCTCAAATAATTCTCCTACACTGTAGGTATATTATGATGAATAAGGTGATTTTCAAGTTGCCAAAACTGCTGTTTCAACATGAAAGTCTAAAATCAACATGAACAGTGAAAAGCCAAGAAAACTCAAGACAGCCATTGAACCAAGCTGCCTCAGTATTTTGAGTTTTGTCAACATTTGCTTTTTTGCAGTGTATTAAAGCAAACTGTGGTATTGGATAGAGGGAAATTTAAAGCCTGACCACTTTGGAGCAACCTGATTGCTTTATATTAGTGTCCAAATTAGCAAAGGACACTGACAAATCAAGGGAGACATTTGTCCTCAGAACAGCAGACATAACTACCAACTCTTCAAAACAGGAGTTCACAGACTATATGTGTGTATAAATAATATTTAAATATGAGTCAAAAAATCAGATTTCAGATCATTTTTGGTACTCTGAATTATGTTAGTGCGAGCATATATTTCTAATATGGCTCTCAAGAACACAGTTTTGGCTTGGAGCACACAAGTCCCGCCTATCTGCCGTGTTTATGAGGGGCAGCCAATGGAAAGAGCGCTGGCTTCTTGGATGATGGTCTTAAAGGGAGAAGAGCTGAAAGGGCTTCTTTCAGACAGAGGGGCAGCACTAAAGGCCCAGCAAGAATTATTTTGAACTGTAAATCACGCAAAGCTACTGTAGCACAGTCCAGCGAATAAAATAGGGAGCTAAAAATGAATATAATAGTCACTGTTAAAATTAAACAATACTATATACATGAATTCTCTTTTCAATAAAACTAAAACAGCTGTTAAGAATTGGTGAACTCCATTCTCCAAACAAAAAGCAGAAACAAAAGAACTAATGAAAAGAAAAACATATGTCTTGCATATTGTTCCAAACTTTTCACTCCCTTGTCCTTTGGCCAGAAGCTCAGATCCAAAGCATGAGGCATCATTCATCAGTAAAACAATCCAGACTCAGCGGGGTGCACACAAAACTGTTCCAGTGCACCAGGACAAGAGGGGAAATTAAATGATGAGTAAAATCATTTATCTCTTTATCTTGGCTCAGGGAAAACAGCTTTTGTTATTATTTACATTTAAGACAATACGCAGAGATGGTTGTGTTTCAACTGGCTGCTGGGGAAACACAGAGTTTTGTTTCTTCTCAAATAAGAGACTTCAAATATATTTTCTTAAAAAAACAGAACTTGAACTGTTGAGACTGGCTGTGTACTAGCAGAAAGAAAAAAAGAAAAACAAAACATTATCATTTCCTTAGCAAGACTAGACCAACTTGTTGTTGCATGCAGGTTATGTATGCTGGAGACCCAACTTAAAAATGATGAGAAGTAATTTCATCTAACTTCATTAAATCACTCAGCTAAACAAGGAACAAACAATCTTTAGAGTTTCAGTAAAAGAGCATGACACACATTAAATACTGCACAGCTATAATAGATTAAGCCAAGAGTCAAACTAATAGCATTATGCTCCAATATGTCCAATTTAAATTTCCTCAAAGAACTTCACCGTCTAATGTTATTGCCCTGATAAAAAATTTATAAGTTTTATTGCTCAATCAAGATTAGTGGCTGCACTTGATATTCTGTTGCTTTCTTGTGAGTCATCTACTCCATTGGCCCTTGTGCTGGACTGAACCAGTGTCCCAGCCTCATGTGTGAATCAGACTGAATCTGTAATTTACTCACCTGCTTAAGAGAGCCCCCAGGCTCTTAGGATGTACTCATTATAGGTATCCTACAAAGCCTGAGCACGTTTGACCTCCAAAGTCCAGCTGTGTGCAGTGATTGCTGTGTACAGTGCCTGATAATGGTTAAGAGTAGCATGCCCTGATGCAGTATACCCATAGTGTGATCACTAACCATGCCCAGGCACAGAACTGCAACAAGTCAGTGAAGTATGACTTCATGAAAAATCGTATGAAGTAATGAATAAATCTATAAGGTTGCTGGAAAGACACCATTTCCAAAATCAATGAAAACACAAAAGTTCTTTCATTGTGTTTTCTGCTCCGTTTGTTCTTAGCATATGTATTAATTTCACTCATTAAAGATTGCAATTTTGTTGTCAACCATTTCTACCGGCTCATTTACATTACTTCCCTTTTCCCTAGCAAACTGTAGTGGTTATGTTATTCTGTTCAGATATTCCTTCAGGAAAAAAAAGTTGATTATCTCTTTGACAGAACTCTATTTACTGTTACAATATAATAAGATTCACTCTCATAAGTCAAACGCACTGAACACTGTTGACAGATGACGTATGAACCTCCAGATTCTTATAAAAGGATAGAAACTCAGAACCTGGTTCTTACCCTGGGTGTTCCTGTTCTGCAGACCCTGAGGGAGGGTGCTGCTTGGGGCACAGGGCATCACTGATTGAAAGGAGTTCACTTTCAGGCAGGGTTGGGAGAAGGAGACGTAGGGCCTCCAGGAGAACCTCGGTAGACACATGACACCGCTTGACCAGCTGAGATGCAAAGTCCAGATCCTGTAACGAAGAGCAGTGCAGAGTATTCGTTAGCCCACATTTTGTCTGAACTAACTGGTACAAAGTTTTGATTGCTTTTATTACACATATTATCCAAACACTTATCATGGGAAAAAAAACCTGAGACCTGGTCACAGTTTGCATACAGTCTCTTGAGCTCCATTTGTTCTTTTAAATCTTCCATGCTTTGACTCTTGGCAGTCATTAAGTGAAACCTGAAAACATCAGAATGGCTTATATCAATACCCCCAAAGTCCTCATTGCTCTCTAAATAATGCTGAATAATAGCTTACCTCTCAGCCATCAGTGAAGTAACCTGCTCACGCTTATAAAGTGCATCCTGAAGGATGGCCCCCATCCTGCAATCTGTCTGCAACTGAAACACGGTTTCTTGCTCACAGTTCTCATCTCCCACACCAGAGTCGTCCTGATGTGTTTTACTTGACTTTATAGTGGGCTGAGACATTTGCAGGCTGTCCAACGTTGTTCTTTCCTCCTGAAGCTGTTGCTCTGCTTCCTCTAGGCCCTGTGGCAAAAGTCAAAGTGACCTTCAAATAACCAAGTCTCAGAAGAAACCCAATAATTAAAGATAAAAATGAAAAATTTCACAGAATGAAAATTTATAGGCTTCAGGAGAGAAGCAGCTACCGCACACAAGTCAGATACTACCTACCAAGCAGTGGCTTTGTATACTCTGAGCCATGTCTTGTCTCTCCAAATGCTTCCTTTCTTTGAGCTGTTGAACAAGCAGGCTATGGAGAGTCAGCATTGCTCTGCAGGTCTCCAAAACTTTGGCTCGCCTCTCAGCCTTCTGGTAATGGACGATAGCCATTTGCACAGCCAGGCTGTCTGCCTGAGAGTGCAGATCATCTTCTCTCTCATGCTTCATCTCCTCCAACACCTGCCATATTGAGAATGGATGATTTTCAGTCATCTGGTATAAACTCAAAACCTACTGATGCACAATTGTGATGTTAAACTCAAACTGTCTTCAAGACTTCTGGTTTTCTTTGCTCTGTGAATTTCCTGGATCACTTTAACATGCTGTAAAAATACAGGATGATAATAAATAAACTTAAAAATAAATTATCAAGGTTTTAGGAAACAGCTATACCTTGCTCATTATACTGCTCTCCATCTCCTTCTCCCTCTCATATAGTTGAATCCTATCCTTAAGCTTTTTCTGGAAAAGTTGCAGGTCGGATGTGTCTGCTTTCTGTCTGGCCTCACTGGTTTTCCCCTTGGATTGTGGATTCATCTGCAAAAAGCCACAGTATCCGGAAGGTGGTTGGGAAAGAACTCCAAGCTAAATGTCATGACGTGATCAGAAATGAAGCCACTCTGTGGATCCCCTTTATAATTTCTCAATAACAATGTACACTCATCCAGCAGCCACACAATTGAGGATTACAGCAGTGTGGTTTTCCACTGGTCAGTTTCTTACTTTGAGTTACCTTAAGAATATTATAAAGAGATTCAAAAACAAGAAGATATTAATGCATACTGAATAAACATGGGAAAAATATTTCCCATGGGAAAAATGCCACGAACTGACTCAAAAGAACTTATCAATACCAAAATGCATAAAGGCCTGGTGATGAAAATGAGATGAGTACTTGCTTTACCACCACATTACATGCCTCCATAAAACGATGCATGCTTTGATCAGCGTTTCCCAGGGAAATTTAATTCAGAGCATTGCCAGCAGTTGAAAAACTGCAGTGCAAAGAAGCTAAATTGTTTAGCCATACTGCTTTAGCTAATGCCTTTTAAAAGAAGAGGGGGAGAAATCTATGACGGCATTGTTGATTTAATTTTAAGTTTAGTGAATAAGGCAGGAAAAAGCCCCCCACCCAATCCATCCACTTTCCAATTCAGGGTAGCACGAACTTTTTTTCAAACTATGAAATGAATGACAATCAGTACAATATGCAATTCTATACAGCAACATTTTAAGAGCATTTAAAATGAGTAACATGTGATTATATATGCACCATCTGTTTCTCGCTCTCCTTCCTCCAAGCTGCCAGAGCACACAGAAGTTTAGTTCTGGCGACAGCGTGTGGCATCACCAGACAGCGATCTATCACAGAAAGACATTTCTGAAACTCCAGTTTCATCTTTAGCCTGTCATCTTCAGACAGAGTTAGCTGGGACAAACACAAACACCTATGATAGAAAGGAAAAGAGAAATGTGACAGGTGAACCAGCTTGACTCTTCTAAACTTACTGGGTAGCATTATCCAATGTATATATTATTTATAAAAGATAAAAAGTTCCTTGGAAGTAAACAGTGTGTGGCATCTGCTACCATTGCAGCTGCTTTAAGAATTCCCACCTGCTATCATCCTAAACCTGTGGAACCAGTTTGTTGTTTCTTTCTTTGATTTTCCATCTTCTACTGGGACCGCATACACAATCTTTAGTTTCTGAAATCAGTAAAATTGCCTCACTGACCTGAAGAAATCTTTGCAGCGTGTCCTAAGTGCCTTCTGCTCCTGTAGCTCTTTCTCCATGTCTTCCTTCAGAGCCTCCCTGGTGGAGCTGAGGATACGCAAGGCTGCCTTGCCTTCCTGGTGCAGTCTTTCCTGACCCACCAGGAGAGCACTCGCTCCCTGTCCTGATCCTTGCCCTGGTTCCATCTGCAGTGGAAAGTCTTGCTCTCCTGGAGGCAAGAGGGCTAATACAGCCTGAGCTGCAGAAGGCTGGATGGCTTTGATGTCTGCTATGGCACCCTGGATCACACGCATGGTGACCTAAAGAACAGGTATGAGACCAACCTCACTTCATATTTATGCAACTTCATGTCTCACAGGAGAAAATTGACACACAAAGTGATGTGAAGTCTGAGTGTGGCACCTTGCGGATGTCTGCAGCAGCTTCCTCATCCAGGTTGTTGATAAGCTCTGCTAGCTCCAAGCTGTGAGCTGTCAGTAAATTCTGCCAACAGTGCAGATGCTGTCCTACCTCTATCCCTCCCTCCAGACCCTTGCACATGTTTGACAGGTCCTTCTGTCTCTGTTTGTGGACCGTCACCTGGACAAGGCAAAAAAAAGGATTTCATTTTTCAAACGGAAATACCTTGCAAAACATATTTTTGACATCAGTTACAATGAATAAACGCAGAGACCTGTGTATATCCACTTTTGCTCACCATGTCAGATATGAGCTCCCTCCTCTTCTTAATCAGTCCACAATGCATGGCTCTCCTCTCCTGCTTCAGTGCCTCATCCAGTCTCTGTCTCAGCATCACCAGCTCTTTCTGAGCCTTCTCCTGTAGGTGGTCGACCTGCACTGCAGGCAGTTTGCTCCCTCTGGTGGAGAAGGGAGCAGAGTACCACAGTGAAACAACTCTAGCATAGTGTACTTGTATTTGTAGATATCAACAAGATTTTTAAAAACACTAGAGCATTTATGTCCCTGAACTTTTAGATACTGCATATTTTGTTTTGTATATATCACATGATTACCAGACATGTTTCAGTTATTTTTTTATTAAGACGCAGGAACATTTGTGTTTTTTTTTAAATTGGCACCAACCCCCTGATGTAAGTGAACCAGCTGTCCAAGTTGCTGGAGGTGCTGGAGAAAGTGTCAGAAATCAGGCTGTTAAGGCTGTGGAGGCTGTGCACCAGAAACTTCCTCTGTGCGCTGCGTTCAGCTAGCACATAGCGCAGATTGGCAAGGACTACATCCAGCACCTCCTCTAGCTGATCCTGGATAAAAACAAACAAAAACAAAACAACAACTTTATGAAGTCATCACTATTTACGTCCTTTGTGTTTCATGTTAATGTTTCACCACAAGTGTAGATGTATGCATATCACAACATTTTTCTTTAAACAGGCATGACAATTAAATGATAACCCAACTCAAAAGGCTCTGACTGTTCACCTGACAAGTAAAGTATTCGTGCTGAAGATTCTTGGCTGTGCTCTTCTCCAACTCTCCCATCCTGGTGGCCTCCTCCAGTTCCTCTGAGAAAATCTTGTGCAGCTCCACCCGTCGCCACTCAATGATCTGCCTCTGGAGCTTCGCTGAGGCCTCTTCATGACGAACCAATAAGATGCGTTGAAGCTGACTCTGGCTCAACTTGTGCAGCTTCTCCAGGAGGACACTACACTGAAGAAGTTCCTGAGATTTCAAGATTTCAAAATTAATCTTAAAGTTGTGAAAATGAAATCTTTCTTCTAACACATGTTTATATTTATTTTATTCATAGAAACCTTCATATTCCAAAACAGCTGTTGTACTTGCGGTGCCTCTGCCATAGTGGTTTAACGATTACATTTCAGTCAGCCCTTGATGGCTGGGGTCCCCCATCACAGCAGATAGCTCTACATGTTTAAGTTGGCAGTTTTACGGTAGATGCCCTACACCCTACTACACTACCAGCTGCCAGTGTGACTGAACTGTTAAAAACAAAACTAGTATACACACCTTGATTCAGAACAGATTTCTTCCTTTGTCCAATATCATAAACACTGACCTAGTAGTTTTTGTGTAATCCCATAATGCTAACATCCTTGGCAGAGTTAACAATGCAAAAACAGATTGTTACTACCTGTTGATCTGCATGTTGACACAGAAGCTCAGCCTGGGCCTTCTCAGCAGCCTCTCTGCAGTGCTCTGTTTCCATTTCTTCCCGAGTCTCCAGGTTACACTGACCAGCCAAGGCAACCATGCGAGCCCCTCGCTCCTCCTTGAGCCGTCCCTCCATGCCTAGCAGCTGCCCGTGAAGCACACTAAGCAGCCTCTCCTGGGCTTGAGCACTGGCCTGGCCCTGAAATTGAAGTCTGGCAAGCAAGGAGGACATCACGCCCTTGTAAATCTGAATCCGGATGGCTTCCAGGTTATTGGTGGCATGTAGCAGTGAAGACATTTCAAGACTAAAGAGATAAAACACACAATAAACAGAATAAGGTGCAGGTATTGATTTTGACATAATGTAGAAAAAGGAACAACTTTACAGTAACACAATTAACGATTCATTTTTGTACTAATTGTTTTTTGGTATTGTTCCATTAATGGAAATTAAGTCATGCTGGGCTGATCTACTCACTTTTCCAAAGCCCTGTACATGTTCTGTGGATCCTCCAGAACCATGGTGTCCACAATCTTGTCTTCAAATGTTGCCTCATCCTTGACTGTCTCACTCAAGTTGGAGTCTGCAAACTCAGGGTCTGAATCACTTCTGTTTCTCTGAAGCAAAAGAAACACCATACGGCAGAATGAAGATGAAGAACAAAACAAAAGAACATATACAGACATTACTATGCAAATGAAATATATTGCAATAAGCATTAAGCACTGTTATAGCAACTGCATTTAAATTGTTCATGGTCAATATTACACTTTATCCTTAGGTTTAAGAGATGAACTTGTGATACCCTTTTTTGAAGAAGATTCAGTCTAGTTCTGAGTCCTATCACGTTTATGGCCAGAAACCCCAGCAGTAGCAGCACCATGGTGACAAAGAACCCAGCAACAAATCCAGCAAAATGAACACCGTGGTTAGGATAGATCTAAAAGAGAGACCTATATGTCACACTTACAATTAAGTCCCTTTTATGAACACGCTAAATATAACACTGAAGAAATGACAACAATAAACAACTTATGCTGTCATGTAGATTTTGTTACAAATTAAGGTGCTGCCCCAAACTTACCCTGTCTGTGGAATTCATCCTCAGCGTTAGATTAGCCCTTAATGGGCCAAACATGCTGACATCATTCTGTGGAACCAAGAAAGAAATAAACAACCAGGCTAACAGGACTGGAAATGACCTTATTATCCTGCAAATTAGGATCTAGAAAGCTTTGGTTTGACAGTGTTGCCAATTAGGAAGATTGAAAAAAGTACCTGTGAGGCATTAGAGAAGGTGAGAAAAGCTGGAAGGTCAAGGACTTCGCTCTTTTGACTCCTTACGTGAGCAGTATAATTGAGAACAACTTGAGATCCAGCTAAGTGAGCAAAATAAACATATCAACTGCCGAAGCAGCATGCAGACATAGTCTGGCTAAAAATAATCTTCTTAAACATCCTCATTCCCAAACATACCCAACAACAACTCAATGGCAAATGTCTGGTAGCCTCTTTCCACAACCCTGCCTTCAGATTTTAGAGGTACTAATCCTGAAATCGAGTCCCGGATAGCCACCTGAGATAGGTTGGTGCCACCCACAGGGCCCACGTTGCGAACCAGCAGAAAGAACGTCAACTGAGGGGGATCAGTGTCAAGCTTCACCTTGGTCACATGATTGAAAAATAAATTTATATCAGGTTAATTGGTTCATTAAATGTGCATTTATTTTTAAATTCTTTCAATATTGTTGATGTACCTGTGCACACTTGTGAAATTTTACTCCAAATGCAGCTGGAGGCACTACACTCTGAACCTGCAGGATTATAAAAAAGAAAAAAAACCCCAAAACAATATATATTTAGTTTCTTCCAACACAATTTTTTTGGAATAGTTTAGTAATAATCATGTAGAAACATACCTGAGGCAGCGAGTGGCCCAGGTTATATCGGGTGAGGGTGCTTCTGCTGTTCCTGAGGTGCAAGCCATTTGATACATAGGAAAATGAAGAGTAAAAAGAGTGTCCCCACGGACCAGCAGGAGCTGAAGATGCGAGAGGTCCCCTCCCGAAAAAGGCTTTAGCCTCACCAATTTCCACTGTACCTGTCAGGTAAATGTGTACACATGGTGCTTGAACAGCTTGAAAAAAGCAGCTACAAAAGCTGAAAGAGAGCCTGTATATCACACATTCCCCAAGCAAAACTATTACAGCGTTCATTATGGAAATTTACACTCAAATGAACAACACAAGTGGGCAAAAAAAGCACAACCAAACATTATTTTTCACATCATGGAGTAATGTACAGTTGAATCAGCATATTATTTCATTATTTTAAAAGTTATTTTCTGTGTTATTGGCTAAGAAAAAGCACAAACCATCCTTTCTAAGTAATGGGTCTGCTGATTGTCTGCCTGGGTCATGTTGTATTGAATCCATACTGGCAAGGATCTGATGGGATAAGAGCATTAAGAGGTACACATCTATTATATTAAATATGTAATTATGTTATGGCCAGCAGTTATGGTCAGAGGTTGACATGCACTCATCATGATAGTGATTGTCATGGTAATTTTGAATTATTTATTTTCACCGCTCTTTTTAAAGGGTGGAATACTTGCATACATATTTAATGATTTGGTAGAATTCTCCTTTTCAGATCTTCACTGAGTTCCTTGGACTTTCCCATTGTTCTGAGCACTGATCAATCCATGAGTGGTATCAAACAAATCCTTTTTATGGTGTTAAAAAGAAACTAACAGTTGTAGTCAGTCATGATCACCAAGGAGAAGGATTAGAGAAAATCCAACATAAATTCAAACTTGTGCACACAGTTCTTGTTTTTTTAGAGCCATTGAAGATGGAGCGGTACCATCATTCCACCAGTTCATAGAAATCATTAAAAGCCCCCAAATTACCATGAAAGTCAAGCTCGTGATGAGTGGATGTAAACTTATGACTGCAACTGTAAAAACAACAACAACAAACAAACAAAAACAAGAGTTTGTTACGAAAGAACGGTTAATTTATTTAGATGATGTGAATCAATCTATTGGTTGCTAAATTTAATTTCTAGCTGACAGCTAAACAAATACCATTGGCTTTTTTTTTTTTTTTTTTACCACTGAGCAACTCACCCTATGTTTCACAGGGAAAGAAGATGTTGTGTGCCATGATGTACTCAGGGCAGTGCCGTTATAACAAGACTGGTTTCCAGTTGTGTCCTCCAAAACACCGGTGCGCCTTGTTACATCGGGACCGCAACGTGAATATAAAAAGGCTGGAGCAAAACACGATACTTCGATATTTAAGAAATATATACATATTGCGACCCTCTCCACGGTAAAGTGTACCCGAAGCATTCGTGACTTGGTGTGCTACCACCGAGGGAAGCCGCTAGCTAACTGTCTGCATTGTGTCTGCACTTCACTGTGCTGTGGCGACGAAAACATTTCTCTAGCTTTTCTTGAGAAACACCTAATGTAACAGCGTCTCCGGTGCTCAAGACCGTCGTCCTTGAACTTTAACATATACGGAGAAACGGCTTACGCCGTTTCAACGATTTATAGACCTAAACAAAGTCAAGCTTCATAATAACCGCTACTGCGGAAAAACTTCGGAAAACATCTCCAAAACTTGGGAAGAACTGTTTAACTCCAAGAAAGTCAAGAGGAACAAAGTGCACTGGATAGTTTCCGGTCTGTGGTTTCAAAATAAAATATCAGCCTAAAATCAAATACTTTTATAGCGCTAGAAAAAAACCACATATGTTAAGAAACTCTAAGTTTGCTGGAAATCTTTTTTTCTCTTACTTGTGTCAGTGTTCTTATAGACATTGACTCCCTTATTTTTATGCAGAGATAATTCATCGTGCTTTAACATTGAAAGCAAACGTATTTCATTTCCGATCTAGCAGCACGGTCTTGACTCACTCTGAAAATCTCCTTCCAGCCCTCTTTTTTTTTAGTTAGTCGTTTTAGGACAAGGTTTTGGCTCAAATAAGTTGCTGGAAATCGTAGCTTGCTCAAGTTTAGAACCGTATTTTTTAACGAAACACGAAAACCTTTGAAATCATTCTCGAGCAGATAAGTTTGGTGTAGAGATTGTTTTGTTTTTTTTTGTTTTTTTTTAGCTAGCGTCAGATGTTATTGTTTACTCGGTGAGTCCTACAAAATGCTCCGTATTATTTCTACAGTTTGAAGCAAAGCAAAGATGGAAGAGAGGGAAATGATGGCGGAATGCGCCACCGACGTTTTGGTCAGTTTCCCCGAGTCGCTGCATCTGTACACAGGACTGCTGACAGTAACTACAGTGTGCGGAGGGCTGTCGGGAATATTAGCTGCTGCTCTTTTGTATGTCTTCTGTCTGAAGCCTTTGCTGTTGACGAGACAAGTAAGCATAAATAGTCTCTTCCACATCCGCTGAATCCACTGTATTGATTCCTTACACTTTACATTCCATATTTGAGATGTTTGTTTTCTCTTTTGTCCCATCAGGGTTACAATGCAAGTAGACTGCTTGAACCTGATGATGCTGAATTAGACAACAACCAAAGGGACTATGTCAGCAAATGCAAGGAGGAGGCTCCAAGTGGAACCACTCATGACAAAGTATTACTCTAAGACTCAATTACTGAAAGTTAGTGTTGTTTTGCACAGGTACATGAATGAGGTAAATCAAGTCCAAAATTACCACAACATTCATGCCCATGATGACTGCTTGTAAACTTCTGACCAAAACTGTGCATACATAAACTTGGATTTTTATTCAGTGTCACAAAGTTTTTGATGGTTAAGACTTCTCTTTAATAGTTTACTCTGTTTACTTATTGAGCAGGAGAAGAAGCAGCCACCCGTGAACAGCGATGTGGCTGCTTTTGCATCCAGAGCAAAAGTGGTTTATCCCATCAACCAAAAATACAGAGTAAGTCCACCATCTCTAGAACATGTGGCAGAATTACACGTACACAACTAAACAGTGTTTTATTCCAGATATGCTAAAGTCTTTCCTTTTTTGGGGGGCTAAAGCTGTTAATTTTGTCTGTTTACCACAAATATCAGTAGAATGTGAATGAATTTACGTATGCAGACGAATCCACGTGATTAACTAACATTGCAGTTGAAAAATATTTTGCCAAATATACCCACAGTATTGTTAAGTGCATGTGATCAAAGTGGATTGAATATTAACTTGATGCAAATTAACTGATGGAAGTTTGGCTTCGATTGACATACACTAATAAGTAGTAGTTGCATTCTTCCATTAACTGCATATTTCATTAACTACAATATGCACAATGCTAGTTAGAAATACAATTGATATAAAGAATATGTATAAGTTGTGTTTTACAATGACAAGAAGGAAACATGGCCTACTTGGCTACTGATTCCGCTTTATGTTTCACTGTTCCTGTCAGCCTTTAGCAGATGGAGCATCCAATCCGTCTCTACATGAGCACTCAAAGTTGCCAGTGATGCCTAATGAAGAGTTGTCCTCCTTCATGGATGGAGAGTCTGTGAGCCAAGAGCAGGACAACGATGGCAGCAGTCAGTTCATTTTCTCTTCGCTGTTCCCCAAGAGCTTACAGAACCAGAGATTTAACAGGGTTTCCCACTATCCTCACACACTGACACAAACGGGGTAAAAAATAACTGTACACACACATTATAACCACCAATTAATCATGGCACATTGCACAGATCCAAGTAACAACACTCACCCATTTGTTTACACAGTTTTGGAAGTAGGATCAGCCTTTACTGTTTGGCCCTGCAGGACATACAACATCACTGCTCTCAGCTTCAAGACGGAAAATATCTGGTGAGCTTTAATCATCTGTCTTATAATGTACTAGATTTCTTGTAGATATCCTTTAAAGAATGTTGTCATACTAATATATATTTTTTATTCATATTTTAGATTTTTCTACAGATGGTGAAAATAATATTGAACTATCGGTTTCCAAAAGACAAAAATGATGCTTCCTTTTCCAAGAATATTCTTCAGATGCAAGAAAAGGTAGGAGTCAATTACTAGTACTCTATTTAGAATCACTGACTTTTAAAACTTTTAATGTAAGCATCAGTTTTTATCGTTTAAGGAACTGAATGAGTTGAGGAAACAGTTAACTGCAGGCCAAGCTGTGAGTGAGAAGAGTCAAGATGATCCGTGCACATTGGAAGAAATTGAGAGAAGTCAGAAAGATCTTCTTGAACGTGGCCTTCAAATGGTAAAAGTCGAGAGGAACAGCTGTTTCACATCTTTTGGACTCCATCTATTTATGCTGTCCTTCCATGAATAAACATGGCTGCACAATGTTTGTTTCTCTTCATAGTCCAAAAGTTTCAGCAAACAGGTGGAGGACTTGTGCAAACAGCTACTTAAGAAGACCAGCTCTTTCTCTCCAGATGAAGCTCAGAATGTGATTCAGACTCTGATTCAGACACTTCTGTTAGTAGAGAAGCATCTGCTGAAGGCTCAAGAAGTAGATCTAAAGGTTAACCAACACTCGTCATTTGGAGTAGCGTTTATTTTTATTCTCATCACTTTTGTCATCATTTTAAGACTGAAAAAATGCTTCTGAGTATTTCTGTTATTTTCCATTTCTTAGAAAATGCAACAGAAGTTGTTGTGGTGGGAGGAGCTGACAGGTCTCATTCAATCCCAGCCTGCCTTGCTAAGACAGGAGGTGACTCTAAGGCAAGGCTTGATGGCTACAACTCTGGAACAGCTGACAAGCGATAACATGTTGAAATTTAGCCAAATGGAAAAGATACTTTCAAAAATTCAGGCTACACTGATTGAAGGCCTTCAGCAGTGCACTGACGGTAAGACGAATAAACTGAAATAGTTTTAGTTGAATCTCATGAAATTATTGTGTGGTTCTACCAAATAAGAGAATTATATTTGACAGTAAGATGTATGTTTCTTAAGGCATATATTTACTAAACAGGAAAAAAAAATGTAATGACAGTTTTGCAGTGATTGACCAAATGTGTGTGGAGTTATCTTCTAATATACTCAAATGGTTCCCAGAGACAAATGGCAATCTGTAATATCTAGCCTAGTTCTTAAATTTAAGTGTTGGACTCTGAAAATAGGCCATTTTCTGGGAATCCTCTTTAGCTCCTTAAATAAGGTCAAGTTCTTTCAGGACAGCAGAGAGTATCATACTGTATGTATTAGTGCATCCCAGACTCTCAGCCTCTTTCTACATATCCCTCACTGTTGTCATAGACAACAAAAACAGGACAATGCTGTTTAGATGTTAACTGTGCCTACAATTTTCAGCCAAAGAATCTTTTCTTTTTGGACTTATTGGTACTTTTATTTCCTTTTGTGCTCGAGATTTTAATAATTGTGAGAAACCTAAGTAGACTATGGAGCTATGCAGTTAGGAGACATTGTTCTGTCACGACTACTTGCTAAATACACCAAGTAAAGCATATTACTTAACTTTTATTCTATATTCATCAAACTATCTTTGCACTGCAATAAAACAAATGCAGTTGTCTTGATAATCCTGAGCTTGACAGATTCCTCTATGCTGCAGATTGCATGAAAAAGACAAATGAGCTGGTGAATGAGAAGTGCAGCAAAAAGGTGTCCAAGAGGAAGAAGCTTCAGAGGAGTCACACCAAGGAGAAGAGCCGTGCCTTAGAACTGAAACAGAGTCCCAGTGACCTACAGGAGCTTACCAAGGTCAGGTACAATACCTTAAGGATTACTGTTGAAATGGGATTGTGTGAAAGAGCTTTAAAGAATATGATTTTCTGTTGGTACTTGAGGAATTTTCCTCTTGTCAGTTTTAGTCACTGTAGTTACAATAACTAGGCAAAAGAGACCATGGAAAGTGTGCAAGTAAGTCTGAGCTTATGTGCCCTCCAGGTATATCATGAGTTGCTGATGAAGCACAGGCAACAGATTTGGGACTTGGAGCAGCAGCAGGACAGAAGGGTGGTTGACGGCCTCTGTGACCTCTGGAAGGTAAATGATCAATCGCTAAATTCTGTCTGCTTACAGAGCTCGTCTGTTTTTCTTATGTAGTTTCTGTGTCTTCAGAAACTTCGTACCTCTTGGTCCAAGAGGCTCGGGGAGCTGGCCAAGGATGTTTTTCTCTCCTCTGTTCCTGCTCAGACAAAGCTCTCTGCTGAACACTGTGAGAAACTGTGGCTGGATCTGGAGCAGGAGCTGTCTGCTCAGCTACAGCAGGTGGAGTGCACTACCAGGCAGCAACTGGATGACATTAGGGCTGAGCTGGATACATATGAACAGGTAGAAAACTTGTGTTGAATCTGTGTCATTGTTTCATTTCACATTTCAAATTTAATGAATTTTTTTTCCCTGTACCGTTTTTTCCGCACTATAAGGCGCACTGTTGAAGAGTGGGTCTGTTTTCATACATAAGGCGCACCATATTATAAGGCGCATTAAGACAAACAAAACAGTCAGATAACTCGACCTTTATTAAGCTCATTCACAGTAACTCTTAACGTTGTTAAGCTGTAACACTACGCTGTAACTTTTTCAGTCCATTCAACTTCCACAATTCCATCAGATTCTTCACCTTCCATGTCTGAGTTAAACATCTGGGCAATTTCGGCATTAAGCATGCCCGGATCCCTCTCATCATTATCCGAATCAGTCTCGTTGCTGTTACTTAGCTGTTCAGTGATTATTCCAGCCTTTGTGAAAGCTCGGACAACACTTGACTGATACCTTAGCCCAAGCATCCACGATCCATTGACAGATAGTGGCGTAACTTGCTCGGCGTTGCCTCCCTGTCTTGGTGAATGTGTGTTCGCCTTCTGTCATCCAATGCTCCCACGCAGCTCATAATTTAACTTTGAACGACCTGTTGACACCAGTATCTACAGGGAGTGCAGAATTATTAGGCAAGTTGTATTTTTGAGGAATAATTTTATTATTGAACAACAACCATGTTCTCAATGAACCCAAAAAACTCATTAATATCAAAGCTGAATGTTTTTGGAAGTAGTTTTTAGTTTGTTTTTAGTTTTAGCTATTTTAGGGGGATATCTGTGTGTGCAGGTGACTATTACTGTGCATAATTATTAGGAAACTTAACAAAAAACAAATATATACCCATTTCAATTATTTATTTTTACCAGTGAAACCAATATAACATCTCCACATTCACAAATATACATTTCTGACATTCAAAAACAAAACAAAAACAAATCCGCGACCAATATAGCCACCTTTCTTTGCAAGGACACTCAAAAGCCTGCCATCCATGGATTCTGTCAGTGTTTTGATCTGTTCACCATCAACATTGCGTGCAGCAGCAACCACAGCCTCCCAGACACTGTTCAGAGAGGTGTACTGTTTTCCCTCCTTGTAAATCTCACATTTGATGATGGACCACAGGTTCTCAATGGGGTTCAGATCAGGTGAACAAGGTGGCCATGTCATTAGTTTTTCTTCTTTTATACCCTTTCTTGCCAGCCACGCTGTGGAGTACTTGGATGCGTGTGATGGAGCATTGTCCTGCATGAAGATCATGTTTTTCTTGAAGGATGCAGACTTCTTCCTGTACCACTGCTTGAAGAAGGTGTCTTCCAGAAACTGGCAGTAGGACTGGGAGTTGAGCTTGACTCCATCCTCAACCCGAAAAGGCCCCACAAGCTCATCTTTGATGATACCAGCTCAAACCAGTACTCCACCTCCACCTTGCTGGCGTCTGAGTCGGACTGGAGCTCTCTGCCCTTTACCAATCCAGCCACGGGCCCATCCATCTGGCCCATCAAGACTCACTCTCATTTCATCAGTCCATAAAACCTTAGAAAAACCAGTCTTGAGATATTTCTTGGCCCAGTCTTGACGTTTCAGCTTGTGTGTCTTGTTCAGTGGTGGTCGTCTTTCAGCCTTTCTTACCTTGGCCATGTCTCTGAGTATTGCACACCTTGTGCTTTTGGGCACTCCAGTGATGTTGCAGCTCTGAAATATGGCCAAACTGGTGGCAAGTGGCATCTTGGCAGCTGCACGCTTCACTTTTCTCAGTTCATGGGCAGTTATTTGGCACCTTGGTTTTTCCACACACTTCTTGCGACCCTGTTGACTATTTTGAATGAAACGCTTGATTGTTTGATGATCACGCTTCAGAAGCTTTGCAATCTTGAGACTGCTGCATCCCTCTGCAAGATATCTCACTATTTTTGACTTTTCTGAGCCTGTCAAGTCCTTCTTTTGACCCATTTTGCCAAAGGAAAGGACGTTGCCTAATAATTATGCACACCTGATATAGGGTGTTGATGTCATTAGACCACACCCCTTCTCATTACAGAGATGCACATCACCTAATATGCTTAATTGGTAGTAGGCTTTCGAGCCTATACAGCTTGGAGTAAGACAACATGCATGAAGAGGATGATGTGGACAAAATACTCATTTGCCTAATAATTCTGCACTCCCTGTAGTGGTGAGACAGGCACGCATGGAGTTGTAGATCAAAAGAGACAGAGATTTGTGGAAAAAGCCATCCGGTCTCTTGACATAAACTTCCCTCAGCCACTCGCTCATCTTCTCGTCCATCCATCCCTTTGAGTTAGCCTTGACGATGACGCCGGCCGGAAACTTTTCTTTTGGCAAAGTCTTCCTCTTGAAAATGACCATGGGTGGTAGTTTCTGGCCATTAGCTTGGCAGCCCAGAACTACAGTGAAGGATGACTTCTCCTTCTCTGCGGTGCATATAGATACCGTACTGGTCCCTGTTTTCTCGACAGTGCGGTTCACAGGGATGTCAAAGGTGAGGTGGACCTCGTCCATGTTAGTGATGAGTTCTGGCCGGGTCTTCTTTTCAGTGATCTTATTCTGGCAGTAGGTGCGGAAAATGGCCAGCTTTTCTTTGTAATCGTTTGGTAGTTGCTGTGAGATAGTAGTTCTTGTGCGGATTGAGAGATTATGCCTTTTCATAAAACGGAAGCACCAAGAGGGTCCCCCTCGAAAGTCGTTGATCTGCATGTCACGTGCTACCGCTGTTGCCTTGAGTCGAATAGAGACTGTAGAGACACTTCTACCTACTGTTCTCTGTTCAATAACTGTTCAATTTTGTCCTCTAACTGCGGCAATCGCGCCTTGTTCCCTTCGGAAACTCCTTTTGGTCTTCTTTATTAGTTTTAGGTCATCTTCTTGCTTCCTCCTCTTGCGCACCATGGACTCATTAATACCGAATTGTCTCGTAGCTGCTCTATTTCCATTTTTTACTGCATAACTGATTGCTCAGAGTTTAAAATCCACTTCGTAAGCATGTCTCTTCGAGGGGTGCCATTTTGGAGTCGTTATACACACACAACACGGTAATGTTATGTTGAAGCACAGTACGTATTACTCCGCGAGGATCCTGGCAACGGTAACCGTAATGCTCCGAAAAGTGGTACTAAAAAATGTTTTTGACAGATTTTTGAGCATCGTGTACCACATAAAATCAGTTTGAGGTCAGTAAACACAAACCAAAATTCATACATAAGGCGCACTAGATTATAAGGCGCACTGTTGATTTTTGTGAAGATTTCAGGATTTTACATGCGCCTTATAGTGCGGAAAATACAGTAATTTCTTCCGATTTTTAAACCCTGCCCAGTGATCTAATTAAATGAGAATCTTACAAAATTGCTTTTCCTTGTTTTAAACTGAGCTTCTCTTTGTGTAGGTATGGACTGAAGGGATTGCTTTAGGGCAGTCCTGTCTGCAACACCTGAGGGAACAACAGATGAAGCTCATCCAAGACATGGTAGCCAAACAGAGCTACACACTCAACAGGTAAAATCGTAAAAAATATTTATGACATATTGAGTGTATAAAAAAACTAGGTCTGCACTGTGGCCAAATCCACTTATGAGTTAATAGGAAGTAATGGAATGTAATATTTCTCTTAGTGAAATGGGGAAGCTGATAGAGAAGAAACATGAGCACTTTCTGCTGGTTGTGCAGAGGCACTTTGTGGTCAGGCACTTTTGTCTACATATGCTGAAAGAGATGAGGCTGTCCAAGCTGAAGGCACTATCTCAGACTGATTTCAGAGCTCTACTAATAGAAGATCCCAGTAAAAACCCGCTGTGTGTCAATTTAACTCTCAAGGTGGGAAAATTCACACATATAAACACAGTTTTTTTTAATTTGTTCAGTGTTTTAATAATTCTTCTGTTGAACACTGTTATCTGCTAACGGTCACAGAATGGCAGGCCCAGCCTAGCAGAGAGACATCTGGGCCCAGAGAGTCAGCTCTTGGGGAATAGCTTCCAGCAGGAGTTCCTGTCTGAACTGGAAACGGGAACAGAGCTCCTTCAGAGCCATGCACAGCTGGTACTAGGCAACACCCTAAGCTATGCCATTCAACAAATGAGGGAAGACCCGCCTACAGAGTTACAGACCGCTTCTAGCCTGAAGGTAAGACCTGGGTGAAAGTTATTTAATTTCACTTATTTTAATAAACTGAGAATTAGCTTCCAGTGGTTGGTTTTCATTAGGTTGCAGGCTAAAACCTTTTTATTCCACTAGCACCACCTGACGGAAGCTGCTGCAGAGAGCGTTTACTTGACCAAAGATTCTCTTACTTCGCTGGTCCGAAGCTACTATTCCCACCTACAGGATATTACCAGAAAACTGCGCCAGGATGATTCAAAAATAAACCAGGGTGAGACAGACCCAGCATGAGTTTAGTTTTTAAACTAAAGTAACCAGAGTAACCCTGTATTCATTACTGAGTACTCAGAAATCTTGAAGGAGCTGCCTTCTTATTTGTAAAATAATTTTCTCATTTGTTACAAATGTCCCCTTCCAAATAATCCCAAAGGAGTTCTTTCGGTTTGAAATCTGGTGACTGGAGGACAATTAAGTACAATGAACTTATTGTCAACAAACCACTTTGAGCTATTTGATGTAAAATGGTTGAAGAGGAAGGATGGATTGGTGCCTTCATGTTGGTTACACTCGATTTGTATTTCCAATGTTTTGGTGAGCCTAGCCTCAGTTTCCTGTTCTTAGCTGACAGGTGTGCCACTCATTGTGGTCTTCTGCTGCTGTAGCCAATCTACTTCAAGGTTGATGTGTTGTGTGCTCAGAGATGCTCTTTGGTATACCTTAGTTGTAACAAGGTATGAAGAATAGGACTTGTTACCTATAAACTACTTCAAGGTGATAGGTAACTCATATATAAAGTGGTTATTTGATTTCCCTCAAAAGGAGGCAATACTCTAGGCATTTTCTCCCAGTACACAGCACTGACTGTGAACACTTAGCGAGTGTTACTGTAAGAGCTGTGATAGTACAGGGTTGAGATAAACTGTTAACAGAAGAGAGCAGATGATGCTAGTCAGATGTGTTGTTATTGCTTAAGCTATGAATGATTTCCTGTAAGGAGGAAGGAGAAGCTGAAATGACTTGCTTCAGAAGTGCTCGATCGAATAGAGTTCACCATTTTCCAATGTGAGATAACTGAAGCTTCTTTTGATCTGTGAATCAAGAAGAGGTGTTCTATTAGAGTCAGAAAATAACATAATAGAGCTGAAATGAGCATAATAAATGGCAAGTTTTACATTTAAAATTGTACGGCAGCTAGTAGTCAGTAGACAGAAAATCCACCTTACTCTTTTTACTCTTGTAAACATTTCCTTCAATCCTTCAGAGGTGAATGAGGGGCAAGAGAGCAGCAGGGCCTTGCTGAGAGAGCTAATGAACTGGAGCAAGAAACCCGGATCTGCTGAATTCCAACAGAGGTACATAAAACTGGTAGAGCTGGTATTTTTTTTTTTTTAAGTGGTACTTTATTGTAAATTAATTCTTACAAAACATGTACAGTGGTCCCTTGGTATAATACGGTTCACCTTTCGTACCCTCACTGTTTCGACGATTTTTTTTGGTGTGCAATCTTGCATGCTTTTTTTTTATTTATTTATTTTTTTACAGCACATTGTGTTCTGTGTCCTGATCAGCTGGAGACCATTGTCAATCAATCTCCTCCGTGCTGTGTCTCCTGTACATTACAGAATTACAGATCGCTAGCATTGTGACTCGAAGTGCTGTACTGTATGTTTGTAAGTTTTCTCCCCAACAAACACAACAATGTCGACGAAACATTTTGCACTGTAAAAGGTACCTGCCCTAGCACCCAAAAGGCAGAGGAAGATGCTAACCATCGCACAAAAAGTTGGACTTCTGGACATGCTAAAGGAAGGCAGAAGTTACCGGGGGGGTTTTCAGACCATATGGCACAACGGATTATACAGGGTGGGCCATTTATATGGATACATCATAATAACATGGGAATGGTTGGTGATATTAAAGTCCTTATTGTGGCACATTAGTATATGTGAGGGGGCAAACTCCTCAAGATGGGTGGTGACCATGGTGGCCATTTAGAAGTCGGCCATCTTAGATACAACTTTTGTTTTTTCAATAGGAAGAGGGCCATGTGACACATCAAACTTATTGGTAATGTCACAAGAAAAACAATGGTGTGCTTGGTTTCAACGTAACTTTATTCTTTTTTACAAGTTTCTCACCACTTAAAAAATGTGTTCAATGTGCTGCCCATTGTGTTGGATTGTCAATGCAACCCTCTTCTCCCACTCTTCAAACACTGATAGCAACACCGCAGGAGAAATGCCAGCACAGCCATCCAGTATCCGTAGTTTCAGGTGCTGCACATCTCGTATCTTCACACCATAGACAATTGCCTTCAGATGACCCCAAAGATAAAAGTCTAAGGGGGTCAGACCGGGAGACCTTGGGGGCCGTTCAACTGGCCCACGACGACCAATCCACTTTCCAGGAAACTGTTCATCTAGGAATGCTCGGACCTGGCACCCATAATGTGGTGGTGCACCATCTTGCTGGAAAAACTCAGGGAACGTGCCAGCTTCAGTGCATGAAGAGGGAAACACATCATCATGTAGCAATTTCAAATATCCAGTCGCCTTGAGGTTTCCATTGATGAAGAATGGACCCACTATCGTTGTAACCCATATACCACACCAAACCATCACTTTTGTTGTTCCAACAACTGTGTCACATGGCCCTCTTCCTATTGAAAAAGTTGTATCCAAGATAGCCGACTTCTCAATGGCCACCATGGTCACCACCCATCTTGAGGAGTTTGCCCCCTCACATATACTAATGTGCCACAAACAGGACTTTAATATTACCAACCATTCTGATGTTATTATGATGTATCCATATAAATGGCCCAGCGCGCTACTTCGCGGGTTATTTTTAGAACGTAACTCGCTCGATAAACGAGGGACCACTGTATATAATTTTCAATTTATCTTTGTTTTCAAATGTATTAGGGTTGAACTTCACAAAAGAAAGGTGCTGGAGCAATATGATCTGGATCAGGAGATGACTTGCGAGCAGCTTAGGCAAAAGAAAATAGCCCAGGATCAAACCATGCAAAGGGTCAAAGAAGAGTTACTGGTTAGTATGCTTCGTCTGCACTGTACTTTTTGCTAGTAGGTGTATTTACATCCTTTAGATGTGTTGTGTTAACATTGTGATGCTTTGTCCATTAGGAGGCAGAAGAAAGCTTCATAACTGAGCTTGCAGCTTTGGCCCGGATTTCTGTCCAGAGCCATGATCCAGAACACAGCAGTGAAGAGGACGACATTGGTAACCACCCTTACCCCAGACAATTAAATTGTGTATATTCCCATTTCACTCTTTCATGTCCTTTTTAATTTGTTTGCGTTTGAACAGGTGATCAGAGTGCCCCGATACTGGACCTGCTGGCCCTTAATCCAGCATTAGATCCAGCTTTGAACCCTTCACTCACCCCGACTGTAGTAACACCAGTGAAGAGTTCAAAACAGAAGAAGGAAAGAAAACGAGAATCTCATCAGAGTTGACATCATTTCACAGCGTTTACATTTTCCTGCAGTAATATTCTGTTGACTCTTTTGTTGTTGTTATAGTTTTCCTCTTATAAAGCCAAAATGTCTCTGTTGATACTAGTATTGTCATAAAAAGGTTTTAAGTCAGAGTTTAAATACTGTTATTCTGAAATGTTTCCCTCAGTTTTTCTGTATTTTTAAGTGTATCATGACATAACAACTCACTGAAAGTGATGAATTGTGTCTTTCTTTCATACCCGACTATGAGAGCTGCTACTCAACTGGCCCTGTCAGTAAAGCATTTACTGCCTACACCCACACTGCTTTTCATACCACTGCTCATTCTCTGTATTGATTCCTGAGTACACAGGATGATGGATGCTTTTCTAGTGAGTTGTTGGATGAATTAGAGATGTCCATCCTCATTGTAGCAGAGTGCTACTACTCAGCGATGAAAGCCTCGCATCTCTCTTGGTCTAATGGGGTTTTAAGTACAACCCTTTATGGATGATAATGCAGAGTAATGGTGAAAACTCTGGGAGGGCTGGAGTCTGGCAGACACTTTTGTGTGTGCACAGCAATCCAGCAGGCAATTTAGCCTGCACCTTATGGTTCACTGTCGGTTTGAAGTTTAAGGAGTGTCAATTAGCAAACATCAATTTTTAATCTGCCCTTTATTTTCATGCTCATCTTGCACACATAGCCAATTATTGCCATGGCAGCCTGAGAAAATATGCTCCAGGTCCTGACCCACTCTTGCACATCACAGTGCCCTGCCAAGAGTGTTTCTCCTGCACTGTGTCAGTTAGAAATGTCGGTGTACTGTTGACTTTACAAGTGTCGTCGCTGATCTGTGGTGAGGGGAAACCGTTTGGATGTATTTTGAGGTCCCTTAGGGGACTGCAGGGACTTGTGGGAAGATGACCTGATTTCTAATTTTCTCCTCTCCTGCCTGGGCTGTGGGCTCGACACTGATTCAAACGCAGAGAAGCCCGTGAGAAGAATGACTAAAACGATGCTACACCAGACCTATTTGGAATACGGTTTCTCTGTCAGTGTAAATCTGGATGTTTGGTTGATGGATACAGGCGTGGCTGTAATTCTGCACTGGTAGATTCAGGTAAGTGGAAATACACTTAGGTTTGCCTTGGGATATGCTTCACTGTTACCGACGTGTTTACAACCTAAATTGCATATTTGCAGCATTTTTCTGTAATTGGTTTTATCCCATCTGACACACTAATCCAAAAGAGGTCATGGTCTTTTTTTTTTCTTTAAAAACAAAAGAAAGACAGCGGTCCATACTGTTTGTATATTTAGATCATTTACAAATGCAACAATTGGAGTTTCCAAATGCACGTCAGTATGTTCATCCATATGGTCTTCATTTGTTCAGTAAATGCCCTGAAGCTGTTAATAGAAAAGGTGGATTAAAAATGTCCAGTGAGGTAAGTGTGCGCAGTGTGACGCCGTCATCAGATCAGATGATCGTTTATTTTAGGACCCCAGAATAAGGTCGCTTTCCAAAACTGAAAAAAGTATCCTCTGTACAGGAAGGTGTCTGAATCACTTCTGTAACTAACAGAAACTTGTAAGCTAATATAAGAACCTCAGCATAATAAATGTGACTGTAAAATGAGTAAGACATCATTTAGAACTGGTAAACTATATTTTTATAATAATAATACAAAAGAAATGTGTAGTAGTAGTAATGCCTAGGCTACAATAACTTCACTTACATCACTATTTTGTTATTTATACACAGCATGTGCATTATTCTGATTTAAGTAATTCAACAAACATGCTTTCCTGGGGAAACTATTTTATCTTCACTCACTTTTTGACTGGTCAAATATAGGACTTCAATTCCCTTTGCAATCATGTTTAAGTGGCTTTAATACTTAGTAGTTTTGTGGCATTGTCTTGCATTTGAGAATTGCTATATTTAAATTGTAGCAAACTTTGCCTATCCTAACTGCTTTCTTCTGCTTGTCAGGTGAGCAACCATGGCTAACCTGCAGCAGGAATACCCTGGAGTTCTTCTGGGGATCCTGGAGGAACTGGCCAATATGCGCCAGTGGCTTACGTTCCAGGATCTTTGTCGTATGGTCAGCAGCCGCTTTGACCTCGAGCACCTTATTGAGCTCAGGAGTTTGCTCTTTGCTGCAGCTAGCAGGGATCCCTGTTTCCCAGCCACTCTGTTCAGGGACAGAGTTTCTACCAGAGGCCAGGGGCTATCACCCATAGGTGTCGCTGCTGACATAGTAACTATCTTCAATCTTATTCAGATGACGGGTGGGGTCTCTGAAGGGAGCCAACCAATGAGAGCTCCCACTGTCCTGCCTGTTGACCAGTCCCCAGGCCCCAGTCTGCCTGGGATCCACCAGCTGAATATCCCTGGTCGAGAACGAGTACACACCCACTCTGACTCCAGTGGCCAGCCAATTGACCAGCACTTGCTTTTTCCAAAATCAAATTACTCAGCGCGGAAACGAGCAAGTCTTCCCCCGGATCCTATCTCACTTGTGTCCTCCCCCCCAATAAGAGCGAGGGCTGTGTCTTTCGACTTGCCTCACACCACCCTTCTGTATCCTAGCAGTCAAATCTCTGACAACGCAATGAAGAATATCTACCTACCTTTGGAAACAGACAGTGAGTCTAGTGGAGATTCTGCCACCGTGGAGGTGTTTGAAGCTGAACAGGGAACATCGGTTGACCAGAAGAGAAACATCTTCAGGAAAGACTTCCACAACCAGCCACCTTTAATACCCCAGGTCACTGTTAGCAGTGAGTCTCCCAGTCCCAACAAAGGGCAGAAAGGATTCGACAATCTCAGCTTTGATATGATCCCTAATCCTTACCCATCACCAACAGCAGTTTACCAGACTCCAGAGCAGCGAGTTAAACATGAAAGCTTGGATGACCTACAGGACTCAACGTATTTCGGACCCGGCTCTATCCCGGAGCCATCCCCACGGCACCTTCAACCTCCTAGGACAAAAAAGCATGCATGGAGCAGTAAAAGTCACAGTCTAGAGGATCGGCTAGGCCTAGACAGCATTGGGATGGGCATAGAATCACAAGGGGGGCAACTTCCAAGACGTTCAACCCCTGCTATCAGTAGGGGCTTTGGGGGGTCTTCAGGAGGAGAGAGTGGAGATAGTGGATTGCCAGGTGGAGCTGATGGATTCAAAGCTCAGGCAACACAGACAGACCCACCGGACCCTCGGCGACTCCGTAGCCTTGTTCATGCTGATCGCCTCTCTTTTATGACCTCATTAGATGACCCTGAGTTTGGGGAAGATGACATCAGTGCAATCTTTCGTTTCTTAGATGACATTAGTATGTGTGGTTCCACAGGAGTCCTGCACCCCAGTGATAGCACCGCTAACCAGGACACCCCTGAGGCTAGACGTGGCCGGCTAGGTCAACTCCAGAGGCTCTTTCACTCTCTAGAAAGCAGTGATGATGGGCTGAAAGCCAGTGTCTGTAAGTTACTGCTTCGTATGAGCCAGATAGAAAGACAACTAGAATCGCTGAATGATGTGAAGTCTGAGATTTCCCAGGTACTTTCTGCTTTACAGCGATTAGATGAAAAGATCCAGCAGCCACCCGGAGGTGGCGGACAAGTTACAGGTGGGAGATGGCTTGAACCTCTTAGTGGTGTCTCCTCTTTCATGAGCCACCCTTTAACTCCTTCCGAATCATCAGAACCTCAACCTTTGTCTGCATCTGGACATCTGTTTCCCGCTACCAGCTCCAGTAGTCTGGACTGGAGCCGTTGGAATACTCCAGGAGATCAAACAGAAAGCAGCAAAGGTCAGGCAGATTCAAAGGGCGTGAAAGAAGGGAAGAAGGATGCATCATCTAGTCGTGCCTCTAAAACCCAGCCTGAAGAGAAAAGTGTCTCTGACTCCAAACAACTGAATGTGTCTAACTCTGCAAGAGACTGGACTGTGTCATTCTCGAAAAGTAAAGATGGCAAAGCTTCACAAAGAAAAACCGGGCAGGTAGAGTAATTCCACATAGTATTTGATCCTATATTTTCTATGATACAAAAAATAAATGTTAGATTAGAGATTAGTTCATAAGCATATAATTAATCGCCCTTAAATGTACACAACAGTTTCAGCCATGAGTATAAACATGATGTTCAGCCTCAAAAAGGCATGTTTTTAACTCTGTATTTTGCCGACTAGACATCTGTGATTATGTGGTTGTTTGACAAGTGAGCTATTGGTTTAAACTTTTAGGATGACTAAGATTTGGTCAAGACTGAAAAGAAGTATATTGAAATGTATATACATTGTGGTATTTAGCATAACTAACATTGTCGACTTACGGAATTTTAAATACTTTAAAGATGTGTTGTCATCTAAACAGCATACATAAAATCTGTGTTTGGTGCATATTTATTCTAGGCAGATCAGTCGGGCAGCACCACTAACCTACTCTCCCAAAAGCCTGCCAGCCTGGTGGAACAAGTGTTTAACTCATCCCTGTTCCACCACAAAGACAGCAGTCTCACAGGGGGGCTAAGCTCTGGAAAGGTCCTGGACCCCAGATTGGCCGAGGGAAGGGGAAGACCAATATGGACTGTAGATGACAGAGAAGCACGAATCTCACCATTGGACTTACAGGCAAGAATTTCTGACTTTTAAAGCGACACAAGCAGTGTGGAAATGACACAAGCAAATATGTTGTATGATTTTTTTTTTTTGATTGCCTAATATCAGTGCCTAATGCAGAGTCAGCTGACATCCATATCGATCAGTCAAACTTTATTTATATTTATGTGTTGCACATTTAATGTCTTAGTGCAAAAGGAAATGAATGGTCAGCCAATAAAAACATGGAACAAGTGTGAAATAATAAATATATATCTACTTGGTATAGAAACTAAATGGAATTATGTCCCTCAGGCTCCCGAGTCTCTGAACCCGAACAACATGGAGTTCTGGATGGACGACATCTACAATCCAGGCTACGATGCTCTACTCAGGCGTAAAGAAGCTGATCTCCGCCGGGCCAAGATCTGCAAGCTGATTGCACTTATAGCCACTGCAGTGACTATCATTCTCATCATCGTCATTCCCATTTGCACCATGGCCCAGTGAAGCCTCTTCCAGAAAACTCACTTTCTTGCCTGATTTCATTTAATTTGTTAATATATTTATTTTCAGCAGCTATGAGCTGTGCCTAGGACCATATATGGGATTCTTATTGAGATTAGTGGAGGAGAGACTGTGACTCTTGAGCGGGTTTGATGATCTGCGAATGATCAATACCTCCTTTTATTTCTCTGCATGCACCATCATTATTTATTACTTCAGAAATACAGGAGGATTTTAACTGTTACTGGAAATTACATATAGCCATTCCCTCGTACAGTTACATACACACTGTAAATCATCTCCCATGCCATTTTTTTCTCCCATTTGCTATGATTTATTTCATGACTTATGTTCCTACTAAACTGAAGCGACTGCAAAGGAAGTAACTAACTTTAAAGGTTTTAAACAGTTCTACAGTAACTGATAGCATATGTTGAAACTAGTAATACTGAGCCAATGCAAAAGGGACTTTTTTTTTTTCCCCCTCCTTTCGTCTGCACTTTTCTGAGAAACAGCACTGTTAAAAAATGCATTGTGAATATGCTTGAGCACTGAACACTGCCTGACTTGTTCTTGCTGTTCGCCTGAGAACAAACTAGGGCTTATTTCACCTCTATGTAAGATAATTGTTTCATTAGTAAATCAGAGTTTAACATCTGTAATTTATAAATAGAGTTGGATTTCTTTTTATAATTAAGTTTAGTTTCAACATTTCTTCTTGTACTTTAAAAGATATACTGCTCATAAAATGTTAAGTTATTAAAAAAATAATATTTTTATAGAGTTTTCGCCCATTTTCAAACTGTCTAATCCATTTTTGAATGTGTCTGACTTGTGGAGCAGAGTGTTTACCAAGCGTCAGGTTTCACGAAATGAAAGTTGTTGTTGTTTTTGTTGTCGTTCGTGATGCTTTGGCTCTGGAGCAGTGAAAAAAGGAGGGAGCCCTTTCCAGTAACCACTCTCTGAGTGGATGATTCCACTTGTAATTTAATTGATGGGATGTTTTGGAGTCCACCTATGCACATTATCTTTTCACAGTACTCACTTGCCAATAGCTTTTCCACATTTTTGCAGACTCACTTAGCAGATTCCTCTGCTGTCCTTTGAAAACGTCCTGTGAACTAAGTATGCTAATTTTTTGTCCCTGACTAAAGAATACATTGCGGCTGATGTCAAATCTGTTCATCTATAGTGGGATACAACAATATATCTCTGCAACAAAACTACCTGTGTAAAGCTTCTATCTTTCAGCTTTTGCTGTCAGAGTGCTGTTGCTTGAACTCTAAAGTAAGGCTGTGATGTAATGTGCAGAGTTCCCTTTATTGTGGTTAAAATATAAAGCACACTTACAGTAGACTGTAATCTAATACATCCTCATCGGAAACCACAGCCTTTCAATGACCAGATAATTGAATTAAATACACCACCTCAACAAAAATGTAACATTGTAAGCTGCTCAACTTCAGTATTTTTCAGGACTAATTGGATTGCATTGCATCTTTTAGGTACACATCTTCCTCTGATGTGGATTGGACAGTTGTCATGCCATAAAAACTTCACTTTGCACAGGATGTATAGAGAGAGTGGGTCGTGCTTCAGTGTATGGGCCTAAGTAGATGCACTATATACCTGCCAAGTGCTCCCCATGAGGCTGTTTGTGGATCCATTACCTTTCCAATGGTGCCAGTGAGAAGACTTAACTCAGCACAATCTGCACGGTGCTTCCTTTCAAACTTCTGTGCATTAGACCATCCTCATACTTTTTTAGTCTTGAAATGCACATAACACTTTTGTTTGTAATGTCGATCTTGTTTTTGTAGTATCCACGCAACTTTTAGACAGACAGAGGAAATCTGTAAACTTGTTATTCGAGTAAACAATGCCTAAAAAAGAAAACTTGATCGCGAATGTAAGAAAAACATGTCACCATACAGTTTTCTGGTGTGCAATGCTTCAATGATGCAAGGATGTTTGTTGACTTGCCTGTCTGCATAAACTCATTAAAAGGGGTGTGTGCCTTTTACAGCAGTTTGTCTGATTTAATAAACTCTAAATGCAAACCTAAATGTAATATATCATAATCATGCACTTATAGCAACACAGAGAATGGGGGAAATCCTGCAGAAAAGAACTGCACTGCAAATTTAATTATGTCTCATTTTTCCTCAAGTGTGTGGTTACACTTGCAGACAGAACAAGTCCATCCATTTTAAGAAAGAGCTGCTGATTAGAGGGGAAAAGAGATATTCTGGCAGTCAAATGATCCATGACTAGAGGAAATGTACAAATAAAGATGAATAATTGATAAAGACATAAAGGACGCATCGACTGACAAATCTGATTATCTCAAATCAGCTATAGTGGACTTGAAGTACTCAGACAGTTCTGAAGTAATGCTCATTTAAAAAAATAAAAAAATAAACCAGCTAAAACCTTTTTTGAATTGTAAACTGTTCTAATATGGACACTTACATGTAAGTTCTGCAGTTGAAAGCGTGTGTGTGTGTTGTTGTCATTAAATCTTGCACAAAGAGCTCCTGCTACACCCAGATATGCCATCCGCTGCTGATTAATGATGCTGTTGGTTGCATCCCAGTTGGCACGATGATGGCAACGAGACACAAGGCACAATTACTCACTGTTTCACAACTTTATAATTTCACACATAATTTCCCATTGCTGTATTGCATTCAATAATATACACAGAAAGAGCAGGAAGTATATATATTGTGGTGGCTTACTCTGAATAAAACTTATAGTGAAAACTGCATAGTCTATATATAAAAGTTACTGATATCACTGACTAATATTTACTCACAGTCAGTAAGGTAGGCATGTCAAACTAAGTGGCCTCATGTGAAAATCTTAAAAAAAATAAAAACATTTAATACTTTTGTTCTATACATTTCAGGAATATTAAAAATGCCCATGATGATTATTTGTTTGTTTAAATAAATAGATAGATAGATAAATAGATACTTTATTGATACCACAAGTGAAACTGTTGTGTTGCAACAGCATGATAAAGAATAAAAAATAGTACAGTCTACAATAAATAACAAAGAAACAGCACTTTGTAGTGCCACAGCCGCCTTATACTCAGGGGCGGATCAACAAGGGTGTTATGTGCCACCCTAAAATAATCTCTTGCCACCCGTAGTGCCACCCTAGGTTTTTGCATATGCCAATGTTGTTTTTTAAAATAAGCTAGCATTAACACTTTGAGCCTAGCTACAGTTAACACTGAATACCTAAAACTGAGTATATTGCATACTGTTACCCTCCCTCCCCACTACTAAAAAATGGTTATTTCTTGTTGTCAGTAGTAACCAATGCCTTTGATTGTGCCGAGCAATGATATTTTTAAAAGTGATGAAAATCCTAGGCAAGACTCCACTCTGTGAGGAAACATCTGAACCGTTATCTGTGTAAGTATGTTTTTCTAACATAATATGTAAAGTTGGTAACAGTATGTTTTTAGAGGCTTGGTGGAGGACAAGAGGTGGTTGCTGTGGTGATGGGTGAAGTGGCGTGTCCACAGAAGGAGATGCTCAGAAAGCTGCAGAAGAAGACGTGTGCTGAAGTGCTGAATCTCAGCCAAATACAGACAACTGTGTGTATGCTCAATCATCTAGTGGGCTGGTTTCAGTCATTGTGCGAATGTACTGTTTATAAGTTTGGGGAAACCTGCAGTCAGCTGAGACTAAAGAAGTCACTTGGTTGAGTGACGAAACGTTTCTCCCACTATGTCCAGATGGACAGAATCAACCTTTTGGGAAGGACAACTGTGGCTTTTCTCCAACTTTTGGCCAATCATGTTAGTGTCCTGTTTATCACACATAATAAAAAGCATTTACTCTCTGTGTGTGATGTTAATGTGCAAATGTCATTTGTTACTATAGAGAATATGCACAGGACTACTGATATAGGGCTGTGTTTTTGTGGCACTTAAGTTTAAATTGGTCATGGACAGACATTCTTCCATAGCATGAAGAACAGCAAAGGTCTAAGGCAGTTTTGAACTAGTAATATTCGTTTTCGAAATGATTCTTAGTTTAGCCACAGGTTTGCTTTATGTGTTATTACAGGACATGTTTTTTTGAAACGCATCTCCAAGCTTGAAAGCTGGGCAGGCACAAGTCCATTTATTTTGTTATGAGTTTGAGTAAATGAATGAATGAATTTGTTCGCAGCTGGAAGAGGGTGCTGTTAAAACAACCCTATTATTTTTTTCTGTTGACTGCTTCTCTTAGCTTCCACCAACATTATTACCAAACATACTCATGGGCAAATAAATAAATCGCTCTTGTACAAATGATCGGTGAAAGCCTCAGACTATCGTCGGTGGTCGATATATTCGTCCAATCGCCTAACCTTATCCTATATCATATTGTTGGGGTCCACAGAACACTTTTTTTTACATTTTACTTTGTAATTATTAAATGTTTGCAGGTGTAAGCAGAGTTTGCCTGCACCACCACTGTCCCACTGACATCCAAATTCATGCAGCAGCTAGATCACCATTCCTTGCTGCTAATGAAAGTCTTCCAAAGGAAAGGAGGAGCTCTGCGATAAAAAACAATTAAGAACATAATTTTGAGTTGTTTTTGCAGCACATTTTGGGTCCTTATGGAGTTCCACTGTTAAAAGCAGTCCAATCAACCGACGTCAGACAAATCTGAGGAGAGATTATAGTACTGCACTGCGCAGTTATGAATTCATCCTGCTGCTTCTATCAGCAGTGGCATTATCTGAAGGGAACCAGTGTCCTGATTCCACTGCCCTGAGAATGGAGGCTTGACCCAGCAGGGAGCACCATCATACCAGCTGGTGAGTCTGGTGAGGCGGTGGAATGGTGTTCTCCCTCGGACTCTGCAGCACGTAAAAGGTGTCGTCAGCTGCAGTGGGTCTGGGGTCAATGAATCCCCTGAATGCAATATAAGGAAACTCCTTGGACCCTGTAACCAGGTCATGGTATAGCAAGAGGATTCTGGTACATCTTGGTGTTTTTGGTTAATGTCACAGCTGTATCGATTTTATGAGGCTATACTGTGTAAAAAAGACTGGTGCGGTGTAGAGATTTACTTTAATTTGCCAGTTTTATTTGACTTTACAACATTTACGGAGAGATATTTTCAATAAAAAATGACAAATGCAGCAGCTTATTTAGTTTAAATTCTAACCTTCATAGGCTATTGTAAAAGCGTAACGGATAGCTATTTTTTAAATTTGAAATTTGCGTTTGTAAAATAGTTTAAAGTTAAAAGTTGGGCATAAATCATTATAAACAGGCGTTTGTTATACATTTCAGGTAAATTTTATTCTGTAGGGAAAAAGGGCGAAACGTCTTTATCAAAGGGTACGGAGCCCCCCAGGGGACATGGGAGAAAAAAAAATTACGGAGGAAAAAAAAAAAAATTAGGGAGAAAAAAAAAAATTAAGACGGACTTTTGCGAGCGCTCCGTAATTTTTTTTTCTCCCATGTCCCCTGGGGGGCTCCGTACAGATGTATGTTATGGGTGATAAATTTAAATTGTGTGCATACAATAAGCAGGCTTGAGGTTTCTCACCTGACTTTAGCTGTTTTATTTTCAATAGACTGATATTTAACCGAAATACAAATATGAAAACCTAAGTGCTGAACACGAATTCATTATTAAACATCACTGAAACTCTATGCAAGCTTAATGGCAATGTGTTCATGATTCACAAATATTATAGATTGCATTCATTTATCACAAAACTTTGTTCACAGTCACCAAGAACATGCAAAGTTGTTCTTTACTATGATCTGTACATGTCTTGAGATTTAAACCCTTAATTTCTCTGATTATGTCATGATTAACATAGGTGACCTTTTTGTTTTCTTGTAGCTGAGTTGGTCAGTCCAGTCAGTTTATGTCAAATGATCATCACAAACCTGAGGAACCGTCCTGATTGATTCAATTTCTTTCATCACATCTCCTCCTGTTTCATGCAGGCGTCTTTCGTACACCATCATCACTTTCTCCACTTCAGCTTGAGGTAAACTTGTTTATTTGCAAAGAGAAGCAGAGGCATGGCAGTATATGGATTGTTGTTGACTAAAAACACACAGTGGTAAGAACTAAATTTGAACAGGTTTTCTGCATTTTTGTTTGTGAGCTTGTTTTTTTTTTTTGCAAAGGATAACAATGTTTCCATACACATAGTGAATTTTTCATAGAAAAACTGGATCTTCTTAGTTCTGCCTGTATTTTCTTCACATTGCTACACTGATATGAATGCACAATTTTAAGGGTTTAACCAGACATAGAGGGAATGGGTCAAGGTTGGAAGGAAATCAGACATAGAGGGAATGTGCCACTCCATCTTGGAAGATGAGGGCCAGTTCAAACTATTTTGTGTTTATTGGTTCTTGGAACATTCATAGAACACCCAGACCACATTATTAAGGTTTACAGATAGAACAGCATGCATTTTTGCAGTATTTTCACTATACACATTTACAATGAGATACAGAGGAAATTGAGGTTTAGCTGTGACTTCATGGCTTGATTTTTGTCCATATGCAATGTGACATCTGTATGTGTGGATGTGGTCCAGTGCAGTTATGTGGAGCTTCAGCAAAGATGAATACTGTCAGAAACCCCAGTTTTATTGTTTCACTGTATTTTTTATTTATGTATTTAACACAACTAAAAATGAACGGGAAACCTATAACAGATGATGCAACACATTAACACATAGAGTAATAATAACATAATAAACAATCGTACTGGCAACGATTGCTTGCACTAAGTCAGTAAAAATCCATCAAGAATGCAGTGTTTATTTAAGGTTTTGTTTCTTTCATTACACTCTGAGTTGGCATGTGCTTTTCAAACATTACCTTTAAACTGTTTAATATAGCGGTCATTCCATCCACTCACCTTTAATCTTTAATAGTTTTTGAGATGTTGGTGAAAAATGTGTTCATGACTGCAGATTTCTGGCATTTTGTGTAAATTTAAGCATGTAAGCATTGATTGTTTTTGTTTTTGTTTTTGTTTTTCTAAGAAAATAAGGGAGTGAAACTAAGTTAGACTTGTGTTTGTAAATGAACCCCCCCTATGTTGTGTAGCTTTCTGGATTTTATACCTATTGGACTACATACTTATTATATAGGCTATACAGTACATAAAATCAAAATTTGCATGTTTTATGTAACTGAAATGTTTAATTATGTGGGCTAAAGAAAATAAGAAATTTATAGAGTATATTTATATGAAACATGTGTCTATGTACTGCATTTGATGTATTTTAACGATATATATAATGGATATTACAGATTGTAACACCTGCATATGTGTATCGGACATAAAGAGCCGCACATTTATGGTGCAGTTACAACTCCGGTTCCATGGGGGTGCCAGGGCGCACAAACTTCCGGTTTCAATAGACGAGTAAGAAAAGCGGCGCTGATTTTGAACTTTGGAGAAGAATGTGTAAACTTAATCGGGCAGGTGTGGCTTTGTTGTTACTGTGGGGATAAGCGTCCCTCTTAGCATCGGATTGTGTTACATTACATTGCCCGTCACACTGTTACAACATCTTTATTGCATAGGTACGTTGTTTTTGTTGTTTCAGTGTTCTTTCGGTTACTTTAACGATAGGCTGCACAGTCAGCTGACCTCAAGCCTGCTAAAGTTAGCGCTAGCATGCCAGTGACTTCATCGTAATGATAAACCTAGCATGGAGTTAGCTTAGCCGCTTGCGAGTGTTTGAATAAACTGACGATAATGCCAATATTAGTGCTTAAACAACAAGGAAACAAACTTAGTATTTATTTGTCATACGATAAACCTTTTGTCTAACGTGACTGCCCATTTTGACTTGATTCATTACTGAGAGTGTGAAGTGTAATTAAAGTGAAAGGAACATTGTCTTACTAATCTTCAGCTAACACATCTACAGAAAGACACCATGGAGCTGTCAGCATTGAACCTGTACAACCAGTTTGAGAGTCTCAGAGCCCAGGTCGACGGCCTGAATGAGAGCATTGAACCACGTAAGTTAATTTCTTACGTAGCTTTGGTATTAGTCACCTTTGTAGAAGCCTTTCAGTGAAACTGCAGTGTTTGTAAGCATTAAGTAACAGCATTAAGCGCGTCTGCTCTGGAATTGTGTTATACTTGGTAGCTGTACTAAGGTGGATGTATTTCAGCCAACTTATTAACACCAACCTGCTCCTCCCATCCGAGTACTTGTTAGAGGGTGTGATGAATTGTATGGACACAGAAGCAGCACTGATTATAGAGCCTCTGCATTAGTAATTTAAAGGTTCACTCAGTCAGGGTTATAGAAAGCTAGTGAATACTGATAACGCACCTGATGATACAAATAGAAATTGAAATAACTATTTGGAGTCTAGTAAAATAAATAGAAAGTCACAATCATCTCCATTTATTTTTTATTTATTCACTTACTACAAACAATCTTATGTTTTTGTCCTCTTTCTAAATAGTATAGATTATAAATAACAGATCTAAATCTCAATTAGGAGCCATCATTAGAAGCAATTGAACATGATTTATTGTAACAGAGAATTCAGTTATGCTATTTGACGATTACAATCCAATGATCCATCACAACAGAACAAAATCCCAGCAGTGATGGGAATTAAGACATGATCCCCTTGAGTGTAGATGCTGATTGTGGCGTTGAAGATAAGATGGAGGCTTGGATGAAGCAAGGATGGGGAGGAGGTGGGTTGCACAAAGGAGTCTGGAAGAGAGAATGAAAGATAAGCAGTACTATTTAAAGAAGAGTTGAGGGTAATTGGTTTGAAGAAAGATGATTGGACTACAGCAATGGTGTTAGCATTGAGCTTTGCAGCGTGGGAAAGTAGAAGTGATGTAATAAATAGACTAACAGCCAAACACTGTAAAAATGGACAGATGAGGAGATACAGATCTTCCTTGTTGAACTTATACATAAATTTTGTAATAAAAATAATGAACTGTATAGTGTGCACAGCAGCAATACAGCAATCCCCTTGTCTTGTTTTCCAGAGTTCCTCCAGATGGCAGTGAACTTTGAGGATTGCCGCAAGAAATGGCTGCAGGCAGGCGAGGAGTTAGTTTCCAGTAAGGAGATGCTGGCTAAAGCAGAGACGGAGAGGGGAGCCTTGGAGGTCAAACTAAAACACGCTCGAAACCAGGTGGACGTGGAGATCCGCCGGCGGCAGAAAGCTGAGGCCGTATATGAGAAGCTAGTCAGTGCTACTCTGTTTTTTTTTTCTTTCTACTCTTTCTTTATGTAACCAGCAGGATTGCTGATGTGAAATTAGATGGAGAAAGAATAGATGAAGATTCATATTCAGATAATGACGATGCCCATTTCACTGTGAAGATTACAATATTAATTTGTTGCTGACTGACAGTTATGTTTCTTTCAACCTTGCGTATAAAAGGAGCGGCAGCTACAGCTGATCCGAGAGCTGCTGGTTTCAGAGAACAACGGTGGCAGCGTCCTCCTCAGTGAGGAACAACGTTCAGCCCTGGCCTTCCTCAGTGCCCACTCCCAGGCAGCACAAGCTGCAAATAGCAACCTCAACTCCAGCCGAAGGTCAGAAGGAGACACTTCTGTTTCTTTCTTCTTCTTCTTCTCCTTTTTTTCTTTGCATGGGAGAGGGACAAAAACAAGCTGAGAAGAAATGGCTATACTCTGAGCAAAGACAAGCTAAACTTTTATTGCGTGTAGCAGGTTAGCACATATGCATGAACATTTTAAGGGAGAGAATTTCATATGCGTGATTAAAACCGTGTTATTCTTAAACTTGGCATATACACAGACAACTAACTTGATCTGTCTTACAGACTGACTACTATTGATGAATCAGCTTCTTTGGTGTCAGACATCAGCTACGACCATACGGATGACTCTTTGGTAAAATGATCCTTAAAGGTTTATCTTATGAGAACTGCTGATCAAATGGTGTGACAGCATAGTTGTTGTTTTTTTTTTTTGTTTGTTTTTGAGAAACATTGATAGTAAATTGGCCAAGTGAATGTAAAATGCTGTGGTTTTCTGCAGGACTGGGATTCATCTGTGATGAAGAATGTTAGATTGCGCAGACGACAGAAACGAGTGAGTCATGCCTTAAATCACATTTTGCACACATGAATCTTTTCTTGCATTGATTTTTTTTATTTTCTGTCATCTTGACATGTTTCAGTGTCAGAAGGGACATCAGATGTCTCTTGATATTTACTTTGGTTCTGAAAATTCAATTTCAATCCACAGCGTTCCTCCAGAAAACCTTCAGAAGGTCACTTGCAGGCAGTGAAGAAGCCTCGCTCTACTGGATGCCCATCAGATAGGGTAATACTGACCTCTGCAGCTGGATGTGCTAAATAACATTAAAAAAAGTCTGGATCTGAAAGCCTAAGTTTAGGTGATTGTATCTATGAATTAGTATGAAATATCTCCTTCCTTACACTTCAGATGAATGAATCCATTGTGGCCAAAACAACCATCACTGTACCTGTAAATGGTGGCGCTGTTGAGGCCGTCTCCACCATTGAGACCGTGCCCTACTGGACGCGCAGCAGAAAGAAGAGCGGTAAGAATTTTCTTCATCTTTTATTTATAGCCTCTTACGAACACACTTGAAAGCAACATGATCATACCAAACAACCAATGTACGCTTGAAATAAGTGATTTGGACTGGTGAGTTTCCTCAGTGTTTTGGGGTTTGATTTACATGTGCAGTTGCTCCATCTTGGATTGATACACCAACTACTGACAACTCTGAAACTGTCAGCGAGGCTCCCAGAACACCTGTCTCAGAATTTCCAGCCCAACTCCAGACTCCCAAAACTAATGAAGGAGGAAAGAAACATCACTTCATCTCCAAAACAGTACGGCTAAATTCTTGACTAAAATGAATTCACTGTAAATAACTGAGATTATATTTCTATCTTCTTAATCCCTACTGGCCTGTTTAATTGAGTTGTGTTCCCTCTATCACTAAGGTGATCCGGTCAGAGTTTTGTGTGTCATGTGGAAGAAGAACAAAGTTTGGCAAGCTGTATCTTCGCTGCCAGGATTGCAGGGCTGTGGCCCATCCTGAGTGTCGTGACCTGTGTCCCATGCCCTGTAATCCTACTGCTCTTAATACTCCTGTCAAGAACACAGAGGTACATTGTTCTTATTGGTCTCATCGCTTCTATTCCATATATTTTGCATGATTTGTTTTTTTTTTCACACCTACATAGTAATTAATTGATATAATTCTTGTGTAGTCTACTCTGGCTGACTTTGCTCCACTCACTGCTCCAATGATCCCTGCTTTGGTTATCTACTGCATTAAGGAGATTGAAAAAAGAGGCCTACATGAGGTGGGAAAGGCATTATTGAAGCCCTGTTTACTTGTTGTTTGCATGTTAACAGTTCAATCCTTTCCGTTAAGTGATTACAGTAGATTGTTTCCATCTAATTAGGTATTTTACTTCAAAGTAAAGCAGAGTCACAGTAAGGCTGGACAGTGAGAGCTGAGCTCTAGTTTCTTTTTTCCTCCTTACCCCAGGTTGGCCTGTACAGAGTCTCTGGCCATGAGCGTGTGGTGAAAGAGCTGAAGGAAAAGCTCATTAGAGGAAAGACTCTACCTCCTCTTAACAAAGTCGAAGACATCAATGTCATTGCAGGCGTCCTCAAAGACTTCCTCAGAAACCTTCCAGAGCCACTGCTCACCTTCCACCTCAACAAAGCCTTCATGGAAGCAGCGGGTGAGTTCGTGAGACTGCAGGACCTGCAGGAATTCGTATGTGTTTGAATGTTTGACGCTTTTATTTTAAGAGAGCTGAATTTGCACTGAGTGGTTGAATTTCCTGCCTGGGATAGAGGGAAGAGTATCCATGAATATAAAATATCTTATGTACTTATTATTTATTAATTTATTTTTTTGGATGTTGTAGAAATCCAGGATGATGACAACAGTCTTGCTATGTTGTATCAGACGATGAGTGAGCTGCCTCAACCAAACCGAGACACACTGGCATGTGTGATGATCCATCTGCAGAAGTAATTTTCATTCCTTTCTTTAGTCGTGTTAAGAATCCTTTTATCTTATTTTTTAATTTACTCTGCTTAACACACAAGATTTACAGTTTGTAATTATGAAATATCTTGAATCTGCATTATAAGGTCAGCTCAAGAAGACTGAATTTCTTTCTATTATCAGGGTGTCTCGAAGTGTGGACACCAAGATGGATGTAAATAACCTGGCCAGGGTGTTTGGCCCCACCCTTGTAGGTCATGCTGTTCCTAACCCAGACCCTATGACCATCCTGCACGACACCAACAGGCAACCAAGGGTAAAGTGAAGAATAAGGACTGGCTTCTCAGAATAGGCATTATGTTTAGAACTCTAACGCATGTCTTATAAAGTAGCACATAGTGTGTGTGTGTGTGGGTGTATATGGTTGTACCTCAGTGATCAGTGTTTGTCCTTCAGTGTGTTCGACTATAAATAATGGATTTATTTCCTGTCTTCTTAGGTTATAGAGCGCTTGCTCAGTATTCCAGACAGCTATTGGAGCCAGTTTGCTTATCCAGATAATGCAAGCATTGACAATGCTCACAACACTGACACTCCAAACCACAAAGGTAAATCAATGAAAGGTACATTAAGGCTCCTCTAAAATGAATACCCCGATAAAAGTGGGTTTGATTAGATTTTAGAACTGGTGGAGCAAATGGGCATACGATAAAAATCGAATCAAATCAACCAACCTTAATCCTTTTTTTCAGCATTTATACTCAACAGATTTGATAATATTGTCTTGTTAAATTGAGGTTCTGTTGATTTATGGGTTTATCTGTAGTGAGCATACTGGGGCCAGTAACTACTCCAGAGCACCAGATGATGGCCAAAACACCTTCCTCCAGTTCACTGTCTCAGCGCATGAAGCACACCCTCTCCAGTACCACCTTGTGAGTTCACTCTCTTTTTCCAATTCTTTTCACAGTAAACAAGATCGAACATACATCTTATCCAGACTGAAATGTTATCAGTTTAAATCAGTCAAATTTACATCTGATGGTTTAGTTTTTTCACATCTCTGCCCTTAACATAACAAGCTTCAGGAAGTTCCAAAACACACACTTTAATTCTGAGCTAAAGACAGACAAATTTTACATTTCCAGTTTATTTTTCTGTATACTATTACAAAGACCCTGAGGTGGATAAGCAATCAAGAAAATACATAAGTAAAAAGATTCTGGCTATAATTTATTTGGTACTGTATATGATGCATCAACTGGCAAAACGACAGAATATTGGACATATTTGACCTCACATCTCATCCTGTGAGCAACATCATGTAGAGACTTCAGGATTTTGGAACTTCAGCATTCAAAATCCACATACTTGTCTAAAAAAAGTGAAGCTGTTTCTTCCCTCATAGGTTCCAAGAGACATGACACATTTCAATTTGTCACATTGTAAAAAGTACGACAACATGCTGTGCCACTAGCAGTACTTACTGAGACTCTGGACTAGAGCAGATCCATTGCTGTTCTTGTCATTTAATCAGCGGGAAATAAAACATCTTGTGGATATTCCTATGCATTTATGATATTAACTAAAGGCTTCAGATTGGATATGCAGAAATTTGTCTCTCAATATTTTAGGTAGAGAGAATTGGAAAATGTTGGATTGTGAAAGTTTTTCAGGGCGCTAAAAGCCACGTGTAGGTAACATGACTGCCTGCATAGAGAGCAGTCAATAATCAAATTAAGTTAACTCAGTTGTCCACATATAAAGAATTGATTCCTGGTTTTCCCTGAAAACAATAATCTTAATAGTGATTCAGTTGTTTGTCTGAAATGACTTTTACTAACCTTGTAATTCTGTGTGCTCCCTTCAACCCCGACCTCTTCATCCTTAGATTTGGGAGCAAGAGCAAAGCGACATCTGCCTGTAATCGCCAAGGAAGCTTCTTTGCTTCCCCCCAGCTGAAGTAATGGTAACGAAAGAAAAACCCCTCACTACATTATGCTTCTAGGTTACTTACTGCAGTAAATGAATATATATGTATATTTATATAATCATGTTGGAATATGACTATGCAAATTTAGCACAATAACTTTACCAATTTAATTACTGAAGATATTTTTTAAGAAAGCTTTCTAACAAGATTTTTGTTCTTTTTAAAAGATGAGAGAATGTAGGATTTGTGGTTTGTTTTTTTGTTTTTTTGTATCTTTAATCACTAATGTTTTATTATCGGCTCCGTCTCTGATTATAAGAGTTTTTAATGACCGAGCAACCATACTCACACTAATTTAGGGATTGAGATTTCCTACTTCATGTGATGTTTAATGCTGTTTTCAATGCTGCCCCCCCCCCCTCCCTGAACATGTGGTTGTAACCACAGTTACATGGATGCATCATAGACCATAAGAAAGTCATTGGTATGCATCAGCACACATGAAAAGCACAAAGAGCTAGAATGAACAAAGAGGTGAGAATCACTAATATTGGCTTGTTGAGAGCATTGGTTGCCGTATCATTTAAACATTTGTTTTAATGATTTTATGTTTTGTTTTATATATTCATGTTGACACACTCTGATCTTTACCAATCATGGCATTTTTTTGAGAAAAACTTTCAAATACTTAAAAAATATATTCTGTGTAAACACTGATACCCACTGGGAAATTAGAATGCTTTTTGCACACTGTAAAAACCAAAGTGTATTTTCTACATGGTAACATTTACCACTAGAGGCTGCTGTTGCACCACTTTCCATATGCAATCGTAACCTATAAAGACACCATACTGTATACTATGTACGTAATCAGTCAGAAATCCTGGCACTCCTTTCATTTAATATATCAGCAGATATTTAGAAGTTACTCTACTAATGTGGGATGGTTAAGTCAAGAGATCTGTGACTCACATTTATGCGGTCATAACAAAATAAAGCTTCAGCTGTTTTAATGTATTACTGTGAAAACTCATTTGCATGTATGCACAGTGAAGTATTTGTAGTTTTCTTGCACCATTAGACTAACGATAAGAAAAGTCAGTCTTCTGCTCTCATCATCACCTGTAGCAAATCTCTGTGTGATGGTACTGGTTCAAATAAAGGCATTTGGGGATATTCATTTGGATAAAAACTGAAACATTTTGACTTATGAAAACTACATCCTGCTGTTTGTGGTTGTAAGAATCCTGTAATACTGCATTATTTTATGCATATTTGATACATCCTTGTACATGTATTCCTTCATGTGGTTCTTTTTCTCTAATGAAATAACGTGTAAACGATTGTCATTCATCAGAGAGCCTGTGAATCTTAACATTTATCCCTTTGTCTTTGCTCATATAACGTGGAAGTCAATGCCTGAACTAAAAATAAAACGCAAAGAGTGTTTCTTTTGTGTTGGTAGGTGGTATTTGTGCAAGAGGTTAGACATGTGGGTTGAGGAACCCGGCTGAAAGAAGACTGTAGAGCATGTAAGACCAGACGTGTAGGATATGATTTTGTTACTGGTAATTCAGTCTAAACAAAACCCTCTTATACTTGAACATGGATTAGTATTACCCTATTAAATCAGCAGGTTATTAATGCACAGCCTAAAACCTTTCATGTTTAATGCTTAATTTTTCCTGGTGTAAATTGAATGCTGGCCATTGCTATTGAAGATCTTCAGTGAAAGGGCAAAAGCACCGTACCAGCTATTCCAAAGCTGACGTGGCACTGAATGATAATGCAATTTGGCTCATTGTTCCAATAGTCATTACAGCTATTTCCATAATCTGTTGGGCTGAATGGGCAGGCGATGAGGTCCAACATTATTATGAATTAAAGCAGTGATCATTTATACATCTTATAGTTATTCCATTAACAGTTGCTGTGGAGAGTGCTAAGCCAGGCTGAACCCATTGACATAGATTTTCTATGGCCTCATTTAATACAGAGCTTCAGCAACGCATCAGCCCCTCAGAGATCTAAGCCCAGCTGTGTCGAGTGTGTGCGTGCGTGCGTGTGAAAATAGTGTGCGCATAGTTCATCCAAATTGGTTTGTTCTCTCTTCCTTTCATTCTCTGTCTCACACACAGCGAGCCTCGAATGACTGCAAAAAAAAAAGACCCTCCAAAAATGTTTGAATTTCAAATCAGCATTAATAGTTCATTAGCCTGAAATAAGGTCTCCTGTGTGTCGATCTGTCCTCTCATCGGGGGATTGTGTGTTTATTTATGCTGTACGGTGCAGCATACGCTCTACAGTTGCAGACATCAAACAGCTGGCTGTGTGCAGTGTGTCTCTGTAGCTCCATATTCCAGCATGCCCCAGTGTGCAGTGATAGAGCTCCGTTCTGCTATGGGACCAGCGAGGGCCAAATGAGTAAGTAGTCCAATTAAGAGCTCTTAAATAAATTACAGTGTAAGCTGGTAAACACATAACAACAACACTGTTTAATTCCTCTATTTATACAGTGAATCGCAGGCAGTGATGGCAAAGGGAACAACAATACTACCACCACCGTCTCTGGAAACTGAATGTAATCAATAAATTACCCAATTCACAAGGTTTACTTATTGCCATTATTGAGTGAAAATAAAGTGTACGTGTCAACCTTTCGGCCGTGTGGCATGTACACGCCGTCTACACCATTGTCTGCTTAAGGTCAGGTTGATGTCAAAGAAATGGATGACTGTCAAATCCGAACATCTAATAACGCATCTAATCAATACATCTCTGAAGGAAAAAAAGTCAAGTAAAGCACCAGAGAAATGCTCTGTACACGTTAATTCTGTGTTTTGAGAACTTGATCTTCAGAGTGGAAAACCTGTTTGTGAATTAGGCAAGGCATCATTGAGGTATACTTTTAAAATCATATCAAGAAAAGGAGCTGGGCTGAACCAGCTGTTAATTCAGGTTTTTTGCCGAGCAAAGGTACGGTCGTGCATATTCGTAAACGGGGCCAATAAACTGCTTCTTTAGCAGGCTAAGCATGTGCTTGAAAAGTGGTCCTCCAGATTTGTTTTTGACACTCTTTTCAATGAATTATGTGACAGATTGTGTGATCAATATGCTTTCCATTTGGCGGATTAAATGCACAGCACTGCGAACAGCTGAAATACCAAACTATGTTCTGCCTTTAAAAAGCCTGAAAACAGGACAAGGATCATTGTCCAATTTACACCCACCCGTGTTTGCTTAACTGCAAATAATTGTGTGGCTTTTTGACTTTCAGAACTCTTGCGCTCTCGTCTTCAGCTCCATCCCTTGTTCTCTCTTTTTTTTTTAAACTCCACTCCCTCTCCACCCCTCCTTTGAATCGAACCGCTGTCTTAGCTGGCTACCATTTGTGGTCGATACCTTGTTACCACAGAGAAATCAATTATCTCAACCAAGCAGCAGGGGAAAGAGGCAATAATGAAAGAATGCACCTCCTTCCCAGACGATGGCAATGGTCATTAAATATGAATTTATCATTGGTTGAGGAGATTTATGTTGCGTGATGTGGGCACAGAGTTCGTGCTCGCTTTGCCGCAGAAGTTCTGGTTACAAGTGTTAATGGAAACGTTCGCAGACTGATGTTCAACCAAATATTTGATTATTATAAGCCGGCCTGCGCGTTTTGATGACATTTTTCAACGAAATAAGCGGGAGACGTGCTGGAAAATGAAACACAAGTATTATATAGCATTTGCATGCCGCAATATTATCATGGCATTCATGAAAACTCCAGGTTCTTTCCAGTGATGTCTCAGTGCTACTCACTCACGTGACAGTGGAGATGGTGGTGATGGCTGACTTATGGGTGGGCATGCCTACAATACCTGCCTGTTTGGGTCTGTAATGAGCCGTTCTGACTTGACTGACAGGTGGTGCAAGAATTGGAGGCACTGCCATCACCACAGCCGGAGAAAAAAAGTGCAAATGAGAGAGAAAGAAGAACGAAGCAGAGAGGGAAAAATGTGTAATTCGGGCTTGCTCTTAAGGCAGCAATAAATTCCATTTTAATGGGGCACCACAAGCAGTAGCAAGCACTCAGCAGTCTGTTGTGTTTGATGCCAAACTGTGCAGAATAAACAGATTTGCTGTGCAGCTGGTCCAAACACACACTTTCTCTCTGTCTCTGTCTCTCTGACTCGCTCTGTGCCCATCTTTTCCACCTTACATTCTCACAAATCTCCATGCCACACGCACACACACCACCTCTTCTTCCTCATTCCCTTGCTACCTCTCCATCTCTTCTCCTCCCCTCCCCTGCGTGGACGCACAAGAATTAGACAAATCATCACAAAAAGATGGCAACTGTGCTTTGATTTATTTTCTTCCACTTAACTGAGTACTCATCTCCAGCTGTCACGCACATATTCAAGGCAGAATATTTGTTTTAAGAGGGAAAGGAGTGAGCTGCACGCCACTAATGAGAAACAACATGTCACATCAGGCTCATTTCTTTCGCAGAAGACGAATTGTCGGTCATCCTGACCGATTTTATGGTAGACAAAGTTGCACATGATATACGCACACTCTGTATTTGAAGTCGGCATTGCACACTAACCAAATTGTAGGCGATGGTTTGCAAAAAATAGAGCTGGTTGCCAAGAGTGCTTTGAAAACCCTGAGAAACATTTTACGCTAAATAATATTAAATATACTGAGGCATCTGTTTAGTATGCTGGCTAAAAGCAGTCCCTCAAATACCTGCTACGTTGATATATGTGGTTCCTGCCAGCTGAATGACAGTGTAAGCACTAGTGGATACATCCAGACACACACACCTGCACACCTATGACTTCTGTTTCTATTGTTTCCACGATAAATGTATTGTTTTTCAAAAACCAGCTCTGTGTGCAAACACACACTAAAATAACTGTACGTGTGCTGCTGGATCCTTCTGCGTGCCCTCCTGCACCAGTGCATCTGAATACATTTAACTGAATGTGAAAGTGTGTGTGCACAGGTGCATGATATGAAATATTGGGAGACGGCGGTATGCATGAAAGGCTCAGTGTTTGCTAGTGAATGTGTGCAGTGACCATGTGTGCAGTGTGTGTGCCTCTGCCTCTGATTTTGGGATTGTTTTTTTCTGCATGGATGGACACAGCTATAAATACCGTATGATATACTTGTATCTTTCAAAGCCACACAGCCCAAAATCATCTTTTATTTATTTTTTTGGTAGTGCTCTCACTCTAGTCATGAGTGAGAGCACTACCAATCACCAATTGGTTTTGCCAGGTTAGTTAAAGTTGAGCCTTAGCAGCATGACGGTATGATTTTTTGATTAAAAAGGAAACCTGTAAACATGTAATATCAAAAATACAAAGACATTGGATCACTGTTTTAGTCATTTGAAAAGCGTCTTTTCCCCAAAATTCTGGCACTAACTACAACCCAATGCAACTTATGTTCCTCTTGGCCACTAGAATGCACTGTTGCCTCCTGTAATCCACTTGCATGTCACGAAGCAGTGCTGCTCTGTCTGAACACACCCATTAATTTCACCCATCTCCACATCTCTATCATGTAGGACTCCCATGTGGTTGTTAGGAGGATATGGGAGTGGTACAGCATTGTCAGTATTTGTATCATTTGCAGCACTCAAGCTTTAATTTGAAATGATAAAGTATTGCTTTGACAGTGGCAGTCTACTCAGGTGACATATATTAGCATTTTCCTCCCAAGCATTTCACCTCTGGGGAAAATTAAATTGGCTGGATCAGAGTTCATACATAAATGTAAGCTTAACAGGCGTCAGTGTATGTAGGAGCCCCATCACATGTGTAATTCACATGTACCTTGTTACAGCTTCGCCCTGAGGTTGACAGGCGGTGGCTGATCCTGCATATGATGACACAAGTTTTTGCATACCACTACATTTTGGGTAGAAGGTTATGCCAGTCAAATGTGCAATCTTTGTTATGTAAGCTTAAAAACACTGAGATAGCATTTCCACATTTTGAAAGACAAAATATAAGAGTGCTATGATTAGTCATGGTTAGATGACAACATGGATAATGCTATACTCAGCCACATCTTTTCCACTGGTATACCTGGAGGTTTGATATGAACTAAGTTTGTACAATAGGACACCAGATATGCTTTTACTTACAAAAGTGTTACCTGTCTAACGCCTACTTAGTTTTTTTACCGTTAAAAAATTAACTGTCAGCAATTAAAATCGGAGACATCACAGACTTTAACAGCAGAACAGGTTGTGTCTAATGTAATCGTGTTTTCCTCTTTGGCTCCCTGTATTTTCTTGCTGCTGAGGCAGTTCAGTAGTACAAACCCGTACAAAACTGTACACTCAACTTATCTCCATTGGTGCTGATACTAGCTTGTTCATCCCAAACTGCAGCATGTATGACAAAGAATACCAAACAGACTGCTTTGGAGCCTCGGGGCTTATAGAGAGACAGACAGTAAAGTCAGTGCTTGTTAGCTTGTTAACTGGTTAGTCTGTGGATATTACTGTGGATGTTGCATGGGTGAGTCACACACTCTTTAGGGCCTGTTAGTGCCAATAATGGTTTCGAATTTTCAGCATTTTAATGATGTAAAACATACTGTATACAAGTCAGTGCGTAGTTTGTTTTATACAGTTATTTAAACAGTATAGAATAGATCATACAACCTATAGACCATAGGTGTCAAACTCTGGCCCGTGGGCCAAATTTGGCCCGCAGCCTAATTACATTTGGCCCGCGAAGCCATACCAAATTACTATTAGAGCTGGCCTACTGGTATTATACAGCTAATATATATATTGTTTAGTATAAAGCTTTGCTTGTTCCATATTCAGTTTTCCAGCAAAACGTATTTGAGTCCATAAGAAAAGATTCATTCTTATATCTGGAGGAAAAAAATTTTTTTCAATAAATATTAATGTTAGCCCGCGACTTTGTTCCAGTTTTGAATTTTGACCCACTGTGTATTTGAGTTTGACACCCCTGCTGTAGACTCACTACGATAGCCAGGTGCCCTGACTCTGGTAGCTCTGAAGATGCTGATTGGTCAGAAGCTGCCTTCTCCTTTTAAACAAAATAAACTTTGGGTGGAAAAATGATTGAAAATTCTTTAAAGCTGCATATTCAACAGACAGTTGTCTATTGTCAGTTTTTTGTGGGATTTCCTGTGTGTGTGTTTTACACAGACTATTCTATGTTGTAACACTCAACAAATGCATAATTCCTTTTAATTAAAACATATCTATGAAATGCATCTTCGATTTAGTTTCAGCTTGTAGTAATATGTTAGCACGTATTTAATTTCATTTCACAGTCCCTAATTTCCAAGAGCTGTTACTGTTGCCACAGCTTTATTTCATTTTACTATTACATTATAACAGGCTTCTTCTTCTCTGTGTAAAGGACTTAGGTAAAATATGTCTCATGGGAAATTTATCTTTCTATCCATTATTTAGTGCTGTTTGTGATTTTTAAAAAAAAAGTTTTCCATATTCACCTGGTGTTGTTAGGAAACTGTATACTGTACGTTCAAAGAGAATGACCGTGAAACACCAGCTACACTGTCTGTCAGCTGTGCAGCCTAACACTGGGTGTTGAAACACAATGAACAAAACACTTCTGTGCTCCATCTCTTCTCTCAAAGAGTTTCATGTGTTTACATGGAAATCACTGCCATTGAGAATGCAACCCATCAGTTGGTTTCTCACATGGGCAAACATCTGTTGCTTTTCAATTGGCAATCAAGTCTTTGGGAATAAAAGCACCAGTTCAATTTTTTTTCTTTTCCATACCCTTTTCATTTTTTCTTTATTTTAACTGTACATGCGATGGATGGAGGTGTATTTGGTGACAAAGCTGCTGAAGGATATCAAGGCTGGGTTCTTAATGCCAGGTGATACTGCATACTGCTCTGCAAAAACTTTTGCCTGAATCTTGCCATCGCATTGCAGACAGATTATAACAATAGGATGGGCAAAGTCTATATTCCCTCTTTCTACTACCCACTATGAAGCATGCGCACCCTCTTCAAATTGTTGACTTATGTAGCGAGTGTGTTTACCTCAGTGACAGGACAAGATTTTTTTCATTGAAGACATTTTTTTGTTGCAAAAAGTGCTGGTTTCGGTTTGATATTGTATATTTATATAGAGCAGTAATACTACTGCATTACTCTGCTACAGTCACACATTATTTATTCAAAGGTAAGTCAGTTGTCTTTAAAGCCATGAAGGAGTCTTTTGAACACAACTAGCTTTGAATGCAGTAATGAAGATATGTCTGGATTTGCATGCAAGCATACTTTTAAGAATTGCATGCAAGTGATTGCAGAAGGAAAACAAAAATCCCTTAAGGCTGCAGCATTATAGCTGTATTAGTATAAAACTAATTTTGTATTTTTAGAGCTTTTCAAAACTGTGAAATATTAAATCTGTTCCATCAGTGATATAAATGGCAACATTTCAATAATAAAATGAAAATGACATCTTGGCTTGAGGCTGGAACCTGGAGAAAGTATATTGAGTACTCAAATTAAAAGGATTTGTGCTGTAGGGGAGTATAAGTAAATGTGCTCAATAAATCTGTTGAATTCTTTTGATCAAGATCATTCTTGCGTGATGTGTTTCTTTTTTCTTCTTTTCGCTGATGGTTCCAGTAGATGAGAAGTAGGTGATCAGTCAAATCATTATGACTCTTCCCCATGGCCCTTGGCTTTCCATTCCCAATTTCATTGCTGAGATATGTGGGTATTTGTTGATAAAGTCTTAGTTTGGATCACAGTCCAGAAGGAGAAGCTGACCAAATGACTGAACGGCAAAAGTCTCTGCAACCAGAACAGTGTGTCATGGATCGCTGTGTGGCAGGCAGGAGGAGGACCCAAATTGCAAAACTCACAGACTCGGGGATGAACTCAAAAATCACAGCTTTAATGCTGGAGAGGCAGAACGTAGGAAATACAAAACTAAACTGGGAAAACTAAATACAAAGCTCGCCAAGGAACAGGGAGGAACACACACACAACATGAGGGAGAATGTGACACAGAACCGAGGGAGACGCAGACATAAATACACAGAGGGTTAACGAGGGAAGTGGGAGCACAAGGGGAACACAGGTGACACTGATAGTCATAACAAGACACGGCAAGAGTGAACGCAACACTGACGGGAGACGGGCAAAGTAAAACAGGAAGTACAGAGGTTCAGACAGGAGGAGAGAGAGCACGGGGAAAACACAGACATAACGGGCTGGGGAAAACAGAATAAAACACAAGGAGAGACGAGGGCTCACAGATACACAGGGGCACACAGGAGGTAACCAAATAAGGAACATTTTAACTAAATAATCCTAGGAACCAAGGCATAACTAGGGAATAAAATACAAAACACACAAAAACTGAGAATACTGGGCCCACATGGCCCAGGACCATGACATGACCCCCCCCCCTCAAGGGCTGGCAGCCCGACAGCCCAAACCCGCGAACAAAACAAGAAAAACAGAAAACAACCCACCCGGGGCGGGAGGCGGGGGACCAGGACGGAGGGACCAGAACAGGGAACAAAACAATCGACAGAAAACACAGGAGCACAAGACAATAGTCCAAAGAAAGTTCAGGGGGTCGGCCTGGAGGGCGGCAACACAACAGGCCACGTCCTCTCGTATCTGGAGGCCGGTCGTGCAGAAGGCAGCAGTGGTGCAGTTCAGGAGGCCGACCCGGAGCCTGCGGGCACAAGAGTTCAAGGGTCACACGGTCGGGGGGCCAACCAGGCGGGCGACACAGGTGATAGAGCCGGTCAGGAGGCCAGCCGTGCGAAAGGCAACTGCGGCGGCGAAGGTGACGACGGAGCAGTTCAGGGGGCCGACCGCGCGGAAGGCAGTGGCGGCGGCGAAGGAGACGGAGCAGTTCAGGGGGCTGGCCGTGCGGAAGGCAGCGGCGGCTCTCCAGTGTCAGGCGTACTGGCCGAGGCCCGGTGGGCACAGGACCAGACGAGGTGGGACCAGGCGAAGGCGATGCGGGGACCGGACCAGGCGTAGCAGAAGCAGATGCAGAGGCTGGACCAGGCGTAGCAGAAGCAGATGCTAGAGCTGGACCAGGCGAAGACGAGGCTGAGGCTGAGGCTGAGGCTGGACCAGGCGAAGGCGATGCCGAAGCCGGACCAGGCGATGGCAAGGATGCAGCAGAGGCCGGACCAGGCGACGGCGAGGATGCAGACTCTGATGAAGCTGGACTAGGCAACTGCGTGGGCGGAGACACGGCGGCCGCAGCTGGTGTGGATGAGGCTGCTGGTGGCTGAACGGGCCCCTCGGACCCTCCAGCGCAGAAATACTGCCACGATCCCAATGGAGACTTGGTAGGGTTGTGGACACCATAACAGACAAAGATGGACTTGTGAGAAAGGTCAAAGTAACCTTTGCAGACAGAAACCTTAGTAAAAGGGGTGAACGTTTGCATAAGATGTCTACAGTGGAATGCCCAGTTCATAAGTTGGTTCTATTGTTAGAAAGTTGTGAAAAGCAAGATGCACTAAGCAGTTAAAATGCAATGAAAATTTGTTGTTGCATATACAAAGGTATTATCATTGTTAAGTTACCTGTTTAGAAATTATTTGTGTTTTATTTTGTTTGTAACAGCAAATAATTTGGTGGGAGTGTAACGGCGGATATGTAAAGCTAGCGCATATTCACGCAATATAACATTTGTGTACAAAAAGACGGAAGAAAACGGAAAACTAATGCTAACGGAGAAAAGGGAGAGAAGAATATGGTTAAATTGTACAAAGACGAATGGTTCTAGCTACAGTCGACAGGGGAACAAGGTTTGTAATGTATATGATTTAATTTGAGCAATCTGAAATGCATAATATGTATTATATAGTTTAATAGAAAACGGTTAGACCAGCGTAATGAGCAGTTTAGATGGTGTTACATGAATAATATGGTAATTGTTTTATTTGTTTGTCTAGCTCTTACGTTGGTTCGTTGTCTGATACACGGCAAGGAATAATAAAGGTCATTCAACAACCATCAGTTCTGGCCTTCTCAGTTCGACTGGATGCTACAACCTGAATATCAAAATTCTTGCAATAAACATTTTTACCTTTGTCCTTTACAAAATCACAACTGTAGACTGAAATCTGCTGACAACATTGATTGACAAACAAAATGAACTTCTTGCTGTTGCAGATCAATTTATAGCAAATTTGACCAGCCTGGTTCAAGACCTTAACAAATTGGTTCTCTGTTGAGTTTGTGACCATTTTAAACTGCATAAAGAATGAAGTCTTTAAAAGGCGGGTGGGTATTTATGCAAATGGATTATAAATTAAGTAAAAAGATAAATGTGATTAATCAACTATGTACAGAAACATAATTTTCGAAACTAAAATTACATCGGAATTTAATCTTTCCAGAGGCTGACTCATCAACATAAAACCACAATGAAAACACTTCCTCAAATCAAGAGCAGCTTTTTCTTTAGAAAATAACGTCAAGGCAACTCGTCACATTTGAGAAACAACAGATGCCAGGGCACAGAAACTGAGGCACGACTAACCCATCTCACTGTAAGTTAACCTCATGGCGGAAGAATTAGAGCTTTCTGAGTATTCCACCATACATGACCTTGGGGGAAAAAAGGTCAAAACTGGAACAAGCAGCATCAACTCTGCTCAATCAGGTAAGAATATGAGAAAAATGCAAACTAAAAAAGAAACAGTCACGATTTTGAAGTAATCAGAAAGCTGTCTCACTATTGTGAATGTACTATGTATTTATCTGTTTTTGTGTTTACAGAAAGAAGACTCCTGAGGATGGGGATTGTAACTTTAGGAGTATTGTGTATCTTACAAGCCATCCTCAATATCTCCCTCTACCTTGCCGGTAAGTTGTGAACACAAATATATATTTATAATGGAAAATAAATGTATCATAAGTACTGTAACATGTTTTCTGATGGAAAGTATAAAAAATATGACCCCAAAATTATGTTTATTTCCAGTTTATTCAAAAGAGGATATCAATCAGTTTCCTTGCAACACCTCTGTGATAGAAGACATGTGCCAGACCGAGCAATTTCAGTCGAATTCAACCCACTTATGTTCCTGCTGCAACAACCTGCTGCAAAGCCTACTGAGAGAAAGAGACCTCTTGCAAGACAAAATCAGTCAGTTTAGCAGAGGTAAACCTGGAGATGTTGACGATATGCAGATCTTTGGATCTGGTTCCAATTCTTTCGATTTCTTGTTAGTTTGAAGATGAACGCAGACAACATTCAGGAATTTGAAACAAGTCATTTAAGTCAGACGACTGCATCCATTTACACACTTTGAAATCTCTGGTACAAAAACAACAGCCAACCACATTTTAATTAGATATATATTTTGAAAGAGTCAAGCAGTGATTAACAGTTGCACTCAGGTAAATACTTTTATTATATTGTTGCATATTTAATGCAAAATTTATTATGTACATATATTAATACTTTGCTAATGGATAAAAAAAAATGACATGCCATTTTAGTAATATGATAAAATGTATTGAATGGTTGTGTATGTGAAAGATGACGTTTTTAGTGACAACATGTGCTCAGTTTAGGTTTTGGCTGGTGGTGTATTCAGAAACCCAAAGAACAGATGCTTCTACCAGTAGGTGGTAGAGACCCGACCCAAGCTGTGTTAAAGAATATTGGATTTGCATGTATGTGTGGCCAACAAACACACTAAATAACAGCAAAAAACAATGTTGACTATTTTGTACTAGCAGAATTTAGAAAGTGTTTTTAATGGAACTTGCTATATCAACTTTAAATGTTATTGTTACTCTGAATGATGATAATTAATTTTTTTTTGTTTTCACATAACTGAAATTTTGTATAATAATGAGTTTTCAATGGCCGCTCAATTGACAACAGTCTTATATTTGATATAATTTAGCTTATATTTAGCTTGATTTTATGTTTATCTCTGAGACATGGCAGCATGAAGTCTCACATCTTTTAGAGCTATGCACTGCAGACTGTTCATTTTTCTGTGAACTTCAGATCTCTGGACGAGAAGGTGGAACAGCTGTGATTTTTAAAAAGACATTTTTATGCCAGATGATCTCTTCGAGCTGTTACAGCTCTTTTGAGATAATTATGATCAAAACTGGAAGAGATCAACCGATGTATGGTATTTCAATTTATGGTCCACCTGGGTCTGCAGCATCTTTTCTGTCAGACTTCTGCTATTAAGTTGGGCAAGGTCATCTTTGTTGGGGACTTCAACATTCGTGCAGAGGACCCATCAAATAGTACCACTAGGAATTTCCTGAGCATTATGGACTCTTAAACTTTTAAACTTTTTCCCAAGTTTGTATTAGGTACAGGCGCTTTATTGATAGCTATCGTTTCTAAGTTTTCTTTTTAATTTCATAACTTTTTGTGACCATGTTGAGCTCCTTGTTAAGTCTTGTATTGAACCCTGATAGCCACTTTTATTCAGATCGCTCCTCACAAAACCAGAGTAGTCATTGCTCTGTCAGTTCCTGCACACCCTGGTTAGATAATCAAACTTGTGATCTTCGACATTCCCGTCAAAGAGCAGAACATCTGTGGAAGCACGGGTCTAAGTTTCCATCACAAATACTTTGTAGAGCTTCTTCACACATATAATGAGTCAGTGAAAGAGGCTAGATCCTCTTATTTCAATAATCTCATACATTTCCATAAGAATAATCCAAGGGTATTATTTGAGACTATCAACAGGATTGTTTCCCCTCCAACCCAGCATGCTATGTTCTTTTCTGACGATGATTGCAATACATTTCTCAATCACTTTGTAAATAAGATGATGGGCTTAAGATCCAAAATCTCCTCAAGTAGCTTCCCTTATGATGGTCCTCAGTGCCCTGGGTCATTTACTTTTCTTTCCCTCCAATTACACTTAATGACTTAACTACAGTAATAGGTAAAATGAAATTCTTGTCATGCTCCTTAGATACATTACCTGCTTTTCTCCTGTCTTGGACTCACCAGCATTGGTCCCACATTGCTGTCTATCATGTGGAACTGAGGCAAAGTTATGTTCCATCGTATTTTAAATATGTTGAATGTTCATCCCAACTTTACTGGTAATTATTGGCCTATTTTCAAAATTGTCACTTATTTTTTTTTTTTTTTTTTTTTTTTTTTTTTTTTTTTTTTTTTTTTTTTTTTTCAAATGACATCAGAAACAGCAGTATGCGACATTACGTGATGGCAGAGCTTCAGTTCATCCTTTGTCATTTTTTTTTTTTTTTTTTTTTTTCCTTTTAATAAATAGGACAGGGGGAATGAATGAGAGAGAGAGGGGGAGAGAAAGAAAGAAAACCAAAGGGGAGAAGAGACGGTGAGAAGGAGGGGGAAGAGAGACAAAAAAAAAAAAAAAAAAAAAATTGTCACTTATAAGCAAATTATTAGAAAAACTTGTAGAAAATCAGTTCAGATCTTTACTATGCAAATTAAAGATTTGTTACCTTTTTCAATCTGGCTTTCAAAAGCAGCGCTCCACTGAGATCGCCCTCTTGAAGGTTTATAATAATCTTTTAATGGCTTCTGATGCAGGGAATTGTTCTGTAATCATATTGCTTGATCTCAGTGCAGCCATTGATACAATTGATCATAAAATCCTACTTAATATGCTGAATGTTCTGGCTGGTGTATCTGGCTCTGCCTTAGACTGGTTTTCTTCTTACTTATCTGACAGGACCTTCTCTGTTAGAACAAACAAGTTCACCTCTATCATAGCCTCCCTAACCTGCAGGGTTCCACAGGGTTCAGGTTTGCATACATTATTTTCTTTCTAGGTGCTTCTTCTTTCTCGCTGGCATTTTTCAATCTTTTAGTGACATTTCTTATCATTTCTGTGCCGATGACAGTCTTTTAAGCCTCATTAGCTGGATAGGCTGTCCAGCTTAGTCCACTGGGTAACTCAGGTTACTGATTGGCTCTCTAGCAATTACCTTGTTTCAAACACTAACAAACCTTAGACCATGATTATAGCTCCTCCTGAACTACATTCTTAAATCAGTCGGGTTCTTGCTTCTTTTTGTTCAACTACTAACACCAACATTCAAAATCTTGGAGTAATATTTGAGTCTTCTTTGGGCCTTGACTTGCATATAAAATCTTTGTCTTGTTCCTGTTTCTTTCATTTAAGGAACATTTCAAAATTGCGACATATTGTCGCCTCAGCTGAGCTGGAAAAAATAGTTCTTGCATTTGTGTCATCGCATTTAGATTATTTTAATGCTCTGTTTACCAGCTTGGACAGATCCTCTCTGTCATGAGATTTTTAACATATATACGTTTATTTACTACTGTTTACTATAAGCTCATATTGATGTGTTCATATATTTCACAAATATGCTGTACTTTTCATTTTGTGCACACTGACATTTTAACTCTGTATGTTGATGAAGGCCAGAGACAGCGACAAGAGATTAAATCTCTAACAGCAGTTCCCGAAATTAGAGTACACTCATATGACCCCATACAAACGTACACACACTCAGTGACAGGAAGTTTTTAACAGAACATGTATTAAAGGAAGATGAAGGTATTTGCATATGCGATGTGTCTTATAAATAAAGAGCTATCGCCTGCACTCGGTGTGAGTGTCTCCTGAGAGCCGCTCACCCGTGCACGTTGCTATTTTAACAGAACTTGTCTGAGTGTCATTATTTCACCTGAATAATGTCTTGTTAATAAATAAAGTTAACCACGGACACTCTCTTTCACACCTCAAAGCTATTCAAAATGCTGCAGTCAGACTACTAACAAGTTCTAGCTAACAAGTTCAAATTACTCCTATTTTATATTCTTTATTGGCTCCCAGTAGATTTTAGGATTCGTTTAAAAATTCTTGTTTTAACATACAGAGCACTAAATGGCCAGGTCACAGATTATTTATCTCAGATTTTTACAAAATACACTGCTTCTTGTCGTCTCCATTCACAGACTCTGAATTTGTTGTTCCCCATACCTGACTAAAAACTAAGGGTGACAGACCCTTTGAGCTTGTGGCACCAAAGCTGTGGCACACTTTACCATCAAAACTACAATTAGTTGACTCTGTGCATTATTTTAAAAAGCAGTTAAAACTTTTTTCAAACAGGCCTTTTCCTGAGAATTTTTTATTGAATTATGTTTTACTTATTTTGAAACTAACAGTTTATTTTATTATATCTTATTTCATTTTTTTCACACTTAACCTCCTAAGACCCAAACTCTTTCATGGCATGCATTTTTAATTTTCTTGGCTATTTGGGCTGATTAGGACCTGATGAATGTAAAAACCAAAAATTACATGTTTGTTTTTTTTAACCTGATTTTTGTTTCCATATATGAGGACATTCGCTTTACATTTTGATAGAACAGTGGAAGTACAACACCCTCGTAAGTGGATATCAGGCCCTTGTAGAGCAAAATTAGTATTTTGGTCTAGACAACCCAAAATGTGATGTCCACATATGTGGACGCCAGGTCCTGGGAGTTTAATGTTCATGTTTATTTTAGCCTTTTGTGTACACCACTTTGTGATTGCTTGTCTGATTGCTTGCGCTTAATAAACACACTTTACATACTTGTGAAGTATGTAAAGTGTGTTTTTGATGGGTTTTTTGTGAATAAAATTTGGGGTTGTGAGATTTGCAAATCTTTAAATTCAGCTTTTATTTACATTTTACTCGGCATCCCTTTTTTTCAGAATAGGGTTGATAATCTTCTTCTGTGTTGCCAACAAACCTTGAAATCATCAAGTCTTTCTTTGATGATAATTTGGTCAAAGTTAAACTGACAGCAATGAGAACTACAGAGCATTCACTAATCACTTTTCATTAACACTGTTGGCTTTGTTTTAATTAGCTGTTCTGAATGACACCAGTGTTTCTGTCACACTGTGTTCCTGGCTTACACTATCCAACTGTTGTGTTTACCTTATACTGTACATCTGTTTTACATTTAGTTGTTAAGAATATTTTAAATGAGGACTTTTTTTTGCACAGGGTTATGTTAAAAGTTTTACATTTATTTATAAAACATATTTAGAGTATGTTAATTTGAATCATTTGCATATGTAAATACAATTTGCATGCATGTATACCTTTAAGAATTGCATGCAATCATGAGAGAAATCTGTGTTATGGCTATAAAAAGAATAAAAGAATATTGAAAAAAATAGTATGAAACAAATTTTTTTTAGAGCTTTTCAAAACTATGAAATGTTAAATCTGTTCCATCAGTGATATAAATGGCAACATTTCAATGATAAAATGAAAATCTTGGCTTGAGGCTGGAACTTGGAGAAAGTATATTGAGTACTCAAATTAAAAGGATTTGTGCTGTAGGGGAGTATAAGTAAATGTGCTCAATAAATCTGTTGAATTCTTTTGATCAAGATCATTCTTGCGTGATGCGTTTCTTTTCTTTCTTCTTTTCGCTGATGGTTCCAGTAGATGAGAAGTAGGTGATCAGTCAAATCATTATGACTCTTCCCCATGGCCCTTGGCTTTCCATTCCCAATTTCATTGCTGAGATATCTGGGTATTTGTTGATAAAGTCTTAGTTTGGATCACAGTCCAGAAGGAGAAGCTGACCAAATGACTGAACGGCAAAAGTCTCTGCAACCAGAACAGTGTGAGATCATAACATCACAAGTATGTGTAAGTCTCTGTGACCGTCTCACAAGGTTCTCATCCTGGTCACATGCTGTCGGTGCCATAGCACGTCTCAAACGTTTCCTACTCAGAGACAAATCAAAGTCACTCAGCACTGTAACTGAAAGACAAAATGCTGAAATGATGATTATCAAAAACTTACAAGGACTAACATTTTCAGATGAGATAAAGAGATTAAGCAAAGGAAAGGCACTACATGAGAGCAACAAAATGTACAACTTGGATCCTTTCTTGGACGAAGACAATGTGCTCAAGGTGGGAGGAAGGCTACAACACTCATCGCTTCCTAACACATTCAAACATCCAACTGTCATTCCAAGAGACCATCATATTACAAAACTCATAATCGCTCACTGTCACGAAAGAATAAATCATCAAGGAAAGAGCTTCACAATGAACGAAATACGGTCCAGCGGTTATTGGATTCCCAAGCTAAGTCAAACAGTATCAGACTACATCCGTCAGTGTGTGACATGTCGGAGACTAAGGAGAGCTGTGGAAGGACAAAAAATGAAAGATCTCCCCACAGAAAGAGTCGAACGCTCTCCGCCTTTCACATACTGTGGTATGGATGTTTTCGGCCCGTTCCTAACCAAACAAGCAAGAAAAGAAAAGAAAAGCCACGCAGGTGGAGTATGGGAACGACAAATTCGGACTGTGAGAAACGTCCTCAACGCCACACTTGCTCTCGCAAAGAGACGACTCACCGATTCATCACTCAGAACCTTTCTCTATGAAGCAGCTGCAATAGTAAACAGCCGCCCGTTGACGACAGACAATCTCAATGATCCAAACAGTTTGAAACCAATAACTCCAAATCATCTCCTAACTATGAAAACCACAACAGCTTTGCCTCCTCCAGGACAGTTTGTTAAAGAGGATCTGTACGCTCGGAAGCAATGGCGTCAGGTACAATACCTAACGGAGCAATTTTGGAGCAGATGGAAGAGAGAATATCTTCACAACATCAGGGTTCGGCAGAGATGGCATGCTGCTAAAAGGAATATGCAAGTAGGTGACATAGTGATGGACAAGGAAGAAATACTGCCACGATCCCAATGGAGACTTGGTAGGGTTGTGGACACCATAACAGACGAAGATGGACTTGTGAGAAAGGTCAAAGTAACCTTTGCAGACAGAAACCTTAGTAAAAGGGGTGAACGTTTGCATAAGATGTCTACAGTGGAACGCCCAGTTCATAAGTTGGTTCTACTGTTAGAAAGTTGTGAAAAGCAAGATGCACTAAGCAGTTAAAATGCAATGAAAATTTGTTGTTGCATATACAAAGGTATTATCATTGTTAAGTTACCTGTTTAGAAATTATTTGTGTTTTATTTTGTTTGTAACAGCAAATAATTTGGTGGGAGTGTAACGGCGGATATGTAAAGCTAGCGCATATTCACGCAATATAACATTTGTGCTTTTATTTTGGTAACTTCCTGTGTGACCGGAAGTGAATGGTTTAATGGTAAACAACTTGATGTACAAAAAGACGGAAGAAAACGGAAAACTAATGCTAACGGAGAAAAGGGAGAGAAGAATATGGTTAAATTGTACAAAGACGAATGGTTCTAGCTACAGTCGACAGGGGAACAAGGTTTGTAATGTATATGATTTAATTTGAGCAATCTGAAATGCATAATATGTATTATATAGTTTAATAGAAAACGGTTAGACCAGCGTAATGAGCAGTTTAGATGGTGTTACATGAATAATATGGTAATTGTTTTATTTGTTTGTCTAGCTCTTACGTTGGTTCGTTGTCTGATACACGGCAAGGAATAATAAAGGTCATTCAACAACCATCAGTTCTGGCCTTCTCAGTTCGACTGGATGCTACAACCTGAATATCAAAATTCTTGCAATAAACATTTTTACCTTTGTCCTTTACAAAATCACAACTGTAGACTGAAATCTGCTGACAACATTGATTGACAAACAAAATGAACTGCTTGCTGTTGCAGATCAATTTATAGCAAATTTGACCAGCCTGGTTCAAGACCTTAACAAATTGGTTCTCTGTTGAGTTTGTGACCATTTTAAACTGCATAAAGAATGAAGTCTTTAAAAGGCGGGTGGGTATTTATGCAAATGGATTATAAATTAAGTAAAAAGATAAATGTGATTAATCAACTATGTACAGAAACATAATTTTCGAAACTAAAATTACATCGGAATTTAATCTTTCCAGAGGCTGACTCATCAACATAAAACCACAATGAAAACACTTCCTCAAATCAAGAGCAGCTTTTTCTTTAGAAAATAACGTCAAGGCAACTCGTCACATTTGAGAAACAACAGATGCCAGGGCACAGAAACTGAGGCACGACTAACCCATCTCACTGTAAGTTAACCTCATGGCGGAAGAATTAGAGCTTTCTGAGTATTCCACCATACATGACCTTGGGGGAAAAAAGGTCAAAACTGGAACAAGCAGCATCAACTCTGCTCAATCAGGTAAGAATATGAGAAAAATGCAAACTAAAAAAGAAACAGTCACGATTTTGAAGTAATCAGAAAGCTGTCTCACTATTGTGAATGTACTATGTACAGGGAGTGCAGAATTATTAGGCAAGTTGTATTTTTGAGGAATAATTTTATTATTGAACAACAACCATGTTCTCAATGAACCCAAAAAACTCATTAATATCAAAGCTGAATGTTTTTGGAAGTAGTTTTTAGTTTGTTTTTAGTTTTAGCTATTTTAGGGGGATATCTGTGTGTGCAGGTGACTATTACTGTGCATAATTATTAGGAAACTTAACAAAAAACAAATATATACCCATTACAATTATTTCTTTTCACCAGTGAAACCAATATAACATCTACACATTCACAAATATACATTTCTGACATTCAAAAACAAAACAAAAACAAATCAGCGACCAATATAGCCACCTTTCTTTGCAAGGACACTCAAAAGCCTGCCATCCATGGATTCTGTCAGTGTTTTGATCTGTTCACCATCAACATTGCGTGCAGCAGCAACCACAGCCTCCCAGACACTGTTCAGAGAGGTGTACTGTTTTCCCTCCTTGTAAATCTCACATTTGATGATGGACCACAGGTTCTCAATGGGGTTCAGATCAGGTGAACAAGGTGGCCATGTCATTAGTTTTTCTTCTTTTATACCCTTTCTTGCCAGCCACGCTGTGGAGTACTTGGACGCGTGTGATGGAGCATTGTCCTGCATGAAAATCATGTTTTTCTTGAAGGATGCAGACTTCTTCCTGTACCACTGCTTGAAGAAGGTGTCTTCCAGAAACTGGCAGTAGGACTGGGAGTTGAGCTTGACTCCATCCTCAACCCGAAAAGGCCCCTAATAATTATGCACACCTGATATAGGGTGTTGATGTCATTAGACCACACCCCTTCTCATTACAGAGATGCACATCACCTAATATGCTTAATTGGTAGTAGGCTTTCGGGCCTATACAGCTTGGAGTAAGACAACATGCATGAAGAGGATGATGTGGACAAAATACTCATTTGCCTAATAATTCTGCACTCCCTGTATTTATCTGTATGTTTACAGAAAGAAGACTCCTGAGGATGGGGATTGTAACTTTAGGAGTATTATGTATCTTACAAGCCATCCTCAATATCTCCCTGCACCTTGCTGGTAAGTTGTGAACACAAATATATATTTATAATGGAAAATAAATGTATCATAAGTACTGTAACATGTTTTCTGATGGAAAGTTAAAAACAAATATGACCCCAAAATTATGTTTATTTCCAGTTTATTCAAAAGAGGATATCAATCAGTTTCCTTGCAACACCTCTGTGATAGAAGACATGTGCCAGACCGAGCAATTTCAGTCGAATTCAACCCACTTATGTTCCTGCTGCAACAACCTGCTGCAAAGCCTACTGAGAGAAAGAGACCTCTTGCAAGACAAAATCAGTCAGTTTAGCAGAGGTTTTGAAGATATGGAGATCTCTGGATCTGGTTCCTTTTTCTAAGAGGAAAATACATGAAAATTCTGCTAATTTTGACATGTTACCTGATATGATAAAACGTATTGAATGACTGTGTATGTGAAAGATGACACTTTTAGTGACAACAGGTGCTATCTATCTATCTATATACAAATACATATGCTTTATATACATACAAGAAATATATCTATTTATTTATACTATGTATTAAAAGGAATTCATAAAAAGTCGTACAAAATTTGTTTTTGTTTCATTTATGAGAAATATTGGGCCATGTCTTTACCACAACCCGAAGAGACAGAAAAAAAAGCTAGCTAAGATATTTTCTGGTGTTTTCGGTTGACTCACATCCTCTTATTTCAGTGGCTTTAATCCAACATGTTTTATGCGTAGGTTTTAGAAATGTTCTACTGTCAATGGTACAATGTATATTTATGGGCTTCCTATATTTCCTTTCATTGCATGTGAGAGTCTAATCCATAATAGTTTCTAAGTTTCTATAAGCCATGCTCTTCCTGCTAGCTCCTGCATAAACAATTGAAAGAGAATTTGTTACTGTGCTTTAATTGCTTAATTTGAATTATAAAATGAGGGTTTGTGCTTCTGTTCATATATTAAAGGCAACCTGAACACTTGGGAAATAGCATGAGTGGAGTGGAGAGAAACTTTAATTTTAAAAAAGCACGTCCTTTGTTGTTGTCCAAGCCAAATACATGCATATAAATGAGGAGGGAAATAAAAATCATGACTTTTTAAATTATTATTTTTTTATTTTTAGGTAAACTGGCCACTCTGTAGACAATAGTCGGAATAAGAATGAGAATACTTTCTTTTATGATGCAATTTTAAACCCAATTTGCAAAAATATATAACTAAACAAATTACATTTACAGTTTCTCAATTTAAACATCTGAATATATTTTACTGTTTTATTGTGAATAACATATGAGGTTATGCAAACATTCTGTTTTTGTTTACATTTTACTGAGCTTTTCAAATTCGGGTTGGCAAGCCTCTTTCGTCAACAAACTTTCTCGAGATCATCAAGTCTTTCTTTGATGATAACTTTGTCAAAGTTAAACTGACAGGAATGAGAGCTGCCGAGCATTCACCAATCATTTCTCATTAACACTGCTGGCTTTGTTTTAATTAGCTGTTCTGAATGACACCAGTCTTCCTGTGACGCTGTATTCCAGGCTTACATTATCCTCCCTTCCAGCTGCTACTTGTCAGTCATCCCAAAGTTGTCTCTTGTCTCTGTCTCAAAATAGAACCACATGTATAAAGCGTTGCATGTGGTAGCAAGCAACACATGTTTTATTTTCTTTTTTTCCCAGCATTTTTTTTCACCTTTGAATGCACTTCATTGACAACAAACACTGAAAATTATTACTTAAGGAAGCAATACTTTGTCCCTGTGTTATTTAAATGATGACAGTTCAGTTATATTTAAATTTCAGGGTAACAAACATAAAATTAGCTGGGAATCGCAAAATGTTGTTTCCAACTTAAATCGATATCTAAAAGTGAATGTGAGAATACCTAAAAGACTTTTTAAATGTAGCTCATCAATTAAAAAAAACAAACAAGTAACTTCATGTGGGAATTGCAAAATATTAATTACCAGTTAGTTCATGTTGTATAGGCCCCATTTTCTGTGTGCCTGAAATTAAAATGATTTATTCATTTTAAAAGTTCCTTTTGTGCTTGAATGGTTTCTGTCAGCTTCTTAGATTTGAAGTGTGGGCAAAATGAGACACTGTGTGGTGTGAGGTTTGATAGCTGTACCACCTGCTCACACAGCAGTTGTTTTTGGTCCAGTAAACACCTGACTCACCTTCACTTATGTGACTGCAAGAAAAATATTTCCTAAAGTATTTAACATGCAGCTATATAGCATTACTGTTAGATATATCGATTTAATATTGGAAATTTGGGTATAAACATCATTTTGAAGAAGTTAAGTGATTTTTTTTCCATTGCGTCTTTTTCTTTTTCTTTTTAAATTACTAACCAATAATAATTTCCATCTCATTATCTCATCTAATTGATATTCATCTTATTATTAATTATTAATTTTCATCTTAATGTGAATTGAATTTCCATATTATGTTTTTGTTTTGTATGAGGACAAATTAAAATAACTAAGGGAAAACGACGAAGTATAAACAGAGAGCATGAAAGATTTCGAACAGTTTACCTGTGCAAACACAGCAGACTGACTGTTAGCCACTGCCATGCTGTACGAGTCCCACTTGTGTTGTTGAGAATTCCTGCAGATGGCTAAAATATTTGAAAATGACGCAACCAGTTCAAATTTAAAAGCCTCTGCTGCATATGTGAGCTGTTAAGAGCAGAATTAAACACAAAATAAAGATATGTGTAGGCAAGGAGAAGGTGCAGAAGGGGAACGACATTTCAGTGTCAAAAGTATACTATATGGACAAACGTACTGGGCCACCTACAGGAGCTGCGCTGCCAAGGAAAGTAAAGTCATGAAGTTTTGAGCACACAGTTTTTGTGCTGATGTTAATGCCAGTAAAGGTTTGTAAGTGCCCGTTACTGAGTCAGTAGAACGTTGGCGACTTTTACATACTGTGCTCTGTACCATTACATGGTCTGCTACTTTGTGGCCGAGTTGCTGTGGTTTCCAACACAGAAGAAAGAAGAACACAGAAGAAATGTCATAAACTGACTTGCTGCAATAACAGTTTCCTATTACAGTAGCAGTAGAGTTTTTTTAGAATGACTTATTGTTCTGTAAAGTGAGTCTGCATGGGTAGGTGCTTGATTTTATACACCTATGGCAATAGGACTGAAAACATCTTAATTTAATTCAATTTTGATTAAATTTGATTTTATTTATATATATATGAACAGCACCAAATCACAACAAAAGTTGGTTTAATGTGCTTTGCATTGTAAGGTAAAGACCCTACAATATACAAAGAAAAAAGAACCTTTGTCGATATAGCATATGTTTGACCCCTTTTCATCAATCTGTTGTACAACCAATGATATTTCATCAAATAACTTGACTCTAATAACAGGGAATCCAGCTAATCATGTATTTTTATGTCTATTACATGGATTATTTGCTGGTGATTATTCAGCTGCCTTGTTGTGCCTTCTTCAAATAGAACATTTGGTGTTAACTTTACGTGGTTTAGCCACCCTTCCTGAGATTAGATGACTTGTCTGCTAACACTGTACATGCTCATCAAACGGTCATCCTGCTGAACCAAACCCCTGCTGGCTTTGTCCACTGACATTGTCAATAAACCAAGGCTATATTTAGGGGAAACAGACACTTGCATGAGATTCACAGTGATTCCAAATTTCCGTGCACATCAGCAAATTCGGACAGGGCTGTCTTTTTTTTCTCACTTTGAGACAGATGGACTTTTTTTTTTAAGTGGGTTTTAGTTTCAATTCCCCATCTCCTTTCTGATGTTAAAGAGAAGAATTTGAAGGTAGGGGACGGTAAAAGTTTTCCTCATTTTCAAAGTTTGCATTCTAATAAAATAACATCATTCTTCCTGACTTCCTGTCTTCTTGTTCACTCTGAAAAACTCACAGCAATAGCTTCTGCAAATTTACCTGGATCTCCAAGTCAGAGCATAATAATTTAGCTAAGGCCATACTACAAAAACAAGCAGTGATCAATAAAACAGTCCATGTATCGGTAGCACATTATAAAAATGTTAAACTATTAACTCATTCACTGCCAGCCATTGGCAGTGAATGAGTTAAACCCATTGACTCATACACTGCAATTGACGGCTATAGACGTCAATGGCAGTGAATGAGTTAAGAATTAGTAAGGCATTACTAAGGTATTAGCAAGTGCTTAATTCATCATTTATATATATATATATATCATTACTTCTCCTTTTATAAATATAGATATGCTTATCCATCTGTTACTGTTGCACCATGTACAGCTATCACTGTTGCTACATCACTGCTAGTAATAATCGTAGTCTGTATTCATACATTTCTTTCTGATAGGCCTAGGAATAATGTTATATAAATAATGAAGTAAGCATTTGCTAATACCTTACTAATACCTTAAGCCTAGTGGTCACTACAGTGGACAGCTATTCAAAGACTGTTTTCTTGTATTTGTGTCAGTGTTGATGGTATACTTGCACATAACCACTAAATTGGACACTGATGTGTCACTCCATACCCTGCCACCCACTGGTTGTTTAATGTTACTATAGATGTACAATGTGTTTCATCATAAATATTGTTATTTAACCCTGTCATGCATGAATTATGACAACCTCAATCAGGATTTTTTTCTCAAGTATTTTTTTTATTAATCTTTTCATGCGTAAAGATGAATAAAAATACTTATATTAAATAATTCATGCATGAAAGGGTTAATAATGCTTAATAGTGTGACATTATTATAAAGTGGAGTATAAGACACCTTCTGTGCATACCTAGAGCGGTTATGTTGCTATTATGTTACAGTTAAGCTGTGATTAAGGCATGTATAGAAAGTTAGAAAGTCTATATACTTTGTTTTTGGGGTTACCTGCAGTTCTACACAGCTATAACACAAACCCATCAACTGACAAGCTGAATTCAAGTCAATTTTAGCGAAACAATATGCTAAAAAAAACTGTTCCCAAATCACAAAATCCCATATTCTCCAAAAACAAAACAAAACAAAACTGTAAATTCTGCAACATATTAATGTCATGATGACTAAGTGCAGATAGACCTTGCCCTGCCTCTGATTCTTGTGTAATTGTAAGCTGTAGAATGAAGAGAATATACCACACCCGGCTTAATGAACAAAATGAGATGTCTCTGCAGAATAAAACTACAGCAATCAGGGTCAGAGTTCAACTCCAGCCTTTCAGCTGCTAATTGGCTGAGCTTGTGATCTCATGTCCAGTCAGTGTCTTTCTTTTAGCCCTCTCATTTTGACAGCTCAGAGGCAGCAGCTGACCCCGATCAACAGTTCTGTACAGCTGGTAAAAAGTGAACTTTACGCCGAACTCATTTCCCTGTCTTGTATTTTTTATTAGAGTCTGACATCAGGAATCCAAGTTGAATCTACATTTAGGAGGGCCCGATCATCATCTGAACAGAAAGCAGGTGTATAGAAAAGTAGCACATATTCCCAAGAAAGCTTTCCGTCTAGTCTCTATGTAACACAGTTAGCACACCCATAGTACCAGCTTAATCTTGGCTTATGTTGGGTTCTTTTCTGTTTTCTCTGAAGAAAAAATCGGGAGCTGACAAGAGGCAAGGAGCTAATCTTCCTACAGTCAGGTTGCAGGGACAAGTTCGAGATAAGACGGGGCTACCGATAAGACAGGAGACCCCTGCAGCAGAACTACCAGCTCTGAGGGGGAAGATACTTGGACCTGATATAAAACGAGAGAAAGCGGCTCTGGAGCTCAGGGGCCAAGGCTCCCAGGAAATTAATTATACTGATGCCCTCATACACCCGTCTTCAACACATGTTGACTTTCTGCTCGCCTTTGTTGGCTGCCTTGGTTGGAAACCAAAACAAGCTGTGGTAAAGGATTGTGTGTCAACAGCCAGAGTTAAGTAGAAATCATATGCATGCGGACTTAAGTCACTGGAAACTTGCACAGCAGGATGTAGAAGCAAATTGCACCTCAGTGACTCAGCTTTCTCACGGCTCTTCTTCTAAAGACAACTTTGTTCCTGGCATTCTGTGATTCATCAATTATACTTGAATAATAATTTAATGCTAAAAATAAAAAGGCACTCAATCTCAGCAACACGCCGTACATGCAATATACCAGGAGACTAAAGTCAGTCATTGATGAAACCTCTGATGAAGTGGACTGCTCTGTCAAGCCAGTGGAAAAGTTGTCTTAAATCCTTTTTAACTTAAATTAGAGAACATTTCCCCAGCAGCTGAATGAAGCTTTGCACTAGACCAGCATCTTCCCTAATATTACCACATTAGACATTCAAATCTCCTCACTCCAGCTATTGTGGAAGGCAACATTTTATACTGCACTGAGTGCTGAACCATCATCGAATCTGACATCTTATTGTAACCTCGCTGCGTTTGGCTATAACCTGTCAGAGAGCAGAGAGTGATATTAGGTCATTATTCTATAAGCGTGAATGTTCACACTTGCCTCGCTAAGCGTCCCCCTAAAAGTAGCTGGTGTTCTCACTTCACAGACGGCTCGCACGTACTTGCAGCTGTGTTCCTGTAGGTCCCAGGGGGGCTTATTAGAGGGAATGGTAGGGCTTTTCACAACCTCTGCACACGCTCACTGCTTCCCCTCACAACAGCCAGCAGAGAGAAGAGAAGAGAGGTTCACAATTACCAAACTCCCATCACCCAGACTTCAGACACTTACTGCATTGGCTCTGCAGCATTAAGCAGAAAGGTCACTAGCATGCTTGAAATTCTGCTTTTAGAGATTCTAATCATACAGCAGGTACACATTCATGGCCTCCATTCTCTTAACTGTGTAAGGCTATATGGAGAGAGAACTATCTGTCAGTCACAACTAAAAACTATGGATGTCTGTCATGGTTAAAAAAGGAGATCAGTAATAGAACAGATTTCAAGGGAATTTTGGCATCAAATGACAATAAAGACTGACAGGAAATGGCTGACAGGGTGAGACTAGACAAGTGGGATGACATGAAAAAAGGTCCCACAAAGAAAGGCCACAGGGATGGTAAAAGTATTGGCTTATAGCCCTAATGTGTAAAATTGATCTCTGTCAGCAAACATTAAAAGAACAATTACTTGTCATTGGCCCTTTTTGTGTGAAACACTTGTTTTCAGTACATTATAAACATTTTCTGAAAAAGAAAATTTATACAAGACTCTCTGCAGTCCTGCAAAAAACTAAGCACACTAATCTAAGCACACATGTACTGCTTCTGTAGGACTTAAGAGGGTAAGTAACAGCTAATAACTTGATGAATTCATCATCAAGTTATTGATGATGCGAGCACTCCTTTGGAACCAGTAGCTTTAGCAGTTTTCTGGTCCGGAGCATTCGTGCTAACACAATAACACAATCTTTCCAAGAATGGGCATCCCAAATTCTCAGTGCTCACAGAAACAATTCTTAGAAAAACCACAGAAAACTCAAGACACACTCAACAGGCCTCACTTACCATGTTAAATGTGAAATTTTACAGTACAGTGAAAAAAAGACAGATAGTATAGGATGTTTGGCTGAGTTTTCAGGAGAAAGCCTCTTCTCTATAAAAGCATCAATAACATGCCTTAGATTTGTAAAGTCGCATCTGAACAAACCACAAGACTTCTGGATCAAGAATTTCGGTCAATGGAACTGTGTGACCATATCACACAGCGCCACCTTTAGAGAAAACAAACCACAGCATATCAGCACGAATACCTCATACCAGCTGTCAACAATGGTAGTTGAGCGGAGGTGATGATTTCGGCATGTTTTGCATTCACAGGATGTGGGCAACTCACGATCATTGAATCGACCATGAACACCTCGGTATAAGAAAAGTATTCTACAGGGAGTGCAGAATTATTAGGCAAATGAGTATTTTGTCCACATCATCCTCTTCATGCATGTTGTCTTACTCCAAGCTGTATAGGCTCAAAAGCCTACTACCAATTAAGCATATTAGGTGATGTGCATCTCTGTAATGAGAAGGGGTGTGGTCTAATGACATCAACACCCTATATCAGGTGTGCATAATTATTAGGCAACATCCTTTCCTTTGGCAAAATGGGTCAAAAGAAGGACTTGACAGGCTCAGAAAAGTCAAAAATAGTGAGATATCTTGCAGAGGGATGCAGCAGTCTCAAGATTGCAAAGCTTCTGAAGCGTGATCATCGAACAATCAAGCGTTTCATTCAAAATAGTCAACAGGGTCGCAAGAAGCGTGTGGAAAAACCAAGGCGCAAAATAACTGCCCATGAACTGAGAAAAGTCAAGCGTGCAGCTGCCAAGATGCCACTTGCCACCAGTTTGGCCATATTTCAGAGCTGCAACATCACTGGAGCGCCCAAAAGCACAAGGTGTGCAATACTCAGAGACATGGCCAAGGTAAGAAAGGCTGAAAGACGACCACCACTGAACAAGACACACAAGCTGAAACGTCAAGACTGGGCCAAGAAATATCTCAAGACTGGTTTTTCTAAGGTTTTATGGACTGATGAAATGAGAGTGAGTCTTGATGGGCCAGATGGATGGGCCCGTGGCTGGATTGGTAAAGGGCAGAGAGCTCCAGTCCGACTCAGACGCCAGCAAGGTGGAGGTGGAGTACTGGTTTGGGCTGGTATCATCAAAGATGAGCTTGTGGGACCTTGTCAGGTTGAGGATGGAGTCAAGCTCAACTCCCAGTCCTACTGCCAGTTTCTGGAAGACACCTTCTTCAAGCAGTGGTACAGGAAGAAGTCTGCATCCTTCAAGAAAAACATGATTTCCATGCAGGACAATGCTCCATCACACGCGTCCAAGTACTCCACAGCGTGGCTGGCAAGAAAGGGTATAAAAGAAGAAAAACTAATGACATGGCCACCTTGTTCACCTGATCTGAACCCCATTGAGAACCTGTGGTCCATCATCAAATGTGAGATTTACAAGGAGGGAAAACAGTACACCTCTCTGAACAGTGTCTGGGAGGCTGTGGTTGCTGCTGCACGCAATGTTGATGGTGAACAGATCAAAACACTGACAGAATCCATGGATGGCAGGCTTTTGAGTGTCCTTGCAAAGAAAGGTGGCTATATTGGTCGCTGATTTGTTTTTGTTTTGTTTTTGAATGTCAGAAATGTATATTTGTGAATGTGGAGATGTTATATTGGTTTCACTGGTAAAAATAAGTAATTGAAATGGGTATATATTTGTTTTTTGTTAAGTTTCCTAATAATTATGCACAGTAATAGTCCCCTGCACACACAGATATCCCCCTAAAATAGCTAAAACTAAAAACTACTTCCAAAAACATTCAGCTTTGATATTAATGAGTTTTTTGGGTTCATTGAGAACATGGTTGTTGTTCAATAATGAAATTATTCCTCAAAAATACAACTTGCCTAATAATTCTGCACTCCCTATAAATGTGAGGTCATCTGGCTGAAATCTGGCTGAAACTGAGTCATGCGACACAACAATGATCTCAAGCACAGAAGCATATCTGGAACAGAATGATTGAAAAAGAAAAGAAAAGAAACAAGGTTGCAACTGCCCAGTTGAAGTCCAGACCTCAACCCGATTTAACTGCTTTGATTTGACCTCAAGAGTGCTGTGCATAAAGAATGCCTGTGAACCACAATGACTTGAAGCAATCAGGAAAAGTTGGTCAAAATTGTTCCACAACAAGACTGATGATGTTTCTCAAGGTTCACAAGGTTGTATGCATAGCTCATGAAACATGTTTGTTAAATTTTCTTTCTTTGTACAATATACCACTAAATCAGCCCTTATCATCTAAATAGTTTGTGTTCACTGACTCTAATTAGGGATGTCATGAATTTGGGATAATGAGCTGTGAAGCCTGAGTTCAATCTGTTGATTGGTAAATTTATACTGCAACTGGCAGCATCATTGTCCTTCCTTACTGCTTGCCTTTATCTCTTCCTTTAGTCTGGAAATAGCTGGCATCATTGGAAATGCAGAACATGGGCATTTTGACAGGAGACTCTGAGGTAGCTGTGAGCATTTCCCTTGTCTAGATAATGGGGTTTAAATGGGATATTCAGTTGTGTGCATTCTGGTTAATTGGACATCAAACACAGCATGTACGTGAGAGATTAGACTTCTGAGGATATGTCAGAATAGAGGGGACTACGTATTTGCTCTCTATCAGATACTTTGTTCTAAATCTGTATTATTGGACAAGAAAAGCCTCTAATTCAATTTCTCACTTTAATTTAGTAGGAGGGTATTAAAAGGAACTCCTGAGAGATGTTGCAGGATTATGTTATGGCACTTTCCTGCTGGTAAGTTTTCACTTTGGAATGGGCCATGGTGGTGGTGCTTACAGATGTAGAGGAGGCTTGGCAAGCGTGTTAATACACACTTTATATATGGGCTGTATATATATATATATGCATATGCAACTTCATGAGTGCCTAAAGTGAGCAGATTTCTTTGTAAAGAATGGGAGTTTTAATAAAGGTTTACTGATAATACTAGCTCATGCATTGTGTGAGGTCAAATGCTTGAGATGAGTTATTTCACTAGGCACCTTCTAGCCATCAAACTAAATGGAGGTGGTGTATAGGGATCTGATACACTAAAGATGTAAGAAAGACAGGATATGAGAAGAAGATGAGGTTATTTTTAAAGGTAAGGACTGCTCAGTGACCTTTGACCAACAAGAAATTAAAAACCTACTTGGAATGTAATAATTTATTTTTTAGTTTTTTTGAAAAGATATTGGATCTGCTATATACACGATGTGAAACTCATGTTATGTTTCTTTCATATTGTAAAATGTCTTGCAAAATAAATTCAAATATACTTACATTTTGTTCAAAAATACATAAAAATGCTAGATAGTTTAGTACAGTTTAGAGGAGGCTACAGAGGTTACTTTGCAACATTGTGCTAAAGTTTATACTTTATGGACTGATACAGAGCAGATGTGGTGTTCATGGTCAGCAGTGATGGTCAAGTTACTTGAAAAAGGTCATTAGTTACTAATTACTGATTATTTCTCCAAAAAAGTAATCCTGTTACCTTACTGATTACTTATTTTCAAAAGTAATTAGTTACTTAGTTGCTTAAAAAAATAAATAGATACTCAACCTGAATACATAATAAAGCAATAGACCTTTCAGCCCAATTCTATTTTTTCTGCATAATCCATCATATAAAATGTAATCAAATGGAAAGCCTCTTTTTAAATTTTTTTTATGAGTTTTAATCTTTTAATTTTATGCAAATTGCATTAAGCAAAAATTAAATTATATGAAACTGTCTTTAACTTGAAGAAATTCTTTAACATTTAAACTTATTTTCAGCATATAAAATATAGTAATGTTTTGTGTTTACACTTACTCTTTCAAATACAGGGAGTGCAGAATTATTAGGCAAGTTGTATTTTTGAGGAATAATTTTATTATTGAACAACAACCATGTTCTCAATGAACCCAAAAAACTCATTAATATCAAAGCTGAATGTTTTTGGAAGTAGTTTTTAGTTTGTTTTTAGTTTTAGCTATTTTAGGGGGATATCTGTGTGTGCAGGTGACTATTACTGTGCATAATTATTAGGAAACTTAACAAAAAACAAATATATACCCATTACAATTATTTATTTTTACCAGTGAAACCAATATAACATCTCCACATTCACAAATATACATTTCTGACATTCAAAAACAAAACAAAAACAAATCAGCGACCAATATAGCCACCTTTCTTTGCAAGGACACTCAAAAGCCTGCCATCCATGGATTCTGTCAGTGTTTTGATCTGTTCACCATCAACATTGCATGCAGCAGCAACCACAGCCTCCCAGACACTGTTCAGAGAGGTGTACTGTTTTCCCTCCTTGTAAATCTCACATTTGATGATGGACCACAGGTTCTCAATGGGGTTCAGATCAGGTGAACAAGGTGGCCATGTCATTAGTTTTTCTTCTTTTATACCCTTTCTTGCCAGCCACGCTGTGGAGTACTTGGACGCGTGTGATGGAGCATTGTCCTGCATGAAAATCATGTTTTTCTTGAAGGATGCAGACTTCTTCCTGTACCACTGCTTGAAGAAGGTGTCTTCCAGAAACTGGCAGTAGGACTGGGAGTTGAGCTTGACTCCATCCTCAACCCGAAAAGGCCCCACAAGCTCATCTTTGATGATACCAGCCCAAACCAGTACTCCACCTCCACCTTGCTGGCGTCTGAGTCGGACTGGAGCTCTCTGCCCTTTACCAATCCAGCCACGGGCCCATCCATCTGGCCCATCAAGACTCACTCTCATTTCATCAGTCCATAAAACCTTAGAAAAACCAGTCTTGAGATATTTCTTGGCCCAGTCTTGACGTTTCAGCTTGTGTGTCTTGTTCAGTGGTGGTCGTCTTTCAGCCTTTCTTACCTTGGCCATGTCTCTGAGTATTGCACACCTTGTGCTTTTGGGCGCTCCAGTGATGTTGCAGCTCTGAAATATGGCCGAACTGGTGGCAAGTGGCATCTTGGCAGCTGCACGCTTGACTTTTCTCAGTTCATGGGCAGTTATTTTGCGCCTTGGTTTTTCCACACGCTTCTTGTGACCCTGTTGACTATTTTGAATGAAACGCTTGATTGTTCGATGATCACGCTTCAGAAGCTTTGCAATTTTGAGACTGCTGCATCCCTCTGCAAGATATCTCACTATTTTTGACTTTTCTGAGCCTGTCAAGTCCTTCTTTTGACCCATTTTGCCAAAGGAAAGGATGTTGCCTAATAATTATGCACACCTGATATAGGGTGTTGATGTCATTAGACCACACCCCTTCTCATTACAGAGATGCACATCACCTAATGTGCTTAATTGGTAGTAGGCTTTCGAGCCTATACAGCTTGGAGTAAGACAACATGCATGAAGAGGATGATGTGGACAAAATACTCATTTGCCTAATAATTCTGCACTCCCTGTAGATGACAGTTAAACACAGCAAAAAAGTAAATAAAATCAAAGACTCAGCAGCACTAAATCCTGTCGCTCTTAAATCTATTTTCACCTGTTTAGCAGGAGTGGGGCTGGTGGAGGTTTGCCCGGTGCAGCAGCGGTCATGTCACTGAGGGCATCCGGGGGTTTCTCTGTGAATTTCACATTCTCGCGGCGGCTTGCTAGATGCTCACTTAGATTTGAAGTTTAATTTTTCGCTGTAGAAAGAAGTTTTCTTCCCACGCAGAGTGTACAGCGGACGCTAATGGTAACTAAAGCTTAAAGTAATGTAAGTACGTCCACGCTTTAAACGCTGCATACTCTCTCCCGCACTCCATGTTATCCATTGTTGATCTGCACACGTTGGTTGCTGCCACGCACGTCGCACATTGTCATGAGGCACTCTCACATACTGATTACAGTAACGCCTTACTGCCAATCTCTGATGGTCAGAGATTAGTTACATTAAGGGTAGCAGACAGAAATATAAATTTAAATTGATGCGTACTCACTGAATTCTACCTTTACACCGTAAGGTTTCAAAATCAGATATGATAGCTTGTGTAATACCTGCTTATATTATGTTGAATTCAATTGTGTAAATCTATCAAAGGGGCATTGTGACTTAAATTATGATGATGACTCTTTTCCCCACTGCACCCACTACAAAATACTTTGTCCATAAAGTAAAAACCTGCCTCACCTTCTCACTATCTTTATTATAACTACAAAAAAGTCACATTGAAGCAGTTGTCACTGTTGGCATTTTTTCTAGCATGCTAATATTTGCATTTAATTGTGCTTAACTATAGCCTCATAGAGCCAGTAATGTGGTGATTCTTAATCTTTTTAGGGTTCAAACTGTTCAAACTGACAGTAGAGCTACTGTGCAGGGGCGATCGTGGCTCAAGAGTTGGGAGTTCGCCTTGTAATCGGAAGGTTGCCGGTTCGAGCAGTCTCGGTCGTTGTGTCCTTGGGCAAGATACTTCACCCGTTGCCTACTGGTGGTGGTCAGAGGGCCCGGTGGCTCCAGTGTCCGGCAGCCTCGCCTCTGTCAGTGTGCCCCAGGGTGGCTGTGGCTACAATGTAGCTTGCCATCACCAGTGTGTGAATGTGTGCGTGAATGGGTGGATGACTGGATATGTAAAGCGCTTTGGGGTCCTTAGGGACTAGTAAAGCGCTATATAAATACAGGCCATTTACCATTTAATGTAAAAACCTTAACAAACATAACATGATACCATCAGAAAATACTACAGTTTAATCAGCATCTCTCACTTGCCTGAAAGTTTCCTGAATATTATATGACAAACTGATGACAAACGATATAATATGAAAGTTTAGGAGGAGATATTTTATATATTATATAATATATAATTGCTCATCCCCTGTACATGCATGCTTTTATTAACACTTTGCTAATAATGCGTAAATATCGTGTCCCTTACTTCTACAGTGTATTGCTCAATAATCCATAACAAAGACACACACACACACACACACACACACACACAAACACACACACACACACACACACACACACTTTCCTTAGCTGATCTGTTCTAAAAAACTGTCTAAACTTTCCCATTCCCATTTCCACAGGGCCCCATATCTCACTATGGGAAGGGAGAGAAATAAGCAGAAGCGTGCTGCCTCTGCCAGCCTGTCGGATTTGAAGTTTATTAAGTATATCAAACTGGGGCCGGCCCCCTCAGGGAACATTTGCAATCCAAAGCTCTGCTTGCTGTTGCTTCCGCCAGCATCAAGCTGTCACAAACACTCCACTTAATTTGCAAAGCAGTGCACAGAGGGGGGAAAAATAAGAAAATAGGAAACAAGTGTCATTTTCTACCATGTGTGAGTACACCATTTGCATCTAAATCAATCTGATGAAAGTTGTTGGTTTTTTGCTCTTGGGGAGAGGTGATGAACTGGGTTGTTAACAGTACTAGATTTTGTAGTTTATTGTGCCGCATAAAATAGCCTCAGTAAGATTTCTGTACATTTCTAAAAGAGCTGTTTACTTGTAGGTTACATTTACCACCGAATTGCACAATTCTAGGCTTATCCATGCTCTACGGCAGCATAATATACTGAATGTCTAATATCTGTTATCAGTAGAGGAAAGGATATATTTCATTCCTTTTAGTTTACTGAGCTTTATTGATTGGTGTTGAGCAACACAAGTGAATCAGTGAATTTTCAGCTGGTATGTCCACAGCCACCACCAATAGCATCACGGCGATCCTACACACTCACCAGCTGAGTGCCTCACAACTCAAAAAACTGATGGACCGTCCCGGCTCCACACACCTAGACCAGATATGCAATTTATCAGTTGGAAAACATGCAGGAGGGCTAAAGGTGGGAGAACCTCCTGTCTTGTCTCGCTACACCAGCCACTGCTCAGTATGCTCTGCCTGGGCTCATTTCACCCTCCAGCAGACAGAAGAGTCTATATGGGCCCCTTGGTAAAAGACCCGAGGCACTCCCACCCAGAGTCCTTCCATTCTGCCCCCTCTTCTTCTCGCCTGAGGGGGAGATCAGACAGACAGGCCCAACAAGACAGGGAGTTATGATGCTATCTTCTGTATGTGTGTATTTGTGCATGATTGTGTGACTGTTATTACCACGGTGTGCTTATGTGTTAATATAGGATTTGTCCTTCATACTGGGCACTACAAATACCTCCAGTGTTCAACAAGTAAGTATTTCCTCTAAGAGAGGATGTGTTACAATGAGATATTAGAACTTAGCGGGAAAACGGATTACTCTGGTTCCAGAATTAAACAATTCATTACCGCAATTCTTTTTATAACTATAGACTAATTACATTAGCCATTATGGTTATGTCATAAGTCTGCCATGCTGCTTGCATAGTGCAAATGAATAGACTTACCAGGGGGAGATCTGGGCCATTTTTAAATTGGTTCTGGGAACCTATAGAGCAAAAGTTATGCTTTGGCTTGAGGTTATAGACCTGACACAAGCAATGATCATACAGACCGGTCCTGCTGTGAGGACATTAGTTATGAGAGCAAATTAATGTCTAACAAGCTAATTTCTGGTGCAGTTTATCAAATGCTACTTCGGTGTCTGTCTCTGCCTCTTCTTTTGCAGCATCACATTAAGATACTCAAGCTTTTTCAATGGTTTTTCCTCAGCTGCTACAGCCTTCATCTATGAAAAGACAAATTGTGACTACTGTCTCTGATAATGTGTAGCACAAAAATAATTTACTCTCTTTTAGTAGCACTATATGCTTTTTTGTTGATCTGATGTTGATGTTTTGTTGATCTATCATTTGACATATCTCAACAACCATGGATAGGGAAACCTAAATTGTACTGTACATTTGTTATCTGTACAAGAATTCATCTGGTTTCATTGGTCCCCGAAGTTCCTTTCACTGCTAAAATGAGGCTGACATTTGACTGAGGTATATATGAGTGTATATATATGATGCTTGTCATGAAATAAGGTGCAGGAATCATGACCTCCAGTGGAACAATTGTTCATGATTCTCCAGTGTTTTAACTTGTCAGTTCACCCAACTCATACACAGTAAGGACTGACAAATTGATAGCTCTTTCTCGATTCTGTGGGTGGCTCCCCTGAATGGCCGTTCTTAGTTGGTGGAGCAATTTGTCTGGTTAATTCCGATAATGAATGAAATTGTGACATGCTAACTAGTTACTCGACCCTGTGCGGTCCAAGTCAATCGTTTTAGAGGGATAAGTGGCGTTCTGCCACAGAAGATGGGTTGGCTATGGCTCAGGAGGTAGAGTGGGTCGTCTACCAATCAGAAAGTTAGTGTCAAATGTCAAAGCGTGTCAAAGTATCCTCGGGCAAGATACTGAACCCTGAGTTTCCCCTGATGCATCCATTGGAATGTGTATGTGTGTGTTAGACAAGGTGCTGGGTATAGAATAAAACACTTGCATGAATGTGTGTGATTGTCTGAATGATGGTTTGAGTGCTCAGTTAGAGTAGAGCTCAGAGCTTTGCAAGTATCAGTTCATTTACCATTTACATTACTCTCAGCCACAATTATCAACTATGCATTAAACTCATATGATCAGGAATGACGGACTCAGACAATGACTCAAAAAATAAAAACTCTGTGTTTGATGTAGAATTGTTGGTAGAATCTGTAAATATCTCTCAATCAAAACTGCTTTATACAGCTTCTCCTTTATTACTTTAAGGGATCCAAAGGCTGCTGCACACATGCATCTGTCACAGTGCAGGCAACATTTTCATAAATATGCAAATGACTAGCTATCCAGTTTACATGCATTAAACTGGATAGCTAAAAATCTTTTTGTGTTTGTGTTTTCTTTACCAAATCTTAAATTATTTTGTGGCTGTTGACAATGTGAGATACCTAGAACAAGTTTATTAAAAGCCGGTCTCTTTTACTTAAAGGCCAGCTATTCTGGCAGAAATGGCAAGGACTGCAGTTTCTCTTGGTGCCACTTGAGACTGACTCATAAACTCGCGGATTAGAATGCCGAACTGTGAACCATTAAAAATGTACTCTGGTACCAAAACAGTTTTGGCTTTCACGAATAGCTTCCCCCATCATAACAAATCTGACTGAGATGAATTTTTGAAACTTATCCATCTGGATGCTGGAGATAAGGGTCCTAACACAGGGAGCTGCTTGGCCTCACCTTCACTATTTCAAGTCATTAAAGTGGACCTCTTCACTGTGTGTGTGTGTGTGTGTGTGTGTGTGTGTGTGTGTGTGTGTGTGTGTGTGTGTGTGTGTGTGTGTGTGTGTGTTGTTATTGTTGGTTGTGGTGCCTTTTAGAGCACTTTAGTGGATTATCTCACTAAAATTATGGCTGACTGCAGGGTGCTGATTATCTAAGAAGTTTGTGCCCCAGCGTTAGTGTTTTATTAGTCTCTTACATTAGCACTAATTAGCAGATATGAGTGTCAGAGCTTTCCACCTGCACATTTTATGGCTCCAGCGTCGTAGCAAGCTTACCAGCATGGGCTGATAACTTAACACTCCACACTCTCATCCAGTTAAGATGATTTTGGACATAAAAAGCCGACATGGTGGAGTATATTATATATAACCGTATATTATCCTGGAGAAGCCTCTTTCCACTTGTTGCTCTGTTGTAATGCATTACCGTTATTGGCACATCTGTTTTAGAACAATGTGACCACCATGTTTCGTGTATGCCAGAGAACCAGATAGTGATTTTGGACATGCCGAACTTGTACGAGAATATAAACTTTTGCTCTCTGAAGAATCCAGTTGATGATTTCTTCTTCTTTAAAGCATGCTCGCTCCCACATGCAAAACACACAATTTTTGTAGCGCTTTAAGAAGCACTCAAAAGCCCGCAGCTTCCAGCAGAACAGAGATGTAAGAATTCACAATGACAAGTCTGCCTTTGATCTTTCCATAACAAAAGTCTATTCTCCATGTCTTACAATGTCAGACCCTTAACCAGGTTCTGAAACACACACACTCACACAAAAGACCTTTTGAAAGTGTACAAAGTCTCATTGGAGCTATACATGTCATCAAGATATGCCCGAAACCACAACCACTACTGCATAAAAAAGGGGAAAAAAGGACACTGTCAACTTCATTGGATATCCCTATGGTTTAACTTTATTTCAGTAATGCTGAATTGGAAAGTGCATAGTGGAAAATCTGGATAAATGCACAAATACACCAGAAATGAAATATGGTTGTGTAGTAGTGATTTTTAATGGTTATGTCAGCCACTGCATGCTTCTGGGGTAACAATGAAGGTGGACATAATTTACATTGGTCAATAAGATGAAAAATAAGTATATTCTGAATGTATTTAGTTGCCTAAGGTTCAGATGTTATTCTCAAAGAATGGGCAATTTAGGGTTCACTAGTCAACCAAAGCATTATATAACACACTCATCACGTTAAACATTTTTAAATTCATATATTAAGCAGTGCTATCCCAGTCGATCTGCAAAGCAAGATGAGAGGAGCTATTTGCATAAGGGCAAAATCTGTGTACAGCACTCATACATAAGTAAGTGCAAGCTGTGACTGTTGCTTTTCTTTCAGTTTGAAACCTAAGGCTAGGGTTAGCAGACTTATGCATGCAGATGAATGCTAATGCTTTTGAAGTGAAATTATGCATTACTTTAAAATTTTAACACCTACAAAGTTAACAACATACGGTATGCGGCAACATGTGCTGGAGTGTCGACAGTGCTGCTCCTTGGTTCGAGGCACAGCTGGGACTGGCAGAGGTTAATTAAGCTCTGGTGAGCAACATTCACTTTGTGACACATTTACTTTCATATTTCTCCCAGCAATCAAAAATAGAAGAGCTACGCATCTGTTTATGATAGGGTGTTTTGAATTCATTCCGTGTTGCTATAATGATCACATAAATAATGATAATGATGATTGTTGGACTGTGAGTTAATGTACTTACATAGTTACTATTAACATTTGAATATTTACTTATGAAGCATAATTTGAGCTTATAAAAATGTGTGCATATTTTAAGCTTCACACATCTGCATATTACTTCACTGATAGTAATCATGTTACACAAGAACATAAACAGAGTGCTGATCTATTTATGCTTTTCCTTTTGATAGTTCAGTATATTTTACTGGTGTTACTTAGGTAAAATTTTTACTGTAGTATTTTTTGTAGCAAACTTTATCAGAGTATTCTGACATAAACAGAAATTTTAGACCATGGGAAATAAACCTTAAGTGCAATTTGGCTAATCACTACCATCAGGACAAGATGTGCTCTATTACAGTAGATTTTTGTTCCCTGTTCACACATCATCAGCATAACTGACCTACACTGATGTGACTCCATCCTCATTACAAGTCAAATTCCCTTAACTAGTATGCACCACTGAAAAACCTTTGACCACTCCTTAGCTAATAAAAGAAAAAAAAATTGCATCAACTTCAAAGATGAGAGATCTCTCACCACTATGTTGTTTGGAGTGCCAAGCCAAGCTTGCTGCTTGAAGCCGAAGCTTGCACTGGCAACGCCACCGCTTGTATTAATGCACAACCATCACTCTCCCCTGCATCTAAATGTTTCATTACAGCCAAGGCGCAGACACAATTTCGCGGCCTATATGGGGCCGTTCACCAGCAAGCATGCCCTCTTAAGGGAAAAGTAAAGCATGACAAATTGAAATAAATGAGAGAGGGAGAGAGGAGAAGAGAACGTGGAGGGCAACGATGACAACGACAGGCCCTTTCTCCATATGGCCTCACAATGAGAATAACTCCTGTTTTTCTAATATCTCTGAGCTTCTCCCTGAAGTCTCTCTGCTCCTACAATTTTTCCATCTGCAGGTATAGCAGTGAAAGGGAGCCAACTGTCTTTAATAATAAAGTGATACTTTTGACAAAATTGAAGGCTAAAAAGCGAAAATGATTCAAGAGATGAAGTTTTTAATACTTAAGTTTCAAAAGCCTTTCTAGTTATCTTGCTCCATACTTTGAGTATAATACATTTTTTTGATAGGTGATTTCATCTTTGATTCACTACATATATGATACAATTGTAAAGGCAAATTGAAAAATACACTTGGTAAAAAGCCAGACAGATACATAATATCCTTATCAGTTTTGAAACACATAGGATTTACAGTAAGATAAGTAGTATTATTTATCGTTGATCAGCACTATCTATGTTTTTTATCTACTAAAGACCTGTGACCCATAGAGCATCAAGGAAATGACAACTCAATTCAGAAAATCTGAACGATTTTTTCACAGGCTAAGACTGTAGAAGAACAGTCTGAGCCCTCAGGTCAGTCCTTAGAGATGGGTGGATAAAGCTAACTTCCGAAACTATGATGATTACTTAATGTATATTAAGAACATAACGTATGTTATACGTATATACACATAACACATACACCTACATTACACACACACACACACACACACACACACACACACACACACACACACACACACACACACACACGTGTGTAGATAGATAGATAGATAGATAGATAGATAGATAGATAGATAGATAGATAGATAGATAGATAGATAGATAGATAGATAGATAGATAGATAGATAGATAGATAGATAGATAGATAGATAGATAGATAGATTATCGTTTCAGTTTGTAATCCGTCTGTAGTCAGTTTGTAGTCTGATTAATATTGACCGGTCGTGTTGAAATAAGGCTTTGCCTGCATGCAGAAAAAGTCATCAGAGTGTAGAGTGAAACTAATACAGTTGTTTTTGTGAATGCAAGCCAGTATGTGTTAGGTTGTCTGCACACGTGTTCCATTACTCAAGTGTGCTACACAATCACACACAGACACACACACAAACATCTGAGCTTTCACCTCCAAACCATCCCCTAACACCAGCCTCCATGCCCTAAAACCCTATAGTCCCTATATCATTGAAGCAGCACTGATATTCTACCACAGCAGGTGTGTTGCCATAGCAACATGGGGCTTTCATCTCCTGATTCCTAATTGAGCATGCATATTTTCTTTTGTATCCCCCAACAACCTCTAACATCCCCCCCACCTCCAAGCCAGTCAATCATTCTTTTCGTCTCATCTCTCTCCTCTGATTGGCTTGCTTCTCTCATGCTCTCCTTCAAAGTATTGACCTTCATACACGGCTGACTGCCGAATGACAATGAGGAGAAAATCACCTGTACTGCTGTCACTGCAGGAGAAAGCCGGAGAAGGACTGAAAGAGAAAGAACACCTGTTGCATGTTTGAGCAGCAAACCACTGAGCTCAGGAGGCACTTGAAGATATGGTTCTTGAAAATAATGTCATGAGTGAAACAGACAGAAAAAAAGAGGATTGTGGATTTTTCTTTGTCTACAAGTCCATTTCTTGTGCTCGATAAAAAAAAAAAATAAAGCATAAGAATAAAGGCTGACAGAGAAACAGTGGCAAAACATAAGAAGAGAAATGGTCAAGTGATATTTTTACAGTTTGTACTCTGCAAGATGTTTTTAAAAATGATCAATAGTTATCTTATACTGTCCTATAGTCTAACTTTATGCATGTCTCACAGAGTAAAACTGTACGTTTCTGCAGGTTTTCCCTATTCTGTTCTGCTTCTTTAAGAATATCAGAGCAGTCACAGGTATTGACTTTATCTTCTTTCTCCTCTCTACCTGTGAGCTCACATTGTCTGCTCCACTAAGCTCCAAAGGGCGACGGTGGCAGTGTGGGAGGGGAAATGCGGAAAACTAAGTCCTCATTATCCGGTCAGTTAGCACCTCTTATCTCCCCACTCGTTTCATCGCTGGCATCAACACTGGCACGTTAAGAATAAGGTGGAAGATCTTTTAGCTGCCACTACTGGAGTTTCCTCTGCTGTGTGCTTTGATGGCAACTAGTTACATTGGGAGATTGATGACATGACTGAGACTGTTTACTGGTTTGCTGCCCTGTTATGTGGCAGCAGGTGATAGCGCCTACAGAGGGGTAGAAAACTGTCAGAGTTGCAGGAAAAGTCCTAAGGCGAAAATCTGCAGGAGTCCTCAATTAAACTAATTTGTGAAAAAACTACAACAACCTCTTTTCTTTGCTATTAGTGTTTCAGTTTAATAATCGTGTTAAGTTTTGCAACACGGACGCTCCGTTTGCAGACCCCCCATTCATCTCACCTGAGACGCCTTTGTTCTCTGGCCCTGGAGGCCGCAAACGCCGACGCAGAGGGAGAAGATCTGGCGTTCTGGTTCGACTGAGACGGCGCACTTACAGAACACCGTTACCCAGTTTATTACTGGCTAATGTGCAGTCTCTGGAGAACAAGCTGTGCGAGCTTCGGGCACGGATCTCATTCCAGCGAGAGATGCGGGACTGCTGCGTGATCTGCCTCACAGAAACCTGGCTATCGGACAAAGTACCGGACTCCGCAATACAACTGCCGGGGTTCTCTGTGCACCGCGCGGACAGGTCACAGGATCTTACTGGGAAAAGCAGAGGCGGTGGTGTATGTTTCATGAGCAACAACAGCTGGTGTGATTATGCGAACGTGCACCCGGTCAAATCCTTCTGCTCACCGGACCTGGAGTACCTGATGATTAAGTGCCGGCCATTCTGGCTACCGAGGGAATTTACAGCAGTGATCATTACGGCTGTTTACATACCCCCACAAGCCGACACTGACCGTGCACTCAGGGAACTGTACAGCGCGATCAGCAGCGAGGAAACCGCACACCCAGAGGCAGCGTTTATCACAGCCGGAGACTTTAATAAGGGAAACCTGAAGAAAGTCTCACCAAAACTCCATCAACACATCCTTTTTAACACACGTGGAAACCGGCTACTCGACCACTGTTACACCTCTTTCCGGGATGCGTACAAAGCCCTCCCCCGCGCCCCATTCGGCCAATCAGATCACTGCTCCATCCTGCTCCTGCCCGCCTACAGGCAGAAGCTGAAACAGGAAGCTCCAACCCGGAGGGCGGTGCACTGTTGGACGGACCAATCGGAGTCTGCGCTGCGGGACTGTTTTGATCACGCGGACTGGGAAATGTTTCACGTGGCCGCCAGAGACATCGATGAGTACACAGACTCAGTCTGTGGATTTATCAGGAAATGCGTGGAAGATGTCGTCCCATCCAGAACAGTTAAATCCTTCCGGTGATGAGACGGCTTACAGGGAGGAGGTCAGCGCCCTGACCCACTGGTGTCAAGACAACCATCTCACCCTCAACGTCGCAAAGACAAAGGAGTTGATAGTGGACTTCCGGAGGTGCAGAGAAGTACACACCCCCATCACCATCAACGGCGCTGCTGTGGAGAGAGTGAGCAGCTTCCGGTTCCTTGGTGTACATCTGGCTGAGGATCTTACGTGGTCAGTACACACAAACAAAACAGTGAAGAAGGCGCAGCAGCGCCTCTTCTTTCTCAGGAGACTGAAAAGATTCGGCATGAGCCCCCGCATCCTCAGGACCTTCTATCGCTGTGCCATTGAGAGCATCCTCACTGGATGCATCACCACCTGGTATGGCAACAGCACCGCCTACAACTGCAAAGCTCTCCAGCGAGTAGTGCGGTGCTCTGAACGGATAATTGGAGGTGAGCTTCCCTCCCTCCAAGACATCTACAGGAAGCGGTGCCTGAGGAAAGCGGGGAGGATCATCAAGGACTCCAGTCACCCCAGCCATAAACTGTTCAGACTGCTTCCATCAGGAAGGAGGTTCTGCAGCATCCGGTCCCGTACCAGCAGACTGAGAGACAGCTTTTTCCATCAGGCCATCAGACTGCTGAACACGTCATAGACACCTCAGCTTCACTACTGGAACTTCAACATTATGCACTCCATACTGTATATAAATGCCACTTGTTTTGCACATATTCAACTCTGTATATTTTATATATTTTATTATTATTATTATTATTATTATTTATTTATTTATTTTTTACTATTTAATTTGTAAAAATGTGTATACACACACACACACACACACACACACACACACACACACACACACACACGTAGGAAAATATTTAGTATACACATCCAGAAATGCATACACTATTATATATTGTACATATATTTATTAGTTTCAGGTTGGCCATTCTTGTATTTTGCTCGTTTGTGTTGTTGTGTTTGCACATCTCTGTTGCTTGTGGGGCTCGCACACAAGAATTTCACTCGCATGTGCTGTGCCAGTGTGCCTGCACATGTGATGTGACAATAAAAGTGATTTGATTTGATTTGATTTGATTTGATTTGCACAATTTCCAGAAAAATGTGGGTCTTTTTTTAATGTTGCTGTTTCACTGCTAGTTATTTATAAACCTCAAATGGACCAGTGCCCATTTTGTAACTTGAAGGATTTACTTAATTTTTTTCCACTGTGTAGATATTTTTTTAAAAATTGTTTCCGCTTCTATTAATGTCCAAAAACAAACACAAAACCCCTCTTAGTGATAGGCTATGTTGACAGGAGTTAAAATGTCATCATGAAGAGGGGTCGTTCACTGTGACAGATATCCACAGGTCCTATTCCACTATCTGTCTCATTTCTAATCACAGCAAGACTGTGGCTCGTGGCTCAAGAGTTGGGAGTTCGTCTTGTAATCGGAAGGTTGCCGGTTCGAGCCCTGGCTTGGACAGTCTCGGTCGTTGTGTCCTTGGGCAAGACACTTCACCAGTTGCCTACTGGTGGTGGTCAGAGGGCCCGGTGGCGCCAGTGTCCGGCAGCCTCGCCTCTGTCAGTGCGCCCCAGGGTGGCTGTGGCTACAATGTAGCTTGCCATCACCAGTGTGTGAATGTGTGTGTGAATGGGTGGATGACTGGATATGTAAAGCGCTTTGGGGTCCTTAGGGACTAGTAAAGCGCTATATAAATACAGGCCATTTTCCACAAAACCAACTGACTCTGCCCATCAGCTGTCTAATGAACACAGTAAACCATTTAACCAACCAACTAAAATCTGGGCTATTTTGCTGAGATCTGTTGGAGATCAAAGCATAGATAAAAGATTGACACAATGCCAAATAAATGCTGATGTTGCACCCTCTGCTGGATGTGCAAATATGCCACTGTGATAGTATGTCAGTGCTTGGGGTGGCACAGTGGTGGAGTGATAAGCACTGTCACCTCCCAGCATGAAGGTTCTAGCTGGGAGGAACCTGCTGGTTGGCTGGTGCTTCTCTGTGTGTACTTTGCAGGTTGGCCCTTTGTCTGTGTGGGCTTTCTCCATTAGTTCTCCAAAGGTCCAAACAGGATAGATGGTTGTCTGTCTCCCTTGACGTGTCTGCTGTGTTACCCTGGCACTCGCCTGGGCAATGAAAATCAGTTAAAGCAGCTTCTATTGTTGATCTATAATATTCACAGGTGATTATTGAAAACAAAGTACTGAATACCTCGTTGTTGAATTTATGCGTTTACACACCACATCTGCATTTGATCATTAGTAATTATTACACATTTTGTCCTGTTTCTCTGCCCCTTCCAGAGCCTCGTTCTGCAGGTTTCTTCCTGTTAACAGGGGTTTTTTCCTCCCCACTGTTGCCTAGTGCTTGCTCATACGTGGTTGTCTGACTATTGGAATATTCTCTCTGTTATTGTCGGGTCTTTGCCTTGAGGTAACTGTTATAGTTTGGTGCTATTTAAATGAAATGGAATTGAACTGAATAGCAAGCTGGCCCTGACAAGTTGTATATCTATGTTGTTATATTGCAGTGTAATGCTAAAATATCTTGGTTTTGGGGATCTAACTGTGTAAATATTTTTGTATCTTCAGTTGCCAGTGTGTGCATACATATTTCAGAGTCCTTGCAAGTGTGATAGATTTGAATTTAACTATGGCACATACAATCCCATTATCCTGCTGGTGACAGCAAGCTTATATATGGATGCAACTACTGTCTGTATTTACTGCCCCCCAAAGATGCTGAACAGCACAGACTAATAATTTATCTGTTTCATCTGTGGCTTGTGTTCTCATTATGTTGTAAGATAGCCACATTGTAAAAGAATTCAATCAGCAGAGAAATATTTATCTGGAAGCCTGCCTTGGCTTTGATATAAAGTCTGATAAAAGTTGTTTTTACATTATGAGTCAACATGCTTTCATTACTGATGTTTGACCACGACTATTTAAACTTAATATTTTCTCATATCTGTCTTCATAAAACCTTAACAGTGCTGTTATCTCTGTCCACATTCCCTTCATGTCTACCCAATCCATTACCAAAAGAGAAGGAACCTCAAGCACCTCTCTCTACCCACAATCCCCTCTCTCTGATGTGACTACAGATGTATCTGGGTTGGATCACAGAGGGACAAAAATGAATTTGTTGGCATACCAGCTCTGGCATTTTGAGACAAGAAGAGACAAAGACACATCATAAACGGGCAGGAGTGCTTTGTAGCACCTGTCTCTGGTCCGAATAATCTGATCAAAAGAGCACAACAGAGAGGAAGCCTGTTGGTTCTGTCACGGAGGAGCTAAATTTGATTCACAGCAGGGTTTCTGGAAGTACAGACAAAAATACAGATAATTTTCTTAAGCTAAGAAACATGTGAAACATTAGCATAAAAAATTCAAAGTGTATTTAAAACTTCAAAAGCCACACTAAGACTTTTTCAGTCAAATGTTATTTTACTTTGTTATTTCTAAACCTCTAATTAATTCCTCTCCTTAAGTGACTTATCTCCTTTTTTTTTCTTGCTCCGTGTCTTTTTTCTGTCCTTTCCAAGTCTTTGTCTCTTCTTGCACCACCTGGTTGTTGGTTGATGGACGGGCCAATGTGACCAAAACCCTACTAAAACACAACATGTTACTCCATTTCTATGAGGTCTCAAGTATTATCTACACCAATCCCAACCACCAACAACACTGACCCAAAGAAGAGTACATGAGGCTATATAAGGCATGCATCGCCCTCATATACACAGGGTGTATAGCTCTCCTGCAGCTTACAAGTGCAAAAACGGTTGATGAGAATAAAAAATACCATTCTCTTTTCTCCATTGTCACTCCCTCAGTTCTGCTGAATCGCCTTGTAGCCTAATTTAACAGAGTAGTTCTTTAAACTGGCTCATGCATTTTCAGACCATAATATCCACACATTTCAAGTACTTTCTGTTTGGAGCAACATGTAAATCCAAGAGTCCAGCGGCTGAGTCAAATTGGTTATGTTGTCATTTTCCTGATTTGCAGAGAGAGCTGTGGAATTGCTTCTTTTCCCCCGGCACAGAGTCAGTTCAAATGGTCAAAACATACATACCAGCTGAATGCAAAGCAGAATGCGTCAATAACGTTCTGCAGTTTTCAGGCATCATTACAAGAAAATTCAGATATTACATAACCTGTGTCTTATAGTTGCATTTCTGGCTAGTGGAATTTTATTTCAGCGAGATTAAGGTGAACACTCTGCTGATTAATAAAAAAGAGGCCTTTTTTTTTTCAACTTTAAGGACATTTTAAGAAACATAACCAATGCAAAGAGTGAGATGAGATGAAGAATGTCTGCACCATGACTGTATGTTCAATTTTGAGCTAAAACAGGTGGAGGTTAGCGCTAATCAGCATGAAGTATGTCCACTGTAGTGTGCATGAAGATGAATGAATAACCCATGTATAGTTTCTCTACATTAAATACAGAATCTAAGATGTTATATAGAAAATTACTTGCTGTAACTAGCAAAGCTGTATTCATGAAGATATTTTTTTCATCCATCAACGTGAACTCCTGACATTGTGCGTGAAGAGAATGTCAATAGAGTGATTTTCTTTAAATGGACTTGCAATATTTTTGAAAGTTTCGTTTTCATTTAATTGTGTTTTCTTGTATTTTTGAATAGCCTGTAACTCTAGTTAGTTTTTATGTCTGTTTGTGGATAACAGATGAGCTTCACCTGGATAATTAGTGAGCTTTAGAAGTGTTCTTAGGGAACGATCACCTTTAGGGATTATCAGGGTAGCTGATTGTGGTTGTTTCCAGTCTTTTTACAACACAAGGCTTCCTTAATCGAAATTATTATGCAGTACTGTGCTGATAGTTAGCGAGACTTGTCTAAGTAATTCTAAAGTCTAAGTAATTGCTTGTCGTTGATGTTGTGCTAGTCCACTTTTAAAGGATATTTAAGCATCTACACTGCAGTCTGCAGTTTCATTTTATTTTTAAATAAAAGTTTAGTTCTGCCCCTTCTATTACTGACACATTTTCTCTTCTACTCCTGTTGGAGTTATTAGGATGTCCATAAAAAAGTCTCGGAGATGCAAAGAAAGAGAAGAGAGATTTGATACATTTACTCACGCTGGGTACCATGGTAACAATTTGATTATAATTTAATGTCTTTGTTGCGTAGCTGCTGAATAGAAAGAGGAACTTGCTGCTGAAAGGCTGTTCATTGCACCGTTGGGTGAATTCTAATAATCTCTCGTTGCTTTTTCTGTGTTCTTTATCCTGGATCCTTCAAAGCCCCTTCCACTTGGCTCTCTGGCGTTCAAGCAGCTTTGTATAAAGGGTCAAAGAGCAGCCTCATCAAAGGGTCGTTTGTGAGTCTCAATGGGGAAGTAGGCTTGCTCCTTTCCTTAATAGGGCTTGGCTCAACAGAAGCATTTTAGAGGGACTATTGAGAGGGTTTTATTCCTAAATAAAGCTTTATAAAAGGGAAGTATGGAATCAAGGAACTTTGTTTCCTATTGGTGGGTGGTGCATGCGGAGGTTATTAAATGATGTGGATCACCACAAGAGTGTGCTAAGAGGTCCTTAAGACTAGGGGAAAGAAATGCATTCAATAACATGTGTAAACAAGAGGAAAATAGCAGGAAGGATTGATCTTACAATGAATATGCACTGCTGATATTTGCCGCTAATTAAAATATTGGCTTAACAGTACATGCATATCGGTTTTACAAAGATATATTACAAGTAAGATGCTTTTACTCTGCTATGCAGGAATACATGATCTTAGCAATCACTGCACTGATAAAGTTTCTTACTTTATATAATTACCACAAAGTCACTTACTCGTTTACAAAAATACACACGCGCACAAAGGCACACCCGCTCACACCAACACCACCTCAGGCAACAATAATCAATTAGAATATCCTGGCAAAGGCTGGCTGCACCATGTAAATGATATGATACAAATGAGCTTTTCCTAATTAAACGGTCTAATTTGCTAAAAGGGGTGTGAGAGGGAGGCTTGCGCTGGAGCCAGCTGAAATGTGCAACAACAACAAAATGCCCCAGGTGCTGTTGAAGATGATAAATGGGAGTAAAGCTGTGTGTTTTTTGAAATGAGCTGTTATAGTGAACATGACATGTGTATTTGTGTTTTTATAGGGATGATTTATTTCCCGCAAACTCTATTATAAGGCTGAAAGAGATGCTTTCACTAGTCCGTACAAAACCTTGTGCTGACAGTTCAAACAGCGTGTTTGAGACCAGTAGGATTTGTGCTTAGCAAAGCCTCGGAGATAAACAGTTCCAAATGACTTGCTTCCACGAGTGCAATTTTCATCCGTGTGTTAAATATTTGAGATACTAGCTTGCAGTTTTAGCTCTTTGAGGTTTCTTTTGCTTGAAAGCTTTCATGCCAGGTGTTTCATTTCCACTTTCAGGCTTGGAGCTATAAGCTATGCACATATGTCCTAAACCTACACACGGATCACACATCTGTCAGGATTCTACCGAGACGTAACACATCTGCTAAATTGTGATCACAAACTGTAACATGAAAAGTTTTCAATTTGCCTGTAAATTCAGACGATCTTACAAATGAGGTTATTCATTTGTGGAATCCTTTGTCACCAGTGAAATGTTACTCAGGGCAAGCAAGTTTAAAATTTAAGCCTTAGACTAAAATCATTGAATCTTTAATTTGATTTCTAGTCATTTGAAACCTTGAACCACAGTGAGATAAACAATTCTGAGAATTAGTGGCACTCTCTGATGTTTCTTATGTTTCACTTTGTTTTTTATTTGAAACAGGCTGATCACATTTAATTCCACCTAAAACAGACACCGTAGCACAAGCTACTAGCAGGCATGAAGTGGGCAGTAGTCCCCCCCCCAACCCCACGCGCTTTTAGCAACTGTATGTTTTAGAAAAATCAGTCAGCAGGAGAGAAAAAAAAGCTGTACATATGTCCAGTTTAATACAAAGAAGACACAAGCAGAGAGAGAGCGAGACAGAGAATGGTATATTACTCTGACTAATGACAGCTAGGAACCACATCAGGGATGCGAGGGTGGGGGCTGCCAGGTGATGTGATGGAGAAGTGCCTAGAGGGCACTGCAAGACATTTTAATAATAAAGAGCTCCCCACTGAGAATGATGTGTATGTATCATTGCATGTGTGGTTGGGTGCCTGTGTGTGTGTGTGTGTGTGTGTGTGTGTGTGTGTGTGTGTGTGTGTGTGTGTGTGTGTGTGTGTGTGTGTGTGTGTGTGTGTGTGTGTGTTCTTTCTCCTTAGAGCTGTAATGATAACCTATCACCTTCAGAAAATAAATACTTGCTGCATAATTACATGATAGCTGTGATCGCTATTTGTTAATATTTTCTTTCCTCCATCTCTTGTCATTCTTTATGTTGCACAACCAGCTTTGCGTCGCATTTGTTTTCTAAATTACAGATTCTGATTAATGTTCACATTAACCATTAACATTTACTTTTGACACTGACTTGTCTACCAGCCAAAACTGCAGCACAGTAACCCTGTGATAATCTGTCTATGCAACTTTGAAAACTGAGCTTTTCGCTGCACTCCACAAACCTTCAATTGTCGCCTATATCACACCAACCACTTGTCTCAGAATCTCTGTCTGACATGCTTAGGCCTGTCACCAGCTCTACACATTAAGGTCAGCCGTCAGAAGTCAGAATGGCGGGATGAGGCCCTGAGAGGTATATGCAGTGCACCTTCTCGTGCTCTATTCATCCACCCCCATCATCCCTCTCCTGCTCTGTTCACCCTGCAAGGTGCACTGAATGATGGGTAATACGGTATATTTATGACAGATCTGGGTTGCTCTTTTAGCTGTTTTACAAGATATTTCTCTTTATGTCTCTCTCACACAGATGCACCTGGAGCAATGTTTCCCACAGAATGAGATCTTGTCTGTGTCGGTAGCTGACTGGAGGCAGCAGGTATATCAGGTGCTCCACCACAAATATCTTAATTGCCAAGTATTGTGACAATAAATAACGGAACAATGCACTGAGGAATGACTCCACAAACTCCACCTTCTTGCGCTGCAGTCGGCTATTCCACGGGTGCACTTTAATGTTTCCTCGTTCAAATCAGCAGCATCGGTGAACTTCGCAAAGCAGCCTACAAACAGGTTTTTTCAACTGCTGCAGATTCTGATTGGAGAGGGGCTTGAAGGATTATATCGTCAGTTGACCAAAAGCCGAACATACAGGCACGTGTAGGAGAGACATATGGGACACACTGACCACGCTTTTCTGTTTTCCGCTCTCTATCTTTCTCTATATCCTCTGCGTCCCACTTTCTCTTCTTATCCCCTCAACTTCCCACAGTATCAATAAATCATTCTTGGGCAGCTCCAGCAGACTAAATCAGTCACTATGTAAACATGGCTGCTAATCCATCGGCAGCCTGCCTAACTCCCACTCCCTTACATCCTCCTCTTCACTTTATCTAGCAGCACCCACTAGGGACTTTCTGAGCTGCGAGAAGAGCAGTCTCTATGCGTTTTTCACTGCCTGCGGTCTCCCGTAACCTGCGACGCACAGAGACACACGTGAGACGCACAGGGACCGGGGAAGACACAGGCACAAGATGGACGCCTGTCTCGAACACCTATTTTACACATGAGTCGTGTCTGCTAGGCACTGGATGAAGAACTTGAATTTTTCATAATCAGGGAGGGTACATTTACACCTACACAGCAGATCTGGGTATTACACTAGAAAACAGTTCTGGAAAGTAGCTCCAGTATGTTTACCAAAGAACAGTACAAAAATGCTTTTCTCCAACTACCTGTAGGTTATGTGGATATTTTAATTTCATGCTACGCCAGTGTTACATTTATATGTGTAACCAAAGGTTAACAGTTACTCAGCGGTTTATGGAAACCTGTATGCTGATGATATTACAGTAAATAGAAAGACACAGTACTGATACACTTCTCTTCAGCTTTAAAAAAGCCAACTGCCCACTAAGAATGCATTAAAAATAACTCTAGACTCTAATATGATACGTACATCATCGGAATTTGCTTTCGTGTGTGTTGTGATAGTCGTAATCAAATCACTTTTATTGTCACATCACATGTGCTGGTACACTGGTACAGCACATGCATTGTGGAATTTATTTTGGTTACTCAAAAGGAAGGAAATCACATTGATGATGTAAAAGTCTCAAAAACTTACAAAAAGCTGCAGCTGTATCAGAGATGATACATCATCTGATGCTGCTGCAGTCAGTTTTTGCCAAGGTGACTTAAGTACCTTTCATTTAACCAGCTAAAAAGACTCATTGACTTTTAAAATATTTTTTAAAATATTTTGCGACCTGAACCAGAAACTGCAACAAATGTAACATAATAGTCCAATGAAGATATGTTAAGACCAAAAAGGACTGGATAAATTATAATGTAGGTACAATAATGTAGAGTTATAGAAGAAAAGTTGAACTCTTTTTTATTTATATATAACCCCTTCATAAGTCCTATTGACTACAGTCTGTTTACCAGTACAGGCAGGTGATCACAGCAGTGGCTCACATAATTATGAGATGAGACTGACTATGCTGTGTCTGGGAGGGAGGCACATTAAGTACTTGTGCTTTTTGTGTGTAAAACTTTATATTCAGTCATGTATTTTAAAAATTACCACAAGTCTTTTGAAATTGGATCATTCTTTTTGATACACCCTGTATTTTGCTTCCAAGGGGAGCAGGGCATGAGATCATCCTGACAGAGGACAGAAAAAAAGGCAGCCAGCATCCAAAGAAGAGCTTTGAAGGTCCTTCAAAAAGCCTGAGGAACTATTTCTGAAGACTACTTGAAGAAATGACAAGAAAGCTGCCTAAGAGATTTCTGGCTGTGTGGATGAATAAAGGTACCCTTACCAAATATTAATTTTCAAGCTCATTAGAATCCTACAATGTCTTTTTTTGCCTTAAATATTTTATTTAAATTTACAATTGCGCAGTAAATCATTGCACCTGTTTCTGTTTTTCCTAGAAAATATAAAGAAGTGAGGGATGGCTCAAGACTTTTGCACAGTAATGTATTAGCTTGATATTGTGGTTCTGTGATATTTGGAGTAAATATAATATTAAGTGTGAATATCCCTGGAGCCTTCTTTTTTCAGTAACTACATGAACTACATGGGTTTGACTCAGCTGGCTGTTTGGAGACCTTCTGTGTTGAGTTTGCATTTTCTCCCTGTGCCCACGTGGCTTTTCCTCAAGTACTTCGACTTCCTCCCACAGTCCAAACATATCCTCATTGTTGATTCTACTGTCAGTATGCGTCAGCACTGTGATAGACTGTCGGCCTGTCCAGGGTGTACCCTGCTCCTCACGCCATGACAGCTGGGGTGGTCTCCAGCCCTCCAGTAACCCTAAAATGGAATTCATTTACATTCTTCTGTGTTAATATATGCACCAAGATTAGTGATGTTGTGGACAGGAAATGATCAGACAAGCTTTGAGTTAATGTTTTGTTAAAAATTAATTGTCAGTACTTCTGGGTTTCAGAATCACGAAACGTGCAGAGCTCTTAACATCTGAGCCACATTTGAGACACGTTGATGGAAATGAGGAAGTCATTATTATCTACTGAACCATTCCTCACTACATACGACTCTGGATACTGTAGCTCCTGTGAAAACTAAGGCCTCAAATCAGAAGTACCTGACTCCGTGGTATAATTCTGAAACACGTACCCTAAAGCAGATGACTCGTAATCTGGAGAGGAAATAGCGTGTCACAAATCTAGAGGATCATCATTTAGCCTGGAGAAATAGTTTGCTGCTTTATAAGAAAGCCCTCCGCAAAGCCAGAACATCTTACTATTCATCACTGATTGAAGAAAATAAGAACAACCCCAGGTTTCTCTTCAGCACTGTAGCCAGGCTGACAAAAAGTCAGAGCTCTTTTGAGCCAACCATCCCTTTAACGTTAACTAGTAATGACTTCATGAACTTCTTCACAAATAAAATTTTTATCATTAGAGAAAAAATTACCAATAATCATCCCACAGATGTAATATTATCTACAGTTACTCTTAGTACCATTGATATTAAGTTAGACTCTTTTTCTCCAATTGATCTTTCTGAGTTAACTTCAATAATTACTTCCTCCAAACCATCAACGTGTCTTTTAGACCCCATTCCTACAAAACTGCTCAAAGAAGTCCTGCCATTAATTAATTCTTCGATCTTAAATATGATCAACCTATCTCTAATAATCGGCTATGTACCACAGGCCTTCAAGCTGGCTGTAGTTAAACCTTTACTCAAAAAGCATCTCTAGACCCAGCAGTCTTAGCTAATTATAGGCCAATCTCCAACCTTCCTTTCATATCAAAAATCCTTGAAAGAGTAGTTGTCAAACAGCTAACAGATCATCTGCAGAGGAATGGTTTATTTGAAGAGTTTCAGTCAGGTTTCAGAGCTCAGCACAGCACAGAAACAGCTTTAGTGAAGGTTACAAATGATCTTCTTATGGCCTCTGACAGTGGGCTCATCTCTGTGCTTGTCCTGCTAGACCTCAGTGCAGCGTTCGATACTGTTGATCATAATATCCTATTAGAGCGATTAGAACATGCTGTAGGTATTACAAGTACTGCGCTGCAGTGGTTTGTATCATATCTATCTAATAGACTCCAATTCGTGCATGTAAATGGAGAGTCCTCTTCACACACTGAGGTTAATTATGGAGTTCCACAGGGTTCAGTGCTAGGACCAATTCTGTTTACATTATACATGCTTCCCTTAGGCAGTATCATTAGAAGACATAGCATACATTTTCACTGCTATGCAGATGACACCCAGCTCTATCTGTCCATGAAGCCAGATAACACACACCAATTAGTTAAACTGCAGGAATGTCTTAAAGACATAAAGACCTGGATGGCCGCTAACTTTCTGCTTCTTAATTCAGATAAAACTGAGGTTATTGTACTCGGCCCTGAAAATCTTAGAAATATGGTATCTAATCAGATTCTTACTCTGGATGGCATTACCTTGGCCTCCAGTAACGCTGTGAGGAACCTTGGAGTCATTTTTGACCAGGACATGTCCTTCAACGCACATATTAAACAAATATGTAAGACTGCTTTCTTCCATTTGCGCAACATCTCTAAAGTTAGAAATATCCTGTCTCAGAGTGACGCTGAAAAACTAGTTCATGCATTTATTACTTCCAGGCTGGACGACTGTAATTCATTATTATCAGGATGTTCAAAAAACTCGCTGAAAAGCCTTCAGCTAATCCAAAATGCTGCAGCAAGAGTCCTGACAGGGACTAGAAAGAGAGAGCATATTTCTCCTGTTTTGGCTTCCCTTCATTGGCTTCCTGTTAAATCCAGAATTGAATTCAAAATCCTGCTCCTCACATACAAGGTCTTAAATAATCAGGCCCCATCTTATCTTAATGACCTTGTAGTACCATATCACCCTATTAGAGCGCTCCGCTCTCGCTCTGCAGGCCTACTTGTTGTTCCTAGAGTATTTAAAAGTAGAATGGGAGGGAGAGCCTTCAGTTTTCAGGCCCCTCTTCTGTGGAACCAGCTTCCAGTTTGGATTCGGGAGACAGACACTATCTCTACTTTTAAGATTAGGCTTAAAACTTTCCTTTTTTCTAAAGCATATAGTTAGGGCTGGACCAGGTGACCCTGAATCCTCCCTTTGTTATGCTGCAATAGATGTAGGCTGCCGGGGGATTCCCATGATGCATTGAGTTTTTCCTTTCCAGTCACCTTTCTCACTCACTATGTATTAATAGACCTCTCTGCATTGAATCATATCTGTTATTAACCTCTGTCTCTCTTCCACAGCATGTCTTTTATCCTGTCTTCCTTCTCTCACCCCAACCGGTCGCAGCAGATGGCCGCCCCTCCCTGAGCCTGGTTCTGCCGGAGGTTTCTTCCTGTTAAAAGGGAGTTTTTCCTTCCCACTGTCGCCAAAGTGCTTGCTCATAGGGGGTCATATGATTGTTGGGTTTTTCTCTGTATCTATGAAGCGCCTTGAGGCGACTTTTGTTGTGATTTGGCGCTATATAAATAAAATTGAATTGAATTGAATTGAATTCGTTGCCTAATATATGAGTGTAATGTGCAGAAGGCTTTGTGCAAACACATACCTACCTTTGAAATTATTCCTTGTTGCCAATTTTTCACTCTGTCCTAAGACTGCAACGCTTTACTTGAAAGCTTCCTCAGGGCATGTATTGGTTTTCCACACTCTATAGCTTAACCAGATCCACTGGACAATACAAAAAGAGCAGCATGACGTAAAGTTCAACATGGATAGACACCCATAGCTGTACAAGCTGCACCATACCCGTGAACTCATACACATGCAGTCTGAGCCTATAATGACATGGTGAATCAAACCTATTAAACTGCATTAGTTGCAGTGTGGAAAGGACAGAGGAAAGAGGGTCAAAGGACACCACTTTAATTTTTCTGCCTCTATTCTTCCTCTGTATTAAGAGGGAGGGGTAGATGAATTAAAAGGAGCGAAGCAGTACACTGTAGGTGCTAGAGCAGAAGAAAAGCAATTAAAAGACAATTGCCTTATTTTCAGGGGACTCATCTTCAGCAGCCGCCTTCTTTGAAAACATGTTTTTGTCTAAAGAAACGGTAACAATTGCATATCTGATTGCACAGTGGGATCAGCAGTGAGAGATAAAGTGAAAGGACAGAAATGAGAGGGGAGATTCATGCTGAGAAACAAAACTGAGCTCTATTCACACGACAACATCCTCTTCAGAGAGATGGGGAGCTTTGCAACTGTGACAATTATAGCATAATATTCTCTGTTCCATTCGGTGTACTGTTGCCTTCAACTTGCTTTGAGCTGTTGCTCGAGTGCAGATTTTTTGCATTTTTACATAACTCAGTTGTATTCTCGTTAAAATTATTTTACATTTAGCAAGCAATTTAGGCCACTAATTACAGGAGCAGTCACATTATTGTAGTTTGTGGCTTTTACCTGTATAGATTTGAATACTTTCAAAAAACAGAAGCTCTAGCTGAACAGATAGCTAGGAGAGATTAGGCAGAATGATCAGATGTCTCTGGCTGCGCAGCCTGCTCTCATATTTGTCACGATCCCTGGGTTTGAGCTTGTTTTGGTGATTTTAGTTTAGATTTTGCCTTCATATGCTGCCGAGTTCCTGATTTCCTATTTTTCTTCACTGTGTTGGTTATAGTTTAGTCTTTATATTGTCATATTTTTTAATCTCTGGCGTTTTGAGTTCTGGTGCAGAGTTAGTTTGTGTTTCCTTGGAACAATACTATAATCAACTGTTTTGCAATAGCATGTAGGTTTTAAAGAGCCCTTAATGCCACCCAAATTCTAGTTTTTAGCAATCTAATTTGAAGCATGTTAAAGATAGATAGGTTCTCATTAACCGAGCTGCAAATGACACATCAAATACAACCAGAGCCAATATAGAGATATTTCCTGAGAGAAGCCACTAAAATGAGCAGGTGCAATGAAAATATGAGATGGCTTCTAGGCAAATGTTTGCATGTGTTTAAAGCATCTTTCTACATTATAAAGTTTAAACTGGAGACCTGAGGAATGCATCTCCTTTTCATTAGCTGACTGTTTTGTAGCTTTCATATCCTCTGGCTTGGAGCCAGTCCAGACTCTCCCTCTGTCTCCAACGCTAAATAATCAAATGCATTATTCAACGATGCCCCCGTGCTCTCTCTTCTCTTAAATATTAAACTTTGAAAATTGATTTGTCTTTCAGAAGTCATCACAATCACAGAAATCATGCCTGTGCAAACACTGATTACTCAGACAGATGAAGGGGCCACAGAGGAGGCGACTGAGAGGAAGAAGAACCTGAGGGCAGATGTAGGGCATTTTTAAGGGCTGATATTATAACAGGAAGGCTGCATTAGTGGCAAGAAGTGTAAGCTGACGAGTGTTGGAAACAAATATTCCTTTGCTTAATTAGAGAGGGAACGTGCATATTAACCTCAAATATCTGACAGTAGAGACAGGATGTAGACCGGCCTGTGTGTCAGCACTGCAGGGTAGAACAGTTAAAGCTTCCTGGAGTGCCCATGCAGCCATGTTTGTTTCTGCCCATCAATTCAATTCAATTCAATTTTATTTATATAGCGCCAAATCACAACAAAAGTCGCCTCAAGGCGCTTCATAGATACAGAGAAAAACCCAACAATCATATGACCCCTATGAGCAAGCACTTTGGCGACAGTGGGAAGGAAAAACTCCCTTTTAACAGGAAGAAACCTCCGGCAGAACCAGGCTCAGGGAGGGGCGGCCATCTGCTGCGACCGGTTGGGGTGAGAGAAGGAAGACAGGATAAAAGACATGCTGTGGAAGAGAGACAGAGGTTAATAACAGATATGATTCAATGCAGAGAGGTCTGTTAATACATAGTGAGTGAGAAAGGTGACTGGAAAGGAAAAACTCAATGCATCATGGGAATCCCCCGGCAGCCTACATCTATTGCAGCATAACTAAGGGAGGATTCAGGGTCACCTGGTCCAGCCCTAACTATATGCTTTAGCAAAAAGGAAAGTTTTAAGCCTAATCTTAAAAGTAGAGATAGTGTCTGTCTCCCGAATCCAAACTGGAAGCTGGTTCCACAGAAGAGGGGCCTGAAAACCGAAGGCTCTCCCTCCCATTCTACTTTTAAATACTCTAGGAACAACAAGTAGGCCTGCAGAGCGAGAGCGAAGTGCTCTAATAGGGTGATATGGTACTACAAGGTCATTAAGATATGATGGGGCCTGATTATTTAAGACCTTGTATGTGAGGAGCAGGATTTTGACTTCAACTCTGGATTTAACAGGAAGCCAATGAAGGGAAGCCAAAACAGGAGAAATCTGCTCTCTCTTTCTAGTCCCTGTCCCTGTCCTCTTGCTGCAGCATTTTGGATTAGCTGAAGGCTTTTCAGTGAGTTTTTTAGACATCCTGATAATAATGAATTGCAGTAGTCCAGCCTGGAAGTAATAAATGCATGAACTAGTTTTTCAGCGTCACTCTGAGACAGGATATTTCTAATTTTAGAGATGTTGCGCAAATGGAAGAACGCATTCTTACATATTTGTTTAATATGTGCGTTGAAGGACATGTCCTGGTCAAAAATGACTCCAAGGTTCCTCACAGCGTTACTGGAGGCCAAGGTAATGCCATCCAGAGTAAGAATCCGGTTAGATACCATATTTCTAGGCTTTTCAGGGCCGAGTACAATAACCTCAGTTTTATCTGAATTAAGAAGCATGAAGTTAGCGGCCATCCAGGTCTTTATGTCTTTAAGACATTCCTGCAGTTTAACTAATTGGTGTGTGTTATCTGGCTTCATGGACAGATAGAGCTGGGTGTCATCTGCATAGCAGTGAAAATGTATGCTATGTCTTCTAATGATGCTGCCTAAGGGAAGCATGTATAATGTAAACAGAATTGGTCCTAGCACTGAACCCTGTGGAACTCCATAATTAACCTCAGTGTGTGAAGAGGACTCTCCATTTACATGTACAAATTGGAGTCTATTAGATAGATATGATACAAACCACTGCAGTGCAGTACCTGTAATACCTACAGCATGTTCTAATCGCTCTAATAGGATATTATGGTCAACAGTATCGAACGCTGCACTAAGGTCTAGCAGGACAAGCACAGAGATGAGTCCACTGTCAGAGGCCATAAGAAGATCATTTGTAACCTTCACTAAAGCTGGCAGGCATTTTTATCTTAAAGACTTCTACTACTCATGAATGCCATTTCTTAATGACATTTTGCAAACTGCAATATGTAACTACTTTAATGTTTATTTATAACCTTTTCCTCCTTTGTTCACATTAGCTTCCTGACTCAGGTGCTGGGAGGAGGAGAGGTTGTTATCACAGGGTTTGATAAAATTCATCAGGTGATAGGTCCTATGAAGAGTTGACTTCTCATATGAATCAGTTTATAACATTTTAACAATCTTAAATGTCCAGGGATGCCAAGATGTTTGTGTGTACAGTACTGTGCAAAAGTCTTACTATTCATATTTATTATCATTTTTAAACAGGCTTAAAATAGTAACCGGCAGGCATAAAATGGTATTTTTGCACCAGCCAAGGAATTCCCAATGTGCAATTAGCTGACACTTTCCATATTGCAGCATGGTATGCAGTGTGTCCTTAAAAAATTTGAGGAAACTGCATAAATGGAGGATTTAAAAAAAAAGGTGCAGCAGGGCTAAAAACCTTGTTACAGCAGATGAACAGTATCTGAAAATTATGTTCTTAAGCTGGTGTGAAAAATAACCGAAAATCAGAAATGGCCTCAGTGGCAAACAGGAAACAGGAAAAAAGGCAGAGGTATGCCAAATTACACAAATTACGCAGGTCTGATGGAATGACAAATGTGAATCCAGTTCCAATTGTCGTCAACATGCATGGAGGAGGTCAGAAAAGAGGAACAGTGAGTGCTACAGCAATCTGGAAAAAAAAAAGTTTAAAAGATGTGGAGGCTTTGCTGTGGTTTGGTGCTGAAGTATCAGTCAGTGGTGTAGGTGATAGATGGAATTATGAACACAGAAAAGTATCAGATTTTGATCAACCATGCAACACCATCTGGAAAGCATCTAATTGGAAACAGCTTCACTTTTCAGCATGACAATAATTCCAAACACGCTGTCAATGCAGTAACATCATACCTGGGCATAAAAAAAACAAAACACAAATGATCACTGTCAGTCATAGACGGGCCTCCTCAGAGCCTGGTCATCAACATTATTGAAGCAGCGTGGGATCATCTTGACAGAGACAAAAGGCAGCCAACATCCAAAGAGGAGCTTTGAATGTCCTTCAAAGAAGCCTGGAGAACTATTACTGAAAACTACTTAAAGAAATTATTTGCATAAGAGTGTTCAGATTTTATAATAATAATAAAGGCAGCAAATATTGACTCTCTGTCATGTTCCTGGGTCTCAGGCTCAGTGTTTGAGTTTCGGAAGGCTAAGGTTCTCTCTGGTTTTGTATTTTTGATTGTCCCTGCCTTTTCTGTTGTTGACATTCAGTCTTCTGTTTATTATGATGCCTTTTGTGATCCTTTTCTTGGTCTTGGTGTCTGTGTTAGTTCCTCTTTTATTATGACTTTCCCTTGTCTCATATGGGTCTTGTACATTTTTGCTTCCTGTGCCTCATCAGTTGCTCAGGTGTGTTCTCGCTGCCTTGATTCTCTCCTGTGTAAATATTATTCCAGCCTCCCCATGGTCTTTTCATGCCATTGTTTTGCATTTCCCCCATGCTGTGTGCTCTGTGTTTGTGCTTCATTGCTCCAGCAAAAAGTTGGGTTCAAATTCAAATTCATGTTTCGTTTCCCGAGTTTCCCGGGTCCTCACTCTGCCTGCAACGCAGCGCTCTCCATAAGGTAATGCAGACTTTCTCTTACATTGCTAGGACCAGAGTAAATCTCCTTCAGATTTAGCTGACAGAAGTTATGTTTGCATAGTTGACCAAGCTGAAATTACAGAAACATGCATGAACAGTCATGTATGTTAGTGCTGAATCTTTTTACACGTTCTTAATGTGCACTTACTAAAGTGTAGATAAGGATGCATTTGAGGTCATTTATTTCTACATTTTAGAGGAAAATGATCCTTCATAAAAACCCGACACATCACACTGCAACCGCTAACCTTATAGTAAAAACCCATAGATATCAAATATGTGCCAAAATGGAGACATCACAGAAAGTTGGCACATCTCATTACATGTTGCTTTTTATATGTATCTTGTTCTTCGAAAATCTAATTGGGCAAGCTTTACAGACCAGACAATAACATAACAGACCAGGAAATTGAGAGGAGACAAAGGATATTACTGTTCTTTCAATAAGAGCTATCAAGAGAACAAAAGATGGCTTGTTAGCGAAGCTGTGTAATCTCAACTTGATGAGACTTTACAACATAACAGACAACCGCAGGTCTGAAAGAGAGCACCAGATTTGTCTTGTTTTCTGTCTCTCTCCACAAAATGGAAATGACTCCGTCAACTCCCGCCAGAGTTGCAATCATTGTCTCTGCATAAATGTGGTTTCAAATTTGCCTCTGTATTTTTGCCTCTTTCTTCTGAGTTGTCAAGAATTATGATAACAACACTTTGACAGGAAAAACACTCATCTCGAAGTAGAAGGTAGGTAATGTAAGCGGTATTAAACAGTGAAACATTACTTAAGGCTGAGAAAAGAGTTTCTTAACATCTAAACCTCACGATGACTAAAATGAGAAATGATTCACATATATTCGTGTCTCTCTGGTGCTTTTAGCTGAGTCTTGAAACAAATTCCCCTTTAAATCCTTAAAGAGAAACTGTAGCTAAAGCATAATTCCATTTGTGTTCAATTCACGATGTTCACAAAGAAAATCAGTCGTTGCAGTGTACTGCACCTGACATGACAGAGCATAAAAAGAAAATGCTGTATTATCCATGGTCACTCTACCATGGCAGCATTAATCTTCCTTTCTTTATTTCGAGTTGGTGTAAATAATGACCAAAATACCCATGGTCCTCTTTCTTCATTTCCTCTGTCTCTCTCCGCCTCCCTCGCCAGCTTTCTCTATCTGATTCAATGCGCCGATGATGATAGCGAGATTAGCTTTTCCTATTGTCTGCTTCCTCACTCAGACAAATGCACTCATCAGCTTAGACCTTGGGGTCAGGCTCAGTAAGCTGCTATTTATTAAGCGCATTGATTCCAGAGCAGCTGGTATTAAGAATACTTGGTCAAACTGAAAGTCCCGCATCCACATTTCTAATGAAATACTTAGTATGAGCTCATCTATTTGTGTCGGCAAGGATAAATACTGTATAGCTTAGTAGGCTATGGTCAAACTAGAATCAATACTATCCCCCAGGTATGTCTGTAATAAAGGTGCAATCATTTAAACTGGTATCGTGGATAAGTAATGTCGTGTGGTAGCTCCTTTGAACAATGTGGTGGCATGAGGAATGCAGGTGAGTTTTCTTCCTGTGCTGGACTTCACTTTGGTAAAATCAGGGATATCTGAAATTCAATCAGGCCCGCATCAAATATTAACCCCTGTGCATCATATCTACAACCATGTTTAAGCTGGATTGATCAATATTTTTGCAACAACTGGCTCAAATCTCAAGCCAACAGAGTATTATCTCAGTCTTTCTTCTCTTCCTGTAAGCAAAAGGGTTGATCAGCTCATTGTTTTGGTATTATGTCTTTCAACTTTAGTGGTTTGAATCATTCTTTCATCGTGACCATTTCCAACACAGCAGGCCACAAAAACCTCAGATAATATCTTTGTGCACTACCTTTCCAACTCCAAACAGCAAAGTTATTAGCAGATGACTACAGTGTGTCATTTGGCCGTTTATCTATCTTTATTCAGTAAAAACCGCAAAGAATTATAAATTCAATTAAATTCAATTTCAATTCAATTAAGTTTTATTTATACAGTGCCAAATCACAACAACAGTCGCCTCAAAGCGCTTTATGTTGTAAGGTAGACCCTACAGTAATACATACAGAGAAAAACCCAACACTTCAGGAATGAGAACAGTCTTGTTAAAGCTAGCATTGTCCCATCTCTTCTCTGTGCAGAAATAGACAACTGTTCACCAAGTCATATAAACTTTATTAGACACTAATGATGCATTTGTGATGTTCTTCACTGGCTAAACATAAAGAAATATTTAAGGTTTGTTACTTCATTTTCAGGCAACCATCAGTGAAATGCTAAAATCTAGTAGTACCACAAATGCAGAGGTGGGAAGTACACTAAGTACAGCAATGAAGTACAAATACTATATTACTTAGGTAGCATTTTCAGGTATTTCTGCTTTACTTCGGTTTTTATTTTACTGATGACTTTCTACTTTTACTCCATCCATGTTTAAACAAATATCTGTACTCTCTACTCCTTCCATTTTCAGAACAGGCTCATTACTTTTGGTTTAACACATTTGAGAGGATTTATTGTTTCACTTCACTGCAGGCCTTCAAACATCAAACAGATTTTTTTCACTACACAAGAATGACTGTTGCAGTTGCCATACTTCTGCATCTATCTAGGCCTGCAAAAGAGGAGTGAACATAAAGGGAGTACTTGTTTTAAGTGGCGGGTAACTTCAAATGCAGCGTTTCTATCAGCTCAACAAACATCAGCAAACACACAAACTGTTTGCATGCAGTTAGTCACAGTGTCTGCTAGCTAAAGGTACAGCTGCTGTATTTTAAGGGAGTGAATGAGAGCTTCACTCAGAGATGGGGAAGATAAGACAGACAGCACAGGAGAGGAAGAATGTAAGGTAAGGACTGCTCAGTGGTATTTGATAAACTGGAAATTTAAAGCTAACATATAAGTCCTTGTGTCTTTAAATCAGATATTTGGTCTGCACATGTGACATTTTTTAACTACTAAGGCAGACTAACAGTGTCATAATAAGGTCGCATGAAAATAATTTGCAGTTTAGTGCAGGATAAACTGGTTAGTTTGCTGCACTGTGATGGATTTCAAATAAAGCATTGTGTTGGACTGGTGCACAGTGGCTGTGGTGTTTATAGTCATAGAGTTACAGCAGGTGTAGATTTCCACCTTCATATCAGCTTTCTATACTATCTAGTATAATTACAGCATAAACAGTATAGTCTTCATGTAGGGGATGGATATCAGTAAGGACAACTCACGAAACATCTGATGACATCTTTTTGAATTCAGTAGTATAAATTCACAAAGAGCTGTAAATCTCAGAGCAGCAGTAGCTGATTACAGTCTGTACATTAAGCTGGAGCTCTCAATAGAAATTGTTGCCAGCTGGGAATCTTTTGCCCATGCTGAGCCACTACAAGCAATTATAGGGTTCCCCCACCTGCTGAATCTCACTTTATAACCCCTGACTGTGCTCTTTTTCCTGTTGGATGGTGTGGATGCAAGTCAACCTCTACATTGAAGGCAACAGAAAATAGAGCTACTTTTTATATTCCTTCTTTTTCTCTGCTCATGTTTTGCTTAACTGATTCAAGTTGAATACATTTATTAGAATTCAATTTAGACTGAAGTAAAGTTTTGCATTCCCATCTACTAATATAATTTTATTATTACATTAAGATAGCACACAGTTCAGTTACTGTAGCTTTGTACAAAATAGCTAGTGCAAACCTCCTCCAAAGAGTTACTTTTCACTTTCTTACTTTGAGTACATTTCAAAGTCTGTTTTCACTTTTACTTTAGTAAAGAAGTTGAATCAGTACTTTCACTGGAGTATTTTTAACACTAGTATCTGTACTTCTAGTTGAGCACACAATGTCTGTATTTTTACCACCTCTCCTCATAAAACGTTTTCTCCTTCGCAACCTTTGCAAGTATAATAGCAATCAAAATCAATTATAAATAATACCAGGTCACAACCAACCTTACTTTATTTATTTGGAAGCTATATGTACAGTCAAATTATAGTTATTGACCGTACAATATTAAAGATAAACCCATAAAAGTCTTGTAATTCCTTTTAAATAAACACTTTGTGACTGTGGGGAAGATGAACTCCTTTTTAGCAGGAAGAGACAACTGGCAGGACCAGGCTCAGGCAGCCTGCCTTTACTAATTGGGGGTTTGAAGGAAAAGAAATGACAGAGAAGAGGAGCATAGGTAAACCATGTACAAGAAACAGAAACTACAGAAAAGAGTCTAAAATAGTTAGTGGCGTACAATAGTTACATACTGTATAACATTACGAGGAGTGTGGAGAGGGCAGTGGAGCAGTGGGTATCTATCTCTTGAATCCTATGAAGATATCTCTGCTGTAGCTTTGCAGTTTTTGGTCTGTACCTGTATGTCATGGTCCTGAATTTTGTTATAGTGCTTTCAGAGGATCAAATAATGATTTCCCCCGCTGCCAATGTATGATTAATCTTACTCCCCTACCTGTTAGGGTTAGGGGAGTTTTATTATCAACACCTTTGTCTCAATACTCATGTGTTCATGTGTCCTGCTTACCCCTTTGTGAACAAATAGCTCTGTCTTTCCCTCATTCCTTGTTTTAGCATCTTTTACCTTTGCTTGTGTGTTCCTTGCCTTTTTGCATGGGCTTGTTTTCGACCTTCCATCTGTTGAACTAAAGGTGTACTTTCAGTTTACTCAGTTTGTCTCAGGAGTCTGTGTTTGGTTCTTCTATCGTGCATTTCACAACCCTGGATTTTGCAGATACTTCTTGAAACTTTCATCATTTACAAATTTGCATGCATGACTTATCATCTACCACACACTTAAAGACTTAAAACACCATTTCTATTTACAGATTGGTTATACTTCTTTTATTTATTTATTTTTTAACTCTTGATTTATGTTCAAGCTAAATGTCATGTTGACTGGAAGTACTCAGTCTTAATTAGGAGCTAAACCACCCAGTTGATTGTTGTACACTGATGTACCAAAATGAAAATCCTTGAGTCATCACTGCTTCTTTTTGTAACTGGTGACTCATCAGGACACTGAGCACATCTGCACCTGGCCAACACAGAAACCACAGCTCAGTAAAGTGCTGCTGAATTACCCATTAACCTATCTATCACTCTGTCCTGCTCTGAGAAAAACTTCGCCAACTTTGACTCCCTGTGGATGTTCAAAGAAGGCACTTGCGTAACCTCCGTGCACACACTCACACACAGGCACACTCGCTTTATTTCTGTCTATCTCTTGCCCCGTCTCCCTCTCTCTGGAGCCCCAGTGTATTTTCTCTTTGATAAAAACACCTAAATGATGAATCGTACAGCAATCCAGCGTTTCCCTGTGCCAACACAACTGACAAAACATCAAGTGCCTCATCTTGCCCCATTCTGTCACAGCACATCTTTTGATTAGTTCACACAGCTAGACACCTGAGAGCATAAAGGATTTCTGTTTTTTCCATAAATTACACATCAGGGGTTTAGACACCAGTTTCATGTGTCACCCAATCATAGCACCCCAGGATTTCAGCTATGGAAGGAGTCCTGTTTGAAATGACAGTGCTTTGCTTTCCATTAGAAAAACTGTCACAGGTATGCATGCTGTGAAGGTGGAGTGATAGTTATCACAAAAATCATTATGGCATTTTTTGATTTTAAATAATTCAACACTCAGCGGGAGTTGACATGTTTTCATTAGACACTCTTTTCATTATGTAACTCTTTCAGGCGGTTTGACTTTTAATTTTGTTACGACTTGTTTTATACTGTCAAGAAAACAGATGATAGACGGAATTCAAGCTTTTCTAAAAGTTGACAGTTTGAACTGAACTGAAGAAAGTGTGTAATGTAACTCACACACAAACTACATTAAATGATTAGAATGAACCAAGGCTGTCTGTCAAATGTTTAGGATACGTGTGGCCATGGTGTACAGTACTGGATTTGTGTTCATGCCAGATCTGGTTAGAGAGGAAACCTCTGCGATGAGCAATGAAGGGATGTGGGAGTTATAACTTTGGTTTCTCTCCAAGTATCAGGTTGTTTTCTTTTCATCTGATACTGTGGGGCCACAGTGGTTCCGGTAGGTCAGCTAATGCAAAATTTGAAGACAACTAGCAGCAACTTACAGAAACCCAGAAGCCAAATGATATGTTCTCCTAAATGCTGTAACTTTGTTCCTAGCTGTCATCAGGTAGCACTCAAAGGGCATTTGGTTTGGATTGCATTAATCAGAGCTGGAATGACTAACAGTACTTGTCAGCAGTGCATGGATATCCCTGTTGCTACTGGTTGCTGCAAAATATGTATCAGAATATATCTGAATCTTCAAGCACACATCACCACGATAAACCATAATTTTGAATCAAAGAGCAATTTGTTTACATGTTGAACCCTTCTCTCATTTTTTTATATTTATATTTGCTGCTCAGTCTGTTTTTCACAGCTGAAACTGCAGCCACAGAACATACACCAACAAACATGTTCATCAATAAAATTAATTTCACTTTGATCTGCTGAAAAACTAAAGTGATTTCAGCGCATCCTTTATTAGGCTGCGGGACAGTGATAATAAATGTTTAAATGTATCCAGTTTAAAGTTTCAGAGCTCTAATGTGCAGCTGTCACGGTAGAAACAGAGCAGCGCCGAGAGTGCACTGAGCATTAAAACAATTAACTTAAATTAAAATGTTTATTTTACCACTCTGTGCACTAAATCCCAAGATTAATGATTTTCTGCAGCATTAATCTCTTTTCTTATTTACAGCCTTGCATTTTGCTGTTATATTTTTTATGTTCTTTATAGATTTTTAATCACCATTTTATCATCATCATCATCTGATAGGCCTACAGTCAATAGCTCTGTGTGTGTGTGTTTATATTTTAACATACATTTAACTTATCTGTAAAGTTTTATTTCACTGTTTTTACTGCTTTAGGACATAAGTAAGTATAATAACATGTTCTATAGAGATAACATTTCCATTGCCATCTGATAATGTCACTCAATGGGGGTCAAAGGGATGATTTAGTTTGGTAAAGTCATGTGATGCGTGAAAAGCCCCATCTCAACACCCTATGTGGATGTGCAGAGAACCTGAAAGATAACAGATAACATGGCTTAACAGAGAAATCTGATAATCACCTTCATAATACCAGTTGGGGTTTTAGGTTTTGTGGAGCCAGCTAATGCAGTCAAACTGGAATTACTAACCTGTGATTGTAAACCTCTTAAAAGTAGATGTTTCATTAAGCCTGCCATACAGATATGTGCAATCACCACATCTGCGAGGTCACGGATGAGATTTGAAGCGAAACCCTGAAAAGCTGGTGAAGGGTTACTGATTGCTTTATCTATTTATACTGTCCACACAGCCAAAAATGAACAGTCACTATGCTAGAGTGTTAAGAAAGACGTGAAAAGCCTTGTGTAAACATAAATGAATATTAATAGATATCAATTAGCATTGGCTTTATTAGTAAAGTCTCAGTGGGCTGCCTTATTAGCTGAAGCCACACACTGGGCTTCTGAACCAAGACTCCCTCCTTGAGTCTCCAGTAGATGCAGATGAAGAGACATTTTTCTGTGAGAAAATGGTCTTTCTGTCTAAAATGTGACAGCTTGTGAGTGTTGACAGAACAGGCCGTTCATATCTTGGTTTAACACCTTATATGTGTTTTTTGTTTGTTTATGTTGCCACCTTTTCTCAAGACTACAGATGAAAAACAAGCTATCATTTAATATCCTTATAGGATCTAAATCTTATCAGTGTGCCACAGCACTAACCGTGTCTGGCCTCCTGTATTCTAATGCACGAGTTTTCATTAGATGAGAAGGTAAAGTGCAATCAGGAAGAAGAGGTAGATTTATTGCTTGTTAACTAATCTTGCTACATTGTTTTGTTTCTTTGATTAAACTAGCAAAACTATTCCTAATAACATCACCCAAACTGTTCTCCACTGCACTCAATCATTTGTGGTAAGTTTCCTAAATGCCTTGTGATTAATTCGAATCATCACGAGTGTGCTTTATGTACACGATTTGATTGAAACATGCATTGCATTTGCATAATTACCGCACTGTAGAGTAGGGCTTATTGTTGCGATCCAATCTAAACCACTCAGACTTGGAGCTTTGTGTATTCAAGGGGACTAATATGAAATCACACAAATGTATTGTGTACAGTGTTCTCAATTATACACAATTACAGACTGGCCTTTCAGAGACACAAAAGCCTATTTCAGGCTAACATTGTTCAGCATAAATGGTTTGTGGTTGTTTTATAGAGCTAAATGGGAGAATAATGATGAGAATACAGTGAATGATGAGGGAGAAAAGATAAACAAGGGGCAAAAATAGAAAGTCTTGCCAAGAGAAAACTTACTGTGAAAACTTTGGTAGGCGCTGTGTTGCTGCAAGGAAATGTGCACATCTCTGCAAGCAGTGGTAGAAGATAGTAGCAGTACTATCAGATACGCGATGCAGTACAAATGCCGTTCAAGTACTATACCAGTAGTTTAATACACCAGCTTAGAAAAGGGTTGTATTCTTAACATGACAATACAGCAATTGTGCAAGCCAGTTGAATCTTAAATGAGAAGGAAGAAAAATGCACAAAGCGTTTAATGCTTCCAGGCGGCATTGGCACCCTCACCAATCTGTTTTTAAATCCTCTCAAAGACGACCAACAGATGCAATGTGCACTGATAACAAGTGTTTAAAGTACTTATCTAGTTTCCACACCGTCAAAATAGTGTCTGGTTCAGTGTGAGATTCAGCCCAGGTGAGTCCCTGGTTGCTCAGGTAGTGCCAGCCCACCTGCCAAAATATTCCCCACCCTTAACACTGGAGTGGAGCCCAGCATTGTGGTATGCACGGTTTGCTAAAAAGACTGGATGTCCAACGCACTCTCTAAGGCATTATCAGTCCTCCTCGTGTATCACAGTTTTTCACCCATCACTGATAATCGCTGCCAAGAGAAGACAGTGTTTAAAAGGTAGACAGAGGAGGTCTCCATGATAGTAAATAGTGTTACTAAACAGCAGCTCTAACAATGGACAAAATTATCATTCTTTCTGCACTGCTAAACCTTTCCTACCTTGATTCTTAGGAGGGCAGGTATTCTAAGAGACTATGTTGTGTTCAAGGAGAAAATGCAAAAGTTTAGCTTGAGGCAACACATTAAAATCAACATTTTAATCATCCAGTTCAGAAACAGGGGAGGCTATCACCTCAGCTTATCTTTCATTTAAGACAGGATTCCAGATGATGCTGATACAGTGCCTTTTCTGATCATGCACGATGTCTCCAGATCTCTTTTTCTCTTTGTTCGGAGTACATATCCTGATTTGTGGTCAGAGATAGCTCAGACTCTGTGGGGACACATGAAGACTGATAATAAGAGAATTTTGCTTTGTGGCAAACTCACTTAGATTCAGATGTCAGCCAATGCAGTTTCTTTTTAATTCATACCAGACCTTCCTGACCATTATATCCGCACGGCTGGTAATTTGTGACTAATACTGCTCCTCTCGCAAATTGTCTTGTTCTGTTTTCCTATTTTCCGCTTTCTCTTTATCATTGTCTACTCTCACCTGTAATGCTCTCTGTCTCATTTGTCTCTCCTTGTTTTGAATGCAAAACAGACAGATTCCTCCATTATTTTGGAAACAGTCTCTGGCTTTCAGCATCATGTGCGAGCACAAACAGCCCTTTCTTCTCCTCCTCCTCTTTCTTTTTCTTGTTACCTTTCATTTGTGTTCTCTCCTCTTTCTCAGTAATGCTGTTGAATAATGGAAGGAAAGCATGCAGTAGTCATGCTGTCACTCTGCTGGTGAGAAGCAGGAGGTCTGCTGTGAATACGTGTGTGTGTGTGTGCGCGCGTGCACGTGTGTGTGTGTTTTTGCATCCGATACTCTGACATCCTTGTGGCAAGGCTAGGGGGCCCCTGCTGCTAAAAACAGCTGGTAGGTGGACTTGAGACAGCCAATCCCTATCTTTAAATTGACAGACTGGGAGAACTACATGTTGCAATAACAAGCGAAGGCCTCTCCACATGGCCCTCCTATTTAGTTGGCCAGATTGCCTGGACATTAATAGTCTCTCTACATCACTGGGCAACTGTGCAAATGCAACATCTGGGGTTCCCTATCAGCTGAGCCAATAAAAAAGGCTGTGCATACAGAATAGAGAGAATGTCTAAAAAGGGAAGAAAAATGGTATTGATCCAATGGGGCATGTGTAAATTGATGCAGGGAGAAACTAATTTCCCTGTCTCTGCCTTGTTCTTTTCTTCCTTTTGCTCCATCGCTCTCTTTTCCCAGTCCAATGCCCGTCACAGCTGGGAAGGGGCTTTTGCTTGCCTTTAGCCCAATTAGCCAGGGCTTAAAGCGCAAAGCATGTTGAGTGGAGGAGGTCCAAGCTTGGTTTAGTCTAGTTCAGCATGGCTTGGCTTCGGCTTGGTTCGAGTCCCTGCTTTGAGCTGCTATGCAATTATAATTAAGGTTGGCCTCTGACACACACAAAGAGAAATTATTCTCCACTCAAAAATATCTGCATCTCACATTTTAGCCTACAGTTTCTGTCTTACTAGTACACACAGTCATATACACACACTCATCCCCACACGGTTTGGGCACAGTAACTTGGCAAAGCTTCAGAAAGACACAAAAACTCCCAGAAGCAAAAAGGGGGCAATACCGTGTCATCCCCCTCGTGAATAGCCCCATCTTTTCTGCTCCCCTAAATCTCCCTGACTTGCCCTGCCATTATCTGTTTCTTTTTGTTACTGAAACACCAGCAGCAGCAGCATAGCTCCTCTAATCTCAATCATTTTGTTCAGAATTCATTAAGCACTATTTTATATCACCAGTGTGGAGGATCAATGTTGCATTGCAAAAGGCTTCCAGCATGCCACGCGTGGACATTTTTAATGAGGCCTGCTTCCATCTGTCCCACATATAGAAAAAGAAAAAACGGTTTTTCAGGATCAAAGTGTTGCAGTGGACTTAGTCTTGCCAGTCCTGTACCTGTCTGCAAATGTTAATCATTGAACTGAAGACAAAAAACACCTAAGAACTCATTTAATATCTGTGTTGGGTTGCCTGCTTTCTCTTACCTGTATTTGCACCTTTAATTACTAAAGGTGCGTCTAGAATCTCAGAGCCTCAGGTGCTGGGAAAACGCCCAAGGGTGATCCGGTGCACCAGAACTTAACCAAGCATAAAAACATGACCTGAAACTAACAGTAAGTTAAAATGCAATGACTGTGCTTCTGAAAATGCAGCTTATTAGCTGACTGCGTGGAGCCAGAGGAGTTGCAGGTCTGCCTGGTTTATATCCAGCAGGCAGGAAATAGAAATAGGGCAGCAGAGATTAGAATATGACATCTGCACCTACAATCTTTTATAAATGTGACTTTTACAGCCAGCTCATCATGGATGACCAGGTAGAGATGGACAGATCATGGGTCAATCTGTCAGTTCAGTCCTTCGGCACCATACAGTGAGGTCCACACGCAGATAGTCCTCTAATGGCTTGGCTAATTTTTGCGCTCAGATAAACACATTCAGAGACACGTGAAGAAAGAAATTCGAGCACACACACACATACATGCACACACACCCAACAGATAATTGGACAGGGAACCTTCATCTAAATCAAAAATTCAGTGCCAGCTGAATTCTAGCCTAGTCCACCAATGAGCCTTCGGATTGTGAAAAATGTATGAAAGAAAACAGGGAAAAAAGCCACAATGACAAATCACCCGTGTTCAGTCCAGGGAAAGAGAAAGATTTGCTGGAGACGCAACGTGATGCATAATGAAAATAGATGCCTGTGCCGAGGCATTCTGGGCACGCTGTTGGTCTCCATTTAAAATCAATCCTGTCAATGCATCATAAGTTATTTTGACAGGGAGCAAGAGGCACTTCAGGAAACACCAGTTTAATGATGTCTTTAACCTGCCGGTAATTGACCTCCGAATTGAAAGGGAGAAACAGTATTAAAAGCCCCGGGCAGGCGATTATAGTTCTGTGCTAGTTGTGCCTGCTATACATCATTTCTGATCAGACCTGGGTCAGCATAAACCAAAGCGTTTTTCTTTCTCTTGTAAAAAACAAAAAAAACAAAAACTGAGGTACTGAATGGCTCTACTGCAGGATGGAGCAGTTGAGTCTGTGCGAGATTGGATTTATGAACTGTGTATACACTGCTGCCTTGTGTTTTCACACCCTGTTGTACATCAGAAAGCCACACTGTGTGCCACTTCGGGTAGTTTCTACCTTAGATATGAAGGAAAAAACACAGAGACAAGAAACCTGAATATTTAGTGAATTTCAAGATAGGTGGATCTTTGGAGATATATTAAAATTCCTCCAGCATGCTCTCCAAGCTGCATGAAAAAGCAGCGCACACTGTAGAGACTTTTAATGAGAAACTTACTGTACTTGCCACTTTCTCGCTTTCAGCAAAATGAAATAAGATATGCGCACGTATACGCACGCACAGACTTACATTATACATTCACAGTAAAACAAGCTTGCAACCACCATCAGATGGAAAAACACAGTAACTTAAATACATACCATCTGGCTGCATTAGGAATCCAAACGACATCTGATTTATGCCTGAGCGTAGGGAGTGAGGCATTAGCCTGCTATCAATTTGGTATCAATTTGTCAAGTTGTTTAAATTTTCACCATAAATCTAATCACATTCATTCACATTTGTGTCGTGGATAATTGCCCAAGCTCCACATTCAAGTATTTCATGCTGCCAGTTACATCGACATCCTGCAGCCCTGCACAGCCAGGGCTACATACATCAGCTGCTCATGTACACCAACCACAGCCAGCAGCAGCTTGCAGCAGCATCATGGTAGCTAATATCCACAGATTACAAAACCTGCTCCAATTTAATTAATAGGGGAACAACCCATCCAGCCATTCTGCATCCCCAGCCTCCGTTTCTGGCATCTCCTGCAGCCTTATACCTCACATCCCTGCTCCATCCTGGTGGCCCACTAAGTGGAATCAGAATCAGGTATCGGAGGATGTGAGCATGTCATATACTCTTTAATATGCTGCAGAGGGAGATTAATCTAGTGCAGCCAGGGAATGAATGTGGATGCTGGTGTGCAGGGACTTTGGCACTCTGGCAAAGGAGGAAAAGCTCTATGTTTGAATGCAATTACAGTCATGTTTTAATCCTTTCTCGAGGGTCAGATGGTGTAAGTAGGAAGGATTTGATTGACGATTGGGTGGGTGAGGGATGGTAGGATGGGTGGAGTGTAAACAGTGTCCATATGCTGCTGGGATGGTGGGAATCTCCCAAAAAGAATGTTCACCTGGCCCAAGTCTCCCTACAGTGGCTCAGCATGTTGTCCAAAGGTGAGCAGAGTAGCAAAGACCAATGCACATAGGAGGAAAGCTTGATGGATGCCTGATACTGTGTGCCAGAAAACAAATCAGAAATTAAGCAGCCATGAGCACTGACAAAAACGCAACATCCTAATCAACCACCTAATGATACAAACAGGTGGGGAGGTGACGGGGAACTTTGCAAGTTTGTCCTCGGTGTGCACTTCCTCACATGAGTGAAAATGGATTAAATATTTTGCAATACTAAAAGAACAACACTCAGTGCAGCTAAAGTTATTGGAAGAATTGAAGCATCCTGACATTACCAAACACTTGATTTTTTCTTCTCTGTGGTAGGGAACTGTCTCCCCCCTCACAACCCACATCAAGTGAGGTTTAATCTGATATTTGGGCTAATGAATTGGTGATTGCTGTATGATGAAGCTACACACAGTAGCAGTGCGCATTCCAGCAATGGCAGCGAGTAAGACAAGACTCACCACAGCATAGATGCTGGTACTGACAGAGATGAAGCACTTGGAGACTTGGATGAGGATCTCTAGCTGACATGTACAGAAAAGCCTCTGAAGGATCAGTAAGAGATTGGAGGATGAGGTTGTTACGGCCGAGACCGTTTCAGACGAGTGACAGGACTCAAACGCAAGACGCCGAACAGCTCGTAAGTATATTTTAAGAATAATGTTTAATGTTTACACAAAATATTCATAAACAAAAGGTGAGCGTAGACGTTAAACTAAATAACGATCTGGTCCGGGTCAGAGAGGACAGCTATTCCGGGGATTGGACTGGAAAGCAAGTCACAAAGGGTCCAGGAAAAGGTCGGGGTCACTGTAACAGAATGCAGATGTTCAAACATAGATAAGGAGGCATATGAATATGTTGTTTGGCTCAGAATCCTCCTTCGTACTGCGTACTTGCCAACGGAGGTCGGAGATGACATAGAGGGGTGAGTAGTCCGGGTGTGTAAATCCAAAAACTCCTGGCGTGGAGGCAGAGAGGCAGGTAGGTAATTTTGGTAATAGCCTGAGGGACTGCCAGAAGGTCCAGCATCCAAGTAGAAGCTCTTCGCCAGGGGTTGACAGTTAGGTGTAGCTGAAAAAGGAGGCGCACAAAAAACAAACATACAGTGAGGCAAGGTGATTCAAAAAAACACGTAGGGAATTTATGGTGGTGGCCTGCACTGACTGATGTTTAGCAGAGAATCTGGTGAAGAGAGATTGAGAACGCTGGCCTTATGAGTCCCCGGCTAATTACCCACAGATGTAAGCGATCAGCAAAAACACTGAGGCCCCTCCCAGGGGTGGAGACGCCGGCTCGGAGGGAGACACACTGGCACACACCCGGACCATGACAGAGGTAGAGTTGGAAAGGAGGCGGGCTGCATGAATGAGAGTCTAAAACGCAGACTGATAAATAAGACTGAGATTTAAAGCATGCAGAGAAAGACGCTGACTGGCTTGGAGAAGGCGGGCAAGAAAATGATTGGGCTAGAGTGAAGATTGCTGATATGATTTTTGGCAGCGTGGGAAAGCAGAAGTGACACCAAGAATAGATTATCAGTCCAAATATCCAGGAATATAGGCATACAGGTGATTAATGATTCTTCCATGGCAGGTGATAGGTGGCAGATAGCACAGAACTGGAACTTTTAAAATGTATTTCACTGTTTCTTTAAGGTAAAATTGCATTACCTTTCACAAACATCAAATACTCATGGCAGGTAAGTGATCAAGTCACTGCATGCAAAGGTTGGAAATTCAATTTCTTATGTTTATAAGTTAGTCTTAGGAGAGTTTTTAGTTCTGCATAACATAGTTTAAAAGCTGCTACTAGCCTCTTTGGCTTTAACTTTAAGCGTAATTTAACTTCAAATCATATGTATTTCCGATAATTCCTATTTTTAAAATCTGGTCTAACAAACAAAGCCAGTTCTGCTAAATAATGATCCATATTTGCCACTGCTGGGCTTTTCAGTGGGGTGATCATACATGCACACACTTTCTTCACTTTTCTTCTGGGTGAAATGTCTGCAAGTTACAGGCTTGTCCTCTTGGAGCTGCTCTATATGAGGGAAAACTTAGTAATGGTTCTGAGTCACACTTCTACTCATACTGACTATCCCACATGTTCTGTCATGGCTGGTTCTCCTCAGGAACAGTATGCCACACGTATGAATCTACTCGATTGAATCTGTCTCTAGGTGGAAGGTGTCTCGCTCAATTTGTTGGAGAGAGATGGAAAAAGCCTCTGTCTCGTCACATAGACTGTCTGGATATGCCCATGATCCGGAAGCTGTAAAACCTCATTGCTCCGCTTTTGACAAATAGAATGTGAGAATAAGAACACACAACATAACTAGCTTAAATCAAGCAACAGGTTGAGGTACGCTCAGTGTTGTTGCTGAAAATAGCCAGGAGCCTCCTGCTGTGTTCTCACAAACACCTGCTCATCACCAGAGCAGTTTAAATCCCAGGAGTACAGAACTGCGCAGTGGGCTTGATGTTTCCCGTGGGTCCCTCCCACAATGAATGGAAGTTGAGTACTGCACTTGTGCAGATGTTGTGGAACAAATTTGGGAAGGCAGAGGTAGATTTCATCGCCTCACAAGACAATGCACAATACCTGACTGGTGACTAGAAATGTCTGGAAAGGTTAGGTGTACACTCTATCCACAGGGCAAGGGTTTCTTTCACCACAGAGTGTTTTGGAGGTAAATTGTTCAGTTTTCAGCACTGATGCAAGGAGAGAGGCTCAGAAACCACTCTAAAATCTCTGTCAAGATGTTTCTGGGGCACCAGTTTGACCTCACAGGTTGAGCGGACTTGCATATGCTACAAGGCTAAATGCAGCAGCCTGGATTCATGTGTATTTACTTTACTGTCTAATCTTTATTGAATAAGGGTAAGTAACTGATGTTGATTAACACCATGTTGTCTCACTATCAGGGAGGGCGGGAGCTTGGGTACTTGACTAACATACCCAACCTTTACAAGTAAGAGCATCAACAAATTTTTCAATTCAATTCAATGAAGTTTAATATATAGCACAAAATTATGACAACAGTTATCTGAAGGTGCTTTTTATTGTAAGGTAAAGACTCTACAATAATGCAGAGAAAACCCCAATTATCAAACAATCCCCTGTAAAGAAGCACGTGGCGACAAGGGAAGGAAAAACTCTCTTCCCTCCCAGTAACCAAAAGAAAAAGGCCCCAGTATACGTGTTGAAATAGTCTCATTGCTCACCGCCACAACCTCATTTCACAGTCACTTATATTTAAACCGGCATTAAGGCGCAAAAAGCAGCTGCAGTCTTCCTCCTAAATGATTTTTTTGCTAACTTTTTCCACAAACTTGCAAGTTTTCAAACTGTTCTCCCTCCCTATTGTACTGGAACATCTGTAAAATAACCCTGTCACATGAGACATGACGCGACATCAAAATCGATGTGCAACATAAACGTCATGGTGGGCGTAATGGGAGTCATAATCCAAGAGTCTGAGAGCGAATTGCTCTATTGGGATACTATTTACAGTACTATATGTATATATTAGGGGTGCAATGATACACAAAATTCACGGTTCGGTTCGGTTCGATACTTTGGTGTCACAAAAAAATGTTCATGCCTTTTAAATTTGTCATTTATTAAAATTATGAATATATATTTTAACTCAAAAGTAAGGTTTTTAAATTTAATGTTGCTGAAACAACAAAATAATAAAAAAATAAATCTATCTGATCGAGAAATCACTCATCTTTGGAAAAGAGAGTTTATTACAGAGAAATGGCTCTTTCCAAAATAAAAGCTATACTATACGCTTCTTCTGGGCTATATTCTCAGCAGCATATTAAACATATCAGGTCCCTATAAGGAGAATCATGTGCTAACGGCTGTCTAAATGACTCAGGTAAAGTTTGTAGCATGCGTGCTTGTTGTTTTTGTCTGCTTCCACTTGTCTTTGCACTAGGATGATGTCGGCGTAAATGTGCAGTCATATTCATTGTGTTCCCACTAGCGTTGTCAGCGTTAATCTGAAATGACGTTAATGCCATAACGTGGCAAATCTTCGTTAACGAGTTACCGCGGATCGCCCCGTGCGTGAGGCTCGACGGCGTCAACACGTTAACGAGCTAAATGTGCTAACGCACTAGTTCCCACCCATGTAATTAAGCATTGCGTGGCACATCCGACATACTGTTTTACTTTTGTCCATGACGCGCTTACCTTCAGGGTCATGCTTCACATGAAAACCAAGATAGTTCCAAACGCCAGATCTGAATGAGGGTGGGGGAGGTTCAGTTTCGGGTAGCGTTGAGGCAGTTGCCATGTTGCAACGAGCTTAGCTTCTGTCTCGCTAGCTTGCGCTGCGCTCAGTGGATCTGCACTCGACAGTGCAGCCTAGGCGGAGTAGTCGAACGCAGATCCACTGAGCGCTCAACACAGACAGCATCGTCAGAAGAAAAGTTAATCAAATAAATAAAAAAATTTGTATTGTCTGATACATATGCGTACTACGGAGCCCCGCAGGGGACATGGGAGAAAAAAAAATTAAGACGGACTTTTGCGAGATCTCGCAAAACTAACTCGGGATCTCGCTGTGAGTCTCATATATATATATATAAAAACACCCAGCACGCCCCTGCGGGCGGTCTATCCTTCAAGCTCGGGTCCTCTACCAGAGGCCTGGGAGCTTGAGGGTCCTGCGCAGCATCTTAGCTGTTCCCAGGACTGCGCTCTTCTGGACAGAGATCTCCGATGTTGTTCCCGGGATCTGCTGGAGCCACTCGCCTAGCTTGGGAGTCACCGCACCTAGTGGTGCCGTGACCCGGATACGGACCGGGGTTGCTGCATGCTTGTTGTTTTGGTCTTTGCACTAGGATGATGTCGGCGTAAATGTGCAGTCATATTCGTTGTGTTCCCACTAGTGCTTTCAGGTTAATCTCGTTGAAATGACCTTAACGCCACAACACGGCAAATCTCCGTTAACGAGCTACCGCCGATCGCCCCGTGCGTGGGGCTAGACGGCCAACACGTTAACGAGCTAACTGCGCTAACACACTAGTTCCCACCCATGTAATTGAGCATTGCATGGCACATCCAACATACTGTTTTACTTTAGTCCATGACTCGCTTACCTTCAGGGTCATACGTCACATGAAAATCAAAATAATTCCAAACGCCAGATCTGAATGAGGGTGGGGGAGGTCCATGTTGCAAGGAGAGCTTAACTTCTGTCTTGCTAGCTTGCCCTGCGCTCTTCCTTCTGACTATGCTGTCTGTGTTGAGCGCTCAGTGGATCTGCGCTCGACTATTCCGCCTAGGCTCGACAGTGCAGCCTAGGCGGAGTAGTCGAACACAGATTCACTGAGCGCTCAACACAGACAGCATCGTCAGAAGGAAAGTTGATAAAATAAATTACAAATGTTGTATTGTTCGATACATATGCGTACCAAACCGAAAGCACTGTATCGAACGGTTCAATATCGATACGAATATCGTTGCACCCCTAATAGATATATATACGTATACATACATATATATATATATATATATATATATATATATATATATATATATATATATATATATACACTCAACAAAAATATAAACGCAACACTTTTGTTTTTGCTCCCATTCCCCATGGGATGGACGTAGAGACCTAAAATTCATTCCAGATACACAATATAACCATCCCTCCCAAACAGTGGTCACAAATCAGTCCAAATGTGTGGTAGTGGGCACATCTGCCATATTGAGATAATCCATCCCACCTCACAGGTGTGCCACATCAGGATGCTGATCTGACATCATGAGTAGTGCACAGGTGTACCTCAGACTGCCCACAACAAAAGGCCACCCTGGAATGTGCAGTTTTTTGCGCTATTGGGGGTCTGGGGACCCAGAACCGGTCAGTATCTGGTGTGACCACCATTTGCCTCATGCAGTGCAACACATCGTCGCATGGAGTCTATCAGATTGTCAATTGTGGCCTGTGGAATGTTGGTCCACTCCACTTCAATGGCTGTGCGAGGTTGTTGGATATTCGTGGGAACTGGTACACGCTGTCGTATACGCCGGTCAAGCACATCCCGAACATGCTCAATGGGTGACATGTCCGGTGAGTATGCTGGCCATGCAAGTACTGGGACATTCTCAGCTGCCATCTGCCCTGAACAATGTGAACCATGATTCATCCGTGAAGCGCACACCTCTCCAACGTGCCAGACGCCATCGAATGTGAGCATTTGCCCACACAAGTCTGTTACGGCGACGAGCTGGAGTCAGGTCAAGACCCCGATGAGGACGACGGGCATGCAGTTGAGCGTCCCTGAGACGGTTTCTGACAGTTTGTGCAGAAATTGTTTGGTTGTGCAAACCAATTGTTCCAGCAGCTGTCTGGGTGGCTGGTCTCAGACGATCTTGGAGGTGAACCTGCTGGATGTGGAGGTCCTGGGCTGGTGTGGTTACACGAGGTCTGCGGTTGTGAGGCCGGTTGGATGTGCTGCCATATTCTCTGAAACGCCTGTGGAGACGGCTTATGGTTGAGAAATGAACATTCAATGCACGGGCGACAGATCTGGTTGACATTCCTGCTGTCAGCACGCCAATTGCACGCTCCCTCATTGCTTGTGGCATCTGTGGCATTTTGCTGTGAGACAAAACTGCACATTCCAGGGTGGCCTTTTGTTGTGGGCAGTCTGAGGTACACCTGTGCACTACTCATGATGTCAGATCAGCATCCTGATGTGGCACACCTGTGAGGTGGGATGGATTATCTCAATATGGCAGATGTGCCCACTACCACACATTTGGACTGATTTGTGACCACTGTTTGGGAGGGATGGTTATATTGTGTATCTGGAATGAATTTTAGGTCTCTACGTCCATCCCATGGGGAATGGGAGCAGTAACAAAGGTGTTGCGTTTATATTTTTGTTGAGTGTATATATATATATATATATATACACACACACACACACACACACACACACACACACACACACTGGTTGTTACAAGTACTGTTGTTTTGTTGGCTTCATGTGAAAAATTTATTCTTCCCTCTTGGTTGGAAGTGCACTGGGAGTATATCTTGGAGCTTTACTTAGGAGTGAGGGCAAAATGTAAACCGACAAAAGACAGGTGCAGTATCAGCAGTAATGCAGGCACTGCACTGGACTGTTGTGGTGAGGAGGGAGCTGTGCCAGAAGGCAAAACTTTCAGTTTATTAGCTTTCAATTTATCAGCCAACTCTCACCTATGGTCATGAGTTAAGAAATGAGATTGTTAATAGAGGAGGCTGATATTAAGTTTCCTCCATAGGGTTCTGTGCTTAGCCATAAAAACACACTCTCTTCAGTGCAAAGCTCTGTGAGTAGAGCTTTGCACTGAAGAGAGAACCAATTGAAATGATTTGGACATCTGATTATGACGTCTCTGAGGTACGTCCGTTGCAGGATTTTCAGCCGCTACCTGTTCAGTTTGACTTTTAAAGTGGAAACAGTCCATATGTCTTTAAAGAAACTGACTTGTTTCAGACATTAAAAAACAAGCAATTGAACCCAGTTTAGCTGGAGGACTCATTCAGTAGGAGAACCTACGGTAGACCCAGATCACAGTGGAGGGTTTATTTATCTCATTTGACCTTTGAATGCCTTTAGAGAGATTACATAAAGCATTCCTGGGGAAATTCTGGATTGCCTTTCTTAGTCTGCTGCCCTGAATCCAAATACGCTCCACAAAATTGATGGTTAGATAGTTCAAATCAATTAAATTTAGTAAAAGATAAATCTATTAATACACATTAAAATGGCTTAAGAGTAGTGTAATACAAAGATAGCTAAGCGGTGTCGGAGTTGCAGTGAAATACATGTTGCCCGGGAACTCGACATAAATAGGAAAAGCCTGATAATAACAGAAAAAGTAAATACAGACATTGTTCTGCCAACGGCTGTCCAATCTGTTATTAATGTCTAATGCCCAGTTAAAGGCATTCTAGCCAATACCAGCCCAGCTGGCTCGATACTGTACAAACACAGTCATCCTGTCGGCAATGCTGAGAGCAACATAAGGGACAACACAAGACAGGTGGTGGCTACATGTGATTCATTGTTCCTGTAAGAAAGCACAAGTCCCACTGGTCTCCGATCTCTCTCTCTCTCTCTCTGTACCCTGTCTTCTGCTCTCATCTGTCTTTCCTCCTTCTCCTTCTCAGATTAGGTGTGAAGAATAATTAGCGGGTACTGAAGAGTCGCGGGTGGACTAGATACTCATGGGAGGCTGGTCATTTTCTCCACCACCAAATGTCCCTGGCAACACAGCTGACAGTGGGCAGCGCTGCATCGGTAATGAGGGTGCCGAATCACGTATGTGTGTATCTCCGTCACAGAAATGTTTGTGCGTGGTCACCTTATGGAGCAAGCTTGGCCCATCTCAGATCTGTCTGCTTGTTCCTTGCTACAGTTTAGAGAATTATGAAGCCTAATTGGAAAAGCATTAGCTCACTGATGAATACATGTAAGGGTTTGACACAAAAGGGCTCGTGGATTCTGTCGCCGTGTCCTAAAAGGAAAACACGCTCAATAAAAGGAGCCAGTTGGTACTGTGAAAAACTACTGTGCTTCATAATCAGGGCAATTAGTTTTTCTTTTCAGGGTTTTTAACTTTCTCCTGTCTGATTATTACCTTTGATGTGGCTGTGATAGCCATTTGATGACAAACCCATCAAAGGAAAATGACTTTTTTACATCAAATTTGTTAGACATACTGAATACTGAAAAAGTTAACTAACTTAATATCATGACGAGTTTGTGGAGTCACATGTTTCTCCTATTTAGAAGATTCTTAAAGCTTTGCATAAATATATTTGTCTCTTGTCATTAAAACATCCCACAAATAGTACAGGACCAAGTGTCCTTCCATTACCTGAGTTTATATTATTTATGATTGGCAAAATGGTCACTATGTCAGGTTATGTGATCTTCATTCCTTAAAAATTACTCTGATTTATTCAAGTGAAATGTCAGAGTGCATGTTAAACACAGACTAATTAGCTCTTTCGTGATTTGCATGATGTGGAAAGGTGACAAAGACAGGCCTTTCAGCACGAGGAATAACATCAACACATCCAAGGTGCCAAATTAGGTGAAAGGTGGCTCTGGTGAAAAGTAGGCTGGATAGAAGTGACCTGGGTACATTATACACTGTACATTAACGTTATAACAGTTCAGTATTCACTTGAAACCCAAAATGTTACGATGTCACTAATGAATAATTGGCTGGTTTGCTAAAGTGTTTAAAATTCATCCTCTGGAAACTATGAATTTATATCCCCAGATTTCATGATAGTCTGTCAGGGAGTCGCTAAAACGTTTAAGTTTGTACTAAAGAGCCAAACATTGCCAGTCCTATTGCTCAAGCTGCTAAAAAAAATCTGCTTCTCTTCTATTAAGCCAGCTAAAGATCTCTGCCCCACCTCTATTCTGCATATGAATGAGGAAGTGTTTTGGAACTGGAAGCCTTCTGGTTTCCCAATTGTCTGTAAGTTTGGAATATATTATAACAAAAATAAGCGACAAAAGTGCATTGTAAACAGGCAAACAAAGGAAATAGGACACTTAGTTACCTCCAACAATACTGCTGAATTTATATGCTCAAAAAGGAGTAGGGTGAAGCACGAACTTATTTAATATTTTCCCTTTTAATGATACTGGTTTGTAGTCCTCTTGTAGTCTTAGAGCTACTGACCAATCCTGTTTGAGTAGCTTTCATTACATGGATGCAAGCAGTTTTTGTGCAGAGACTAAAATCTTTCTGATGGAGTACTAACCATCAGACTTAAACTATCCACTGCCTTCTATGGAGGCCCTGAAAAACTGGGCCTTGCCCCCAGAGACATCAGGTGTTATACACATCTGAACAAAAATTCTGCAAACATTGGTTAACTAGGGAAAAAATATGAGGGCAATAACTGTCTAATTTCATATCAAGCTGTGGAGGAAGCACTTGGCCCACTCTCCAGATGGCAGGAGGAAGCAGAGGAGATGGAGCTGTGCTCTTGCATCCATACAGATGAATGGAAAGCTGTGAGTCTGTATAATGTTGGTAGGGGGTGTTCCTGACACCCTGGCATGTCCCATAATCGGCTTTCCTCAGTGACAGCATGGAGCCCATAGGAGAGTCCTGTCTGTCTCTCTCACTCACACACACAAACATAAAGATACAAATAGATGTGCACATCCACACCTGGCTGGAAGCACTGGGGGTCTTAGACTGCCAGGTGTAGTGGCAGGATACACACTTAGCTGGAGAGGAACACACACACAAACACCTATACACAAACACATGTGCACGGGTGATTTAAACACATAAAGAAGGAACGATTCCACACAAGAAGCTCTATAATATTTACAGCAAGCAGGGCAATTCACATGCACACAGACACAGCAAGCCTGTAAATACAAGCATCATCACACGCACACGTCTGAGAACTGAAGCATCGAAAAACAAAAACATATATCCCCGGTCTCACACTGTGAGTCTCATTACGCCACCTGCACACCGACGCCGGCAAGCACCTCTCAAAGTTATGGAGACACACATACACGTATTCACATTCACCTCACACACAATCATACACAAAGTAATCTGTGCATCGCAGAGAGGTGTTGACCGTTGAGGCAGACAGTGGCCTGCCATCCATACGTGGGGAGTGTGACTGAGCAGAAACCTGGAGCCGTGGGGGGGAAAGCTATTGAACAGAACAGCAAGAACTGAAAGCTTTCAGACGCCACCATAGCCCCTGACCTTTCTCACCAGCCCACCTCACAGGAGGCTCCCTAACCTGTAATTGCAGGATTAGCTTTACAATGTCAGAATGATATTATCTAAGTGGGAGTAACCAGATGGACAGTTGTTCCTGGAGGATAACCTAAAGATTTTATTAGACAAGTATGTGATGTAATGCTACTTAAGATATGTCACAAAGTAATGTCAGTTCTTGTTTTTTTATGTCTTCAATCTGCTCCAAGAAAGACCTTTTCACTACTTGGGGGTACCTGCAGCAAACACTAGTCACCATTCTCGACAGTCCCATGAATAACTGAGGAGGGTTATCTGTCCCAACTCACCCGAGAACACAGCAGGAAAGAAACTAATGTGAAGGCCAGCAGTGATCAATAAAGGCCAAACATGTTAAAGACTTTTGTCAAAAAAAGGTGAAAAGCTTAGGCCGTTTAAAAAGTGACTTCAGATGAAAGAACAGAATTTTATTTATTTTTTAACACAGTTCTGTAAGAAATGGCACAGAGGTAAATATATTCATTCATTCATTCATTCCCAGCTCCATTCACCATCCAACCAGGAGTCTTATTGGTTTGTGTTTGGTCTCCTTCTCTGTCTTTGCCCTGTTATCATGTTTTATCTGCATTTTGGCCTTTCAGGACGAGTACATAAAGCTGCCTATGAATAACCAGATAATCTCTCTCTCACACACACATACAATTAAATTTTATGTGTTTGTTTGTAGTATTATAATAGGCTGCCTGACAGTGCTTCTTCTTTTCTGTTAGTCCTACAATTTCATTTGCTGGGTTTTCTTTATTTCACTCCCATGTGTGAAGTTTTCTTTCTTGTCCTTGTCTTTGCTCTTCACAAGACTTTACAGTGTTTCCTTTTCCCCCTCATTTTCCATCTTTCTCCTCCTGTCTTTACTTGACATTTCCTCTTCTTCCTTTTCTCTTCTTGTTTCTTTTGAACTTTCTTTTCCATCTGCTCCTGCTCCTTTGTGTTAAATGTTAGCTCCTGCCGGGAAATACAGTTATAGTTTATATTTCACTAAAGTGTGAAATAATGTATCCAATATTGTAAAGTAAAATGATCAGATGGGGAGGTGTACTTGCCACCTCCTCATCTTGAGATGAGGAGTTCGATCTTCTCATTTGGCTTGCTTGCCTGCATTTTCCATTCTTCCTCCTTTATAATCAGATTGTTCCAGAGCAGGTCTGTCTCCTTCACCATCTCCGCACTCTTGTGGCCCAAGTTTAATGTCTGTGAGCCATGTCCTATTTTAAGGTGTTCTCCAGTTTTTCCTTCCTCTTGAGCTCATTGTTTTTTGTTTTAACAAGGAGGCCTAGCATGTCCATGTGAGCTTAAGTACAAGCTCTCACTTTTCTTGTGGATCTTTCAGAAGCTCATCTTTTTTTAAAGTTTGTATTGGACCTGAGTCACCTCCAGCCTCTGTCCATGTTCCAGGTGGGCAATCTGCTCCTTTAGGGATTTGTTGTCCTCTTGGTGAGATTTATTTCCTTGATAGCAGACTAGACTACGTCTCTTAGTCCCTGCAGAAATTAGTTTTGATGGAGCTGGACCTTCTTTAACACAGCTGGACAGTTCTGATTTAGGACACACAAGGCAGCACCATACTGTGCCGCCCTAAATCTTGGACAGATTGAGTCATTTATAATAATTCATGACTAACAATCATAACAAAGTACCTTTTAGTACTATCTGATCAGTTCTGAATGGTCAGAAAGTTCTCGTAAAAGTTCATGGATATTGTTGTTGCTGACAGGGGCTCCATAAAACACAGACTAACAGATGGCCACTGACCTCAATAACCCTTCACAGACTTACCTATGTCTTCTCTTAGAAAAGAAAGTAGAAAATATTTACATTTGTAGAGTGTCATTGGCCAGTATTAGCCTAGGGGCCCTCCAGAACAAAAGTACTAACACTGAATGATAAACGAGGCCACTTTTTTATCTTGTGTGTGACAGGTAGAGCTCCAGTCTCTCACAGAACGTCTGACTAATTTTAAACAGAGTGAAAGGCTTTGTTTAACTCTATTAGTCCTGACTTGGAAATGGGACATCTGCTCTCAGACATAATCCTGAAACAAGGTTTATATGACTCAATCACTCATTACACTCAGCGCACCTTGAGCGCATTGTTGTCCATTTTTTGGGATAAATGTGTAAAAATGTTTGAAGAACTATTTTGCTTCTGTCACATTTAATTAAGTTCAGCTGTAGGTACGAATGTTTGGAACAGAACAGTGTTTGCAGACACACTGTTATAAGGCTGTTATTTAATCTTTAATGGGCGTGGTTTAATTAGATGAAAGGGAATCTCACTATGGCCAGAAGGTGGAGTCAAAAAAATGGAGATGGAGTCTTTATCCATGGTGTTTCTTATTATATAACTCACTTATCAAAACATTTGCGCATTAAACATTCAGTCCCTACAAACAGATTTTGATAAAATCATAGCCACCCATTATTTTTCTAATCCCACCTCATGAAGATGAGCACAGTTTTTGACAACACAGTCAAGTTTCAAATTTAACTTCAGTATGCAGTTCACACGAGTTGTGATGAAAAACTAATGCCCAGCTGATCCAAGATTTTTAATGCAGATACTCACATCCATTTTAAGGAGTCAACTAAAACAAAAAAAGCATCAAACATCATAAACTCATGGCAGCATATTTTGTACTTTGATTATAGTCATATAATGTTGGTCAGTAAGTGATTTTGTACGTTACCCTAATCATTAATTTAAAATATCTATTTATTGATGAACTAATGAACTCATGTATATTTGATTATTTATTTTACTTAATCATGCCTATTTATACCTGACAATGAATTATCAGTCAATTAAATGCTTTGTTGCCTATGGTCCATAAATAACCTATGGCTGTGTGCAAAAAAACGAAATATTATCCTAGATGTTTTTAGTATGTCCCAAATTTTGAACTTGATGGGATGGTAAGCGCAGAAAATTTGGACGAGACATTGTGGCCATGCCACAGAGGCAAAACTAAACTAGAAGCTGAACTGGGAAAACTAAGAACTGGCACTTAACTCAGACAGCAGGGAAAGCGAAGACAGGGTGACAACGATGCACATGACGGAGACAACTATGAACAGGACTCTGTGCTGGAACAACAAAGAACTGTGAAACGTTTACACGTAAGCAACATGGACATGACCAGCACAGAGTCCTGAAACCTGGCGTAACATGGGGGAAGTTGAACAGACGACGCAGTGACGAACAAAGGAAGACTGAGGACTTAATACACACATGAGGTGATCAGGGGAAGTGGAGACACATGAGAACAGAGCTGACTAGAAGGAAACATAATGACAATACAGGGGAGAGTAACACTAACTACAATGAACAAAGAACACCAGACTCTTTCAAAATAAAACAGGAAACACAGAGACATTGACATGGAGATAGAACATGAACTTAACCTAACCAGAGACATGAAACATGACAGGTAGACACACGGAACAGGGAGAGATGACAAAAGGGACCAAGAAACCAAGGACTAAACTGCAAACTAGAAAACAACTAGATGCGTTAAACTACACATGTGGATACAAAAATATGCATTAGAACTTAAATCCTGGGCCTCATGGCCCAGTACCGTGACAGGCCAACATAAATATTCAACAAAAGAATAAATTAATGGCCCTAACTCCATCACTGAAACCCTAGCAAAATTCTTTGGAGTCTTCTTTTACCCATTCGTTTATATGGGCATATTGCGTGTCTACCTATCTATTTATCTATCTATATAGAGAGATATATACGGATATATACTGTAACTGACAATGCTGCTTTTAGAAGGTTACACACTATGGTTGAATACAGTTAACTACTTTTATTTGCACAAAAACATGCTGATAGATGGTACAAACCTTTACTATATAGTCCATAGTGTAGGATTTGAAGCGGGATTGAGCAACATTAACTGTAATTGCACATGAAACTGCCTGCCATTTGGAGCCATTGGAAATATGGTTTTAACAAACAGCCTCTGCGGACACATTCAAAGCACTTGTTTTTCATTAGAGAAACTCACTTGACAAGAAAATATAAAAAGGTTCAATAGCCGTGCTGGGTGAACGTTTGGTCCATTTGTGTGTGTATCTGTGTCCGCAAATTTTAAGCTCATCCATCCTGAATGAGTTTACTCTGTCGGGTCTGTAGTCTTAATGAACCTTAGGGGGACGGCATTGTGGGCACTCACTCGAACTCCAGTCACTGCTGTGCAAATGTCCTCTAGCTCCTGCTGTCAATGCATAAGCAAGCACACTGACTAATAACTGCTCTACAAGTATATGTGATCATCGGAGTACACAGGTAGGTAGATAAACATGTGCACACTCTCGCGCACAAATAAAGGCAATTGTCTGCCAGGTAGTGACACTGGTATCCCTCTATCCTTGTGGTGATCAATCTTAAAGAAATAGGTAAACAAAGCTGGGTTTCTGTCCTTTAAACCAGTCTGCCCTTGTTACAAGCACAGCTTCTTCAGAGGAACAATGAGGGGAAAAAGATAAGATACAGCTGACATATGAATAGATTCCCATTGACCAAAAGCAGAATGTTTCTTTTGTTTTTTGTTGTTGTTTTTTTCCCTGTGCAGCAGCCATCCACAGCTTACTGGTTTAAAATGGAGCACTGTAACAAAAAATAATTTCCCCCAGGGATCAATAAAGTATTCTGATTCTGATTCTGACTAATGCGTCGAGCCTATCATGTCTGAATGGAGATTGCTTGTTACAGATATGATGAAGAGTTGCAGCTTAGCCACATTAATTAGGCCCCATCAGTGGCAAACATTACAGATTGAATCAGTGAGGTGCTTTTTTTGTGCGTAGCTGTCTGTGTGCTAGTGTGTCTGTATGCAGTCATGCACCAAATATGAATATAGATTTCTGTTCGTGAATCAGTCGAGATCCAAAGCGTGCCTGTGTGTGTTTGTGTGTGTGAGCGCTGTCTGGAGGGGAGACACACCGAGAGTAAAGCCATGACTTTGGTTAACAGTAAACACACCACTGAGAGCTCATTAGAGTAGCTCTCCCCTCTCCTCGCTGCACTGCTCCAGTGACGGGGCTTTAGCTCCAGCCATCTCTGGCATCCAGCAACAAGCTAATTAGTGGCTAGCACTCATTACAGTCAGACTTGTGAGCACAGCCCCTCTCCAACACATCATCTGCAGCCTGTCAGAAACACAGTATGCATGTCACAGTTCCAAACTGACTCAGACTGGAAGAGGCTAAGTAAAAGCATTTTGCTAAATAGACAATGTTAGCCCTCATTTATTTCAGACTCATTTAGATGACATTCATGAGGTGTAATGATTTGTGTTGTATCAGTTACTAAAGTTGTCTGATATCTTTAAAGGGTCAGGAGCATTTTTATTGGGCTGAAATCAATTTCATTACTTAGAAAATCCTTTGAATTTATGTTTGAACCGCTGGGAATAAAAAGACAAGACATCAGTCAGTTTTCCAACATTACTGACAGCATAAAGTTGGACACTTCTGTCAGAGTGTGTTTAGACCTGAAGAGGGAGACCTTTCTCTGGGGACAGCATTGGTAATTATTTCAAACAAGTACAAAATAGCTATGTTGACTTGATGTTGGCTGCTTTAAACTATAAAAGAGTTCCATATGAGCAGAGACAATGAACTAAAACAGTAAAAACAATGCGCTGAAAGATGTTAAAATACTCCAAACAGCTAAGTAAGACCGGATGCTAATGCTCTATGTGGTTTTATCACTATGTGAAATATATGTAGTCATATGATCATATCAAAGCTATTTTGAGGTGAAATCTGAAAAATAACCATATTTTAACCTTGGCTCAGGAAATTTCACATGTGGTAGTTTTGGAGGACTGCCGAAGGATGTCTATTATCAGGCAGCCAAAGATAAGGTTTTATACTCGAGACACAATATTGCACAAACTGGGAATGCTTTCTTTTCCACTTTCTCAGGAGCAAAAACTTGCCAAAATAAAGATGAACACATTTTCCAACTCTCAGGAGGGGGTAAACTGTGTGAAATTGCATTAAATATCGCGTCAAAGAACTACAGTGTGTAAAGACAGAGACTCACTCCATTGCCAGTGAGCATATTCCACACCAGTGTCCAGATTTGAGTCATCAAGCATTGCATTTTTTATTTGATCTTACAAAAGCTAAGCAACAGCTCACCACCTATTAGTGAGTCACCTGTTATGTGGGTCTCATATCAACAACAGTTCACAAATTTAATCTAATCTAATAATCAGTTAATCATTAATATGCAAAGTATTAAGCTTGTCATATTGAGTTTCTTTCTCTTATTTGATAAAAAAAAAAATACATCACAGTATATGAAAGTGTGTATCAGTATGGGTGTATGAAGCACTTCTTCCTGTGAACAAGGTACACAATCGCAGCGTTTCCTTGCATTATCAGGGGGCAACACAAACACACACAAGCATACAGTATGTCCATATGTTAAAGGAGCCATGCATGCCTTAATCAAAAAGGCTATTCATCACACAGGTTACATCCATAATGATGCACACAGATAAGGAGATAATAAAGTAAATGAGTGGGAGAGTTAAAATAATACCGGAGCCAACACGCTTCATGCACTGTTGCACTGCTGATGAATGAAACAGGTCCCTCTCCTCCTCCAGCACAGCCAGCACCTTCTTTCAGATGTAAAGAGCAAATAGGAAAGTTTTTGTTTTTTTAAAGTCACACAAGCAGCTCTTCAGAAGCGCATTCTTAAGCAAAACAGACATAATCCTGGCAAAGCAAACAACACTGGTGCATAAATGTACACACCTTAAAACAGATGTAGACAAATACACAAGGTCCTCTTGCAACTCACCTGTTGGAGATAGCAGATGGTACTGCCCTGGAGAGCTGATAATAACAGAACAATAGCCAATTAAGGAGTGACAGAGGAGCTGGGAGGGCCAAGACAGTTTACGGATAGATTCAGTCAATTAGTCAAAAGCTCCATTAGGAGCACGGCCAGAGACATCATGTTGATTGCATTCTATTATCTGCATCAGTCATGTTTTTTTTAATGTTATCATGTGATCATACTTCATGTTAAGAAGTTCAAAAGTTTTGATGAGAATCCACATCCAATGACTCAGCCAAGGGAGAACAAAATCGTAGGTGTTAATTGCAATCGCAGAAGCTAGACATACAAGAAATACTGCAACATCCATGGGTACCTGTAACCTTGTGACTTTGCTTTATTAGTTCCCACCTGCACCGTTCCGCTTGTCTTGTGCGCACAGATACACACGTCTAAACAAATTCCCACAGATACATTTTTTTTCCGAAGGCTGAGTAAAACTCTGAGATAAGATAGCGCCTCCATTTCTCACGCACGCAAACATGTTACACAAACATGTTCATGCATTAAACATGCACGAGTGTGCATGCCAAAACCACATAAACACACACCCACACACAGCATGCTGACTCTGCCGTCTATCTCCGCTACACACCGGTTCTTACATGCAGTCGCACATTTGTTGTGTTGAGATCAAAGATACGCTGTCTTCAGATGTGCCCTTCCTTTCTTCATGACCTTAAGCTGTCACTGTTATCTGCTCCAGACATACACACAAACACATAGAGCTTTCCCATAAACTCACTTTGCCTCAAACACACACACACACACATATGCATACTAATGAATCTCATGGAGGCAATTACGGAGCTGAGCCCTTCATGTTGGCTAGCTATCAATGTATTCCTCCGCTCTAACAGTTCTGTGTTAGTGCTAGCAAGATTGTTACTTTCACAGCTCTGTTTTAACACCATATATAACTGTCTCACGCAAACCTAACAATTTACTTGCTTTTTTTTAACTTTCTTGTCAAAGTGCTTCCAACACTTTTATGCCTTTAAGTGTCTATAACGCTAAACCTTTGATCCTTTTAATTTCTATGCTGCAGTCTCCATCCCCGTCGATGTTCCGCCCATTTCCAGCCAGCTCATGTTGTGTTATTGCCTCTTGTTCTATATGTTCCAACACTGACACCTTTACATTGGCACAAATTAGAAGTAAAGCATCTTGCTGCTTCTCATCACATAACCTGGTAACAGCAACCATAGCAACCCATCACAGCCAGCCACTTTGCATACAAATGATTGTGACAGAAGTGTATATGCATGTGTGAGTATGCATTGACAAGAGCTGGTGCCAGTTTGCTGGTGGGTGGCATTACAAATTTAGTTGTGTGTCGTTGCGTGTGTGTGTGTCGTTGCATGTGTGTGTGTGTGTGTGTGTGTGTGTGTGTGTGTGTGTGTGTGTGTGTGTGTGTGTGTGTGTGTGCGCGCGCGCACACGTCCATGTGAAGGGGAGAGAGAAAGAAATAAGGAAGTGGCGAGAAAGAGAAATGACTGAGCACAGAGACCAATTAAATTTTTACTCGCCCTTTGATATCAGTGTGAATACACAGTGAGTGGAGGCCAGCACTTGATCTGAGCGTGGTACTTGTGTTTCAGGCTTTTATGCATGAAAATGCATAAAAGATGGGAAGCCTATTTTCTGTGTGCTTCCTGATCTTGTTTGATTGTTAATGTGCTTTAAAAATGAATGTGGTAACATATTATAATACCACTGTTAATTTTGTTTAAGTTTAGTATGTATTTTATATTAATGAAATAATAATTATGGCTTACTAATCATTAAATCTTAATATTTATGTTACCTTGCTGTTAGATTTATGTAATACTAAATAATTGCTCTAAAATTTACATAGTGTACACACACACACACACACACACACACACACACACAAAAGGTCTTGAGCATCTCCATGCTTTAATTTTTGTTAGGAAAATGGGAAACAGGTGCGGCGATTTAACACACCTAGAAATACAGTACATGTGGCAAAAAAGAGAGAATATGTGTGAGTATGTATGAGTACTCAATAATTGGTGTGACCACCTTTATTCTTCAGCACAGCCTGAACTCTCTTAGGTAAAAACATTAATGTGCGACACTGAAAGATGACAGAGAGGAAAGGAAGGAATCATTTTCAAAGGTAAGGACTACCCTGCAAGTGAAATTTTATAAACTCGAAATTTAAAATCCTACATGTCTTAATTTATTTTAGAGCTTTTAAATCCGATAGAGTTATACACAGCGCATTGCTTAATTATACTTAATTGTGAAATATCTTGCAAAACAAATTACAGTATAATTAGTTTTGTTTGTTTTTTATACAGACGCTCTATGAAAAAGCAACTTATTATGCTTATTATACAGCTTATTGTGGTAAAGTTTGCAATGATTTATATTTAAGATGACGAGCTGGTTAATCTATAATGGGCAGTGCATCAGGGCAGCACAGGTCAGCTGATCTGTACACAAATAAAATTATGCAAATTAGTATATGACTTACACTATATTGCCAAAAGTATTCACCGGTCTGCCTTCACACACATATGAACTTAAGTGGCATCCCATTCATTCATTCATAGGGTTTAATATGATGTCGAGCCACCCTTTTTAGCTACAGTAGCTTCACACAACGATGTGTGCTGCTGGTAAAGTGTCTGGGCTGCCTTTCCTCATAAGCCATCCCTCAAGATTCTCTCCATTTAAAGCAATGCGCTATCAGGGACTCTAGCATCTAGTCCTTTTACTGAATCACTTTTTCGTGGGAGGCTTTCCACCAGGTTTAGGACTGTGTTCTACAAGAAACACATTCGTGAGGTCAAACACTAATGCTGGATGAGAAAGAGTGGCTCGCAGTCTCCACATCCCAAAGGTGCTCTGTGAGGTCAGGTCAGGACTCTGTGCGTAAATTTGGCAGCATGAAATTGTCCTAAATGTCTTGGTACCCTGAGGGCTTAAGAGTTCCTTTTACTGCAACTAAGGGGCTGAGCCCAACTCCTGGAAAAACAACACCGAACCACAATCCCCTTCTATCAAACTTTACACTTGAAACAATACAGTCAGACAAGTACCGTTCTCCATTCAAACCGCCAAACCCAGACTCGTCCATTGGATTGCCAGATAGAGAAGCATGATTCTGCATCTCCACTGCATTAGAGTCCAGTAGCAACCTGCTTTACACCACTGCCTCTGAAGCTTTGTCTTATACTTGGTGATGTGAGACTTGGATGCAGCTGCTCCTCTATTTAAACCTATCTCATGTTCTTGAGCTAATCTGAAGGCCACATGAAGTTTGGAGGTCTGTAGAAATTGACTGAAGAAAGTTGGCGATCTCTGTGTGCTATAAACCTCAGCACCTGCTGACCCCCTTCTGTGATTTTACGTAGCCTACCACTTCATGGCTGAGTTGCTGTTGTTCCCAATTGCTTCCACTTTGTTGTGGAAATAATTGGAACACCTGAATTCAAAATAGCAATTTTGCTACACCTGATCTTAGGATTCCTCCACCTGCCAAGTCCCATTTTAACTCCTCTCCAATTCAGTACTAGCAGCATGTAACCAATAAAGTGACCAGTTTATATCATAGAGATATTAAAAGACATTAACTAAAATAAAGTCTTTTTAGAGTCTTTTGTGAATAATTACCAAATGTTACTGTTGTTTTGTTGGAAGTGTTCATTACACTTGATACCATCAATTTGTAACAGCGTACAAAGTTCTTCACATAGGGAGACTTGTTATATTTTTCTTTTAAAATATATTTAAACCCAAATGTGCTCGTCTACAAATCTCAACCAAGCAGCGGGTGAAACAGGGCATGAAGTGCAGTCTCCAGAATTACAGTCCTGTGATTTATGCCACTCTCATTGCACCAGTCTGCCTGTATGCTGCTAAAAGAAGCATAGTGAACATCAGTTTTAACTTTCAATACAGCTATCCAAACAGTGTTTATTTGGGTGTGTGATTATAAAAATCAATGAAAAGCAGCATAATTTTATCTAATCTTGAAGAGAGGACTGCAATCAGTATGTAGGAGCCCCCTTTGTGTGCATGAGGAAAACACATTTTTCACAATGAAGAAGCACAACACTTTACAAAGTTAAGAGATACGTCCTCTGCTCTGTGCACGATGCCAGACTTCGATTTGATAAAAAAACACGCTTGTTAGAGATTTATTAACTATTAAGCATTAACAAAGATCTATAATTATTAATTATCATGTTACAGCAATCATCCCGATCTTAGATTTTTAACAATTATTTTTAAATAATTTTACCATTAATATCAATACTACATGTAGGCATTTAAACTGTTGGGCTCTCCATGAAGGTTTTGTATCTAACGTGACCTTTTTTTCTGATGTAAAACCTTAAATCATATTTTTAACAATGACAGCTCAGTCATAGCCATAAACATTGTAAGGATAAAAAGTATCATTTTCACCATCTGGTCCAATACAACATAAAGTTTGAGTTTGTTCTGAAGGCGTTTAAGTTATCTCAGTTGATTTATAGCAGAAAGTGACCCAGCGTTGTTACGGGGCAAGCTAACAGTGAATAATAAAGACACATCTGTGATTGTCAACTCTCATATCTCGAGGATGAGCTAATGTGCGAATCTTTGCACATGTGCAGTTCGCGTCAGCCTGTTTGTGCTCGCTTGTGTGTATAAGAGAGCAGGGAGGAGGCAGCATTTGTTAGGCGGTGAGGGGAGATTGTGTGGATCATCGCTGTCTCCACTGGCTTTGGCAGCGTGCCCAACATCTGCAGGCCTGTGTTGTAGCTCTAGTGTGATACCAGGGTGGCACAGCCCATGATGGATTACAGTCATTGCACAGGTACCCATGCAAAACTAATGTGTATATAAGCAGGTGTTAACAGCCACAGTGTTGTGTGTGTTTACACGGTGTGTATGTGTGTGTAGGTGTGTGTATGTGTGTGTGTGTGTATTTGGGGGAAATTTAGTATTTGTGAACAGGTGGAACAATGTTGAAAGAGTGTGCTTGTAATATGAATGTAAATAAATATAGAGACATTGTTTGCACAGAGACAGATAATGATGCAGATTGAAAAGTAATGTATATTTATTTCATTCTTTCCTCACTACACTGACAACTGATGAAACAAGAAACCCCTTGAGCAAACATCATAGCGCATGTTTCTGATTTTACATCCTGTAACACGTTGCGCTGAAGACGCTTTTCAAAATCTAAGGAAATGATGCAACATTTGGATTCTTTTCAATATATCATACGTTTTTGCAGATATTAAAACATTTATTGCTGTAAAACTTTTACAGCAATAAAAAATGAAATATGAAACTCAAGGCTTGGACCTTTAGAACTGAGGACATTTCACTGGCCAGAAAGGTGCAATGAAAGATGCAGCTAAGTTATATAATTACACTATATGACTTGAATATGTGTATATAGAATCTATTGTTTGTTTAATTCAAAGGATGATAGTTCAAGTAAAGACAGGAAGCTGACATTTGTTAAGCTAGTAACTGGATATTAATGGCATCCCAGAAACATTTGATCAGTTAATCCTAAGTGAAAGAACAATTTTGAAATACTAGCTACAGGTTAGATTAATTTGTCTTGCATGCATATCCTATGTGTATTTTAAAGCAGATTCTTTTCATAAATCTTTTATTTGTATGGGTTCTGAGGCTTCTGCCCAACCCATAGTCCCATCCCACAGCACCCCCTACATGAAGCACGTTCCCACTGCTGTGACTATTTGTTTACTAAACTTGGCATCATGTAAAAACAATATTTAATTTCAGTTTGTGCGTTTTCCTGCGCATTTTCATGCATGCATTCATAGAGTATATGCTGTATGTGAGTGCGTCCATGCGCATACCTCCTCTTCATCAACTGTTACATACACTGCAGTAAGCCAAACAGGCCAACTGAGAGTCTTAAAACAGTCAAAAACAACCAACCTCTTCAAGTCTTGTCTTGGAGCTTTTTCTGTCAGATTTCTGGCTGTTTGAATGTGTTTGGTTTCCCACTTGGCTCTCCTTTCTCTTGATATCGCATGCATTGCAGTAGCCCGACCAGCAAAGCCTGTCTATGAAAAATGGATTTCTCCCAGTCTACATTGCCATGGCGATGCACAGCTTACCCGCCAGTTCTGCCCTTTTAAGTATTTGCATCAAAGTTGCTGCAGTGATGGGGAGGTGAGGAACAGTCTGAGCAGGGATTGATTTCACCCCTTGCTCAGCATCAAAAAAATAATAATAATTTCATATTTATAATGATATGATATACAATAGCAGCATTCTGGGTACAGTGTAGGTTTGTGTGCCTGTATGATAGTCTGTATTTGAGAGAGAGAGAGTTATAGGCTCTATAAGTGATTCCCTATGAAAGCTTATATTTTAGCAGTACAACATGCTCCAACAAAACATGCTCAGTATAAAAAATATGGAATAAAAGGAGAAACTGAGGCGAGGATTTAAAACCTGTCCGAAAGAGGGAGCCCTCTGCCACAAATGATATTATATTTAACTCCAGGTCATAAATAGAGTTAGCAAAACTGGGTCAACATGATCCTAAATTATGCAGATGCTGGGCTAAGTTTCAAGCCAAAGCCATTCATCTGACATCGTCTACTGCTCAAGAAGGTTCTCAGGCATGCTAAAATGTGCCAATTCCTTCAAAAATGTTGAGGTGTGATGTTTTAAACAAAGACGTGCAATTCTTTGTGGATATCTGCCACTCTATCTTTTTATATGAGCAGCACAAGACAGACACGTTGTAAATCAGTGTGAAGCGTGTCGCTGGTGGGTTAAGAAGGATTTGGCATGCCCTTATCTTACCTTTGAACACAGCTCTGATTAAGACAGGGATTTCAGATAGCTTGTATAAACAACCCGAGGTATTGTAGAACTGGAGTCTCATAAACAAGTGTTTGAAGAAAAAGTGCAAAAATATCACAAAGTCTCCAATGCTATGGAGAGCTGAGAAATCATGTTTTTGATAATGAAGATGTCTCTTTATTACACTGAGACAAGAGAAACGAAGGAGAAAAAAGAATCAAAAGTTTTTTTGATCAATTTTTCCTTCCATTCCTTTCTGAAAGGGTTATTGAGACGTGTAGTTACTATTTTAGGGTCATGTTTTAATGAGGCGATGGAGAGACGGTGTTGATCAAACACATTAACTGTCGGCGCATCGCCAGTTAGATGTAGAACATCTGCTTATAGCTGCACACTCCGCAAAGCTGCATTTTAGCTTGCTATGATACCAGAAATGATTTTCTATTGATAAATGTCCAGTTGTGTCATTTGGATTTCAAAGACTAAATGTGGTGCCCACCTCATCAATCTGATTTTACTCTGAGTACTACTGTAAAAATACTTTTCACTCCTGAGTGATGATTAAACCTAAAAAAAAAAACAGAGACTACATCGTAAAATGGATCATACAATGAGGGAAATAATTATTTTGAATTAGTAAAATTGCTCACTTACAAACAAATGACCAGTCTCTACTTTTTATGGGATTTACATTTTAACCCTTTAAGGTCTATGTATCATGTTTGACACATACAGTTTTTTTTGTGAGTTTTTGAGAAATAAATGAATAAATTGTACCGTACATTTTTAAGCATTTTTTTTTTAAATGCCAGATGTAGCAAATATGATACAACTTAAAAGTCATTTATGGAAATTAAAAGTGAATCACATTTGTCACATGGTTCAGTAAACTCTCCATTTAAAAAAAAAAATAATTTCTGACAATAATTGCATATTGCATATCAACCAAAAATCCACAAACACACCCTGTGAAAGTTTGCACACATCTCAGGAAGGATTTTGGCCGTCTTCTCTTTACAGAAACTCTCTAAATCCTTGGTTTCTTGGCTGCTGCTTGGCAGCTCAAAGCTTCAGCTCTCTTCACAGATTTTCTATCAGACTTCAGTCTGGAGATTGGCTAGGCCACTCCATGACCTTAACAGGCTTCCTCCTTGGTTGCCATCTTCACTGTTCTGGCTGATAGGAGGAGGTTCTCTTCCAGTATCTTAGGGTACATGGCCCTCTCCATCGGCTTCTCAATGCAGTGAAGTAGAGCTGCGGAAGAAGTTGCTTCTGCTGCAAGATTCTATTTCGTAACGCTCTTGTGTGTTACCGTTGGTAGTTTTGGTGACTGTGGTCCCAGCTGCCTTCAAATCACTAACAAGTTCCTCCCGTGTAGTTTTGAGTTGATCCACCACCTTTCTCATGATCATCCACTCCACGTGAACCAAGATGAGAGGTCCAGACAGAGGGCGACTGATGATCATTTTATATTTTTTAAATTCCTGAATAATCACACCAACAGTTGTCACCTTCTCATCAAGAGTCTTGCTGATGATCTTGTAGCCCATTAAAGCCTCACGCAGGTCCACCGTCTCGCCCCTGACATCTTTTGACAGCTCTTTGGTCTTGCCCATGGTTGTGGAGAGGTTGGACTAGAAGACACTGATTCTGTGGGCAGGTGTGCTTTATGCTCATAATGAGATCAGATCAGGAGTGTAATTTATTGACTGGCTGATCTGTGGGAGACAGAACTGGCTGGGATGTAGGGCATCAGATAGTTCTTTCACTCAGTGATAAGCAAATAAACGTATGTCATACTTTTTTTCCTCTGCATTTCTGGTTGATATTCTGTCTGCCTCCATTAAAATGAAATTACCTAAAAAAATAAAGCCTGTTCATTTCTTTGTAAGTGAACAAACTCACAAATTTAGCAGGAGGATCAAATAAATGGCAGCATAAAAAGCCACCTCCACTTTCTCTCTTGGAGATATAGATGGAAATGAGCATAATGATCTAGCCCAACAGTCTGTCACCTGCTCAGCCAGCCAGTTAGTCCTTCTGCAGCACCTCGTCTATGTCCCAGGACCGATACAAAGGTTAGAAAATGGTCACCACTGTGAGTACTCTCTCCGTCTGTTGCCCATCCACACCCCATTTCCTCTCTTTCATCTTGCTTTTGTGTTTGTCTCTTTATGCAAAGCTTAACCCTCCCTCCCTCTCTGCCTCTCTTCACCACTGTCCTATCACATTGTTTCTCCCCTCCATCTCATATCGCTCCTCCCTGCCTCTGCATCTTACCTCCTCCCCATCCTTCTCTCTTTCTCTCTTGCATCTGTTTGGTGTATTCCCGGGGGCTGTGAGGGGCCAGAAGGGTCCATGAATAAGTCATTAACACTGGCCCCTCAGACTCTGTGATCATCGCCAACCTGTTCAAAAACATGGTTCCCCGCCACCTCTCTCACTCCCTCTGCACCCCTCTTTCCACATCCATAAGCAATGAAAACATAAATAAATAAAGCATTAGGGACTGTGTGTGTGTGTGTGTGTGTGTGTGTTTGCGAGTTTGTGCATCTCTATGTGTTTTTGTGTCTGAAGACTGCTCTGTGTTGAACACAACAGCTTGAAATCAAAAGAAAAAAGTTTAGAGCTGTCCTCCGCTCTGGAGAGAAAGGATATTTTATTGGGCCAAATGAAATTGAAGGCTGTCATATACACTTTACCGACTAAATAACAAACATGTTCATATACTGAGTTTTCAAATATTCTTTGTAGTGTTATTGTTGCTAAGCTAATGGTGCATTTTCGTCTGTTTACAGCAGGTCTGTCACAGTTAATCAGCACTAAAAGCATTTGGTCAGCACAGTTTAACGAGCAGGAGATTGTAAAGGCTTCTGTAACCCGTTTTACTGTCGCTCAGGAAATAAATTTATGACGAGCATTGGAAAAAATCAGCTGTCACAGACATGCCCCTTTGCACGTAGTGCCTGAGCCAGTGGAAAACCTGGGGAGACTAGCAAAGTGTAAATCAGTTGCTAGGAAACATGAAAGGCAAATCAGTGTGAAGAAGTCACTGTAGCATCACAATCTTCACTCAAAACACAACCCAACCTAACTTTGAACTCTGGAAGAGCTCATACAACCAGCCTCAGTAGAGGAACTACAGCTTAAGGCATCATATTTGATTTCATCACTTGGATGTATTCTTGCTTCTTGATTAAAGCAAAGTAAAAACACATTTTCATCCCACAGTGGAAACTTAAAAAAAAGTTCTAGTACTGCATAAAGTTGTCTGGATCAAAAGTATGTAGACCTAAAAAACAACAACAAAGGAATGCATGAATAATGTACTCACTGCAGTGTATTTCAGTGTGCCTACAGTTGGCCTTCTATGTCAAACCAACCAGACTCAATATCAGGAAAAGACCGCATCACTGACAAAATATGAAATATGAATTAATTCCATCTATCTTTATATCCATTTTCTTAATTGCTGTCTCCTCCAGCTGATTTTGGGAGGCAGGATACACCCTGGGCATGTCCATCACAAGGCCAGCCGTAGTCTGTTCCATATGAAAATATAGTAAAATCAAAAAGACACAGTCTGGTTATTAGGGGTGCAACGATACACAAAATTCACGGTTCGGTTCGGTTCGATACTTTGGTGTCACGGTTCGATATTTTTTCGATACAAAAAAATGTTCATGCCTTTTTAATTTGTCATTTATTAAAATTATAAATATATATTTTAACTCAAAAGTACAGTTTTTAAATTTAACCCTAACCCTTGTGCGTGTTTTTTATTTTGACAGCGAATGCGCACCTGCGGACCACTTATGTGCAGCCCTGGTTATTTAGCTCGTCATATTGCAGCCACAGAAATTCTTTTGTCCATGAAACCATAAAGCTGCACTTTCTTTTTGCCTTATAGTCTGATTTGTCATAACTTCTCCGTTTTGTGGTAAGCTTTTCTTTGGCTGTCACTTCTTCACCCTGACCTGTCTTATTTGGCTCAGCAGAACTGAAATGCTTTTACACACGCACTCACATAAGCTCAGCGATTCTCTGCGCGATCAACCTCTCACATGTTTAAGCTGCGGGAGATTTCACTTGTCATGTTTGCATAGTAAGCTAACGATTAATAAGACGATGTCAGAGGAATTGGTGCACAAATTATCATCACTCACAGATCAGTGCTGTCGTCTCTATACACAGTTCGCACGATTGCAAAGTGAAAGCAAAAAAACAAGCGCAAATTCAAACGCGATTTCAATATGTCACATATTGACAGTGGCTCACCCAATGACATAATTACCCAGCTACATTTCCGAAAGAATGCAAAAGCATTGACATATATTTTTCCTACAATAGCCCGACGGGCAGGGAAGAGATAGATTTTGGTAGCCCGACTGAAAAAAATCGCTAGCTCCGGGACGTCGGGCTAGCGATATTGCAAGCCCTGTATCTGATTGAGGAATCACTCATCTTTGGAAAAGAGAGTTTATTACAGAGAAATGGCTCTTTCCAAAATAAAAGCTATACTATCCGCTTCTTCTGGGCTATATTCTCAGCAGCATAAGGAGAATCATGTGCTAACAGCTGTCTAAATGACTCGGCTAAAGTTAGTAGCATGCTTGCTTTTTTTTGTCTGCTTCCACTTGTCTTTGCACTAGGATGATGTCGGCGTAAATGTGCAGTCATATTCGTCGTGTTCCTGCTAGTGCTTTCAGGTTAATCTCGTTGAAATGACCTTAACGCCACAACACAGCAAATCTCCGTTAACGAGCTACCGCCGATCACTCCGTGCATGGGGCTAGACGGCCAACACGTTAACGAGCTAACTGCGCTAACACACTAGTTCACACCAATGTAATTGAGCATTGCATGGCACATTCAACATACTGTTTTACTTTAGTCCATGACTCGCTTACCTTCAGGGTCATACGTCACATGAAAACCAAAATAATTCCAAACGCCAGATCTGAATGACGTTCAATTTGCCTGTTGCAAGGAGAGCTTAACTTCTGTCTCGCTAGCTTGCCCTGCGCTCTTCCTTCTGACTATGCTGTCTGTGTTGAGCGCTCAGTGGATCTGCGCTCGACAGTGCAGCCTAGGCGGAGTAGTCGAACACAGATTCACTGAGCGCTCAACACAGACAGCATCGTCAGAAGGAAAATTGATAAAATAAATTACAAATGTTGTATTGTTCGATACATATGCGTACCGAACCGAAAGCACTGTATCGAACGGTTCAATATCGATACGAATATCGTTGCACCCCTACTGGTTATGTAGGGTTAACTCAGCAATAAATACCCAAATCACAGGCAGTGAGAAGGTGAGTTAGCATGGAGATAATCAAAGGTAAAGATAACCATAAGTTAAGACTGACTTAAAATGATATGTAGAGATAGGAAGTGAGATTTAGACCTACAGTATTTCAGTCCAGTCACTCTGTGGGCTGTCACATGCAACTTGTTTAGTTCAGACTCTTGGGTTAAAGGTAAAGGACCTCATTCACCCAATCATACACATACATTCATACGTGCATTTCTTTCTATACCCGAGCATCTTGTTAAACACACTCACCCACCGAAGGACGGTGGGCAAGTCGAGGTTCAGCATCTTGCCCATAAAACACATAAACATGCACACCTGGAGGAGAAAGGAAGCAACCCATGAACCTTACAACTGCCAGCCTGACCCTGAGCCACAGCCACCCCAAAAAAGGCATGAAAATACTTTTAGGTTTCTCATTGGTTTCTTTACTTTTATAAATATGTGATGAGTCTGCAGTATACTTACTTCCATCATATTTGATGACAGTATTGCTTGCACAAAGCAGAACATTTTTGTTCTACTGGCCCCTCTATGACCTACAAGTGCTCATCAGAAATGACCCACAAAACCCATCTGACAAAGGAGGTTAGAAAAGTTTAAGGAGTTACATGTGTCTTATTTTAACAAGCGTGGAAGAAAAAGGTATTCGATGAGCTGTTTGAAGCAGTTCGGCTTGCAGTGTGATGAGAATTCAAATTCACTGATGTGATTTGGCGCGTTTAAAATTTTGTTGTGGTTACCTATTTAGATAATATACTCTGTTTACTCGATGACATGGCAGAAGTGTCTTGTGAACACTATAACAGCCAGTTTAAATACGCAATATCTTTTTCAGCAGGACTGTAGCTACATTACCTCTGAGGACGAGTCAGAAACGATTCATTTCCACAGTCCCACCATCGTCATCTATCCAGTTTTTCTAATAATCTGACAGAAAATTGCCACAGGAGGAGAAAATGTTCAACTTCCTGGCCAGCTATCTGTGCAGACTACTCACCAACAATGTTACCTGAATGCTTAACTAGGTGTTCACTCTAAATAATACAATTTTCTGCACTGCAGTGTTTGAAGATTATTTTTATGTCATGTGGAACTAAATGCATATTGGGATTATTGCTAGGTTAATTAACAGCAGCAAAAAACACATGCTGCCCAAGTATTCTAGCTAAAAAAAAAAAAAAAAACAATCTCAACTTGCTGCAGTAGTTTCAACTAATTTGCACTGTAAAGGTCATTTATGAATACAAATTAAATCAAATCCAAACTAACTTCTTTGACAAACTCTCATTTTGATGTGTTCTCTGAGCAGCTAAGCAGGAAACAGCTCATTTCAGTCGTGCAGGTTTTTGAAGCAGGATCCACGAATTGTGTTTTTTTCTCATATTTGTTGGAAGTTTTTGAATTAAATACATTTATTTATGTTACCTGGCTCATCTGCCACCAATCAAGTAAATACCTGATTTAAGCATACCTGAGCTAAGCCGTGTGAAGAGAATAATGAACCCAGTTTCATCAGTCAGAATAACTCCAATAAACTCCAAAAGAAGCTATCTTGCTGTTCCTAGCACATTGTTTCCTAACTCATACACCTGCTCATCAGAAGTTGCACAAGGTGTATCTTTTCACCAGCAAGGCTCAGCTTGTTTTCCTCTCCGCTGCCTTTGTGTTTGTTCATCCATCCGAAAAATTGTCCGTATTATCAAAGCCTCGGTTGTTGTGCATGTTAACAACCCTATCAAAGAATTCCTCTAATCAAAGAAGGATTATGATTAAATTATGCCATGCATATAACATGAATATATAATTTTAATCAACAAAAGGTGATGCAAGACGATTACCATTATACTTTCCCAGCCCAAAATACCATTGTTTAGAATCTGCATCTTCTTATTCTGGTTTCATTAACCTCAAAATGTCATAGACTGGTGACTTGCTCGGATATTCCTTCCTCCAACAAATGATTGTTGAAAAAATAATATATAGGTTATTTTACAGCACAGCCAGACATTATTATTCCACACTGATGACAGAAGATCTTGGCAGAAAAGGAACAAATGTTGGTTACGTTACTCATAGTCATTTCAAATTTACACCTCTCAAGCTACAGTAAGTGAAGGACTAACTACAGCAAATTACAGTCAAAAACACAAGACAATGCTGTCTCCTCCGCCGCAGGTGCAAATAGTGCCGCTAGGTTTGAATTTTTATTGAAAAAGGATTTAATGACCTAGAAGGATTCCTTCCTTCTCTAAAAATTAACATGCCATTGCAAAATAAATTTACCAATAGTTTCATCATGCCAACCATGTGCCAACTCAAAACCATTTCCAAAACTGCAAATCCAGATGCAGACTATTTCTTTGCCCTTTGTTGGGTGACTGCTGTGAAATGTAAAGCATCAGCTAGATATTTTGTTTGCATTAATAGCACCTTAGAACAGCTTAGTTAATCACATCTGCAAGGATGACAAAATGGTCCAAAACATATTTTTGTGTAGGTTCTCAGTCATCCAGGTCATGGGTGTCTTGACAAAAAGTCAAATGGACTTCCAACTTAGCCAGCTGAGACTCTGTGCATCACCACCAGAAATACTCCCTGTGGTGAAGGACTCAGAAGCTGGAATCTCTTCCAGATAAGGATCCATAAGTGCCTGGTTGATCGGCACAGCCCATCTGAAAGTGTTAAGCAGAATACTTTTATTAGCATCGAGCCAGGTGTAGAGGTTGAAGTTACTACTGCAGATCCATATATGACACAATAAAGAAACAAATAGTTAAAAAGAAGACAGCTTCACTTCTTTATCCAGTTCTTCATCAGCCTTTGTCAGTTCCAAATTCAAATAGTGGAAAGTCCCTGGTATTTAACCCGTATTGGGAGTTTCTCTTTAGGAGGTGGTCCTGAGGGTTGTTGACCTGTCATTGATAGAGCAGAGGTCCCCAACCCCCGGGCCCTGGACCGGTACTGGTCTGTGAGTTGTTTGGTACAACAGTTCAGGCTCAGGTGTGAAATATATGGTTTTCAATGTTTTTATCATTTTTTATTGTTATTTTTATATCATTTATATTGTTAACTCGGTTTCCCTGCGTCTTTTCCCGTGTTATGAATAAATCTTCCTTTTTTTAGGTACCTGTACTGGTTTTATTTTGTTGTATTTATCCACGACACCTTAAAGGTGAAAATATTGTCGGACATAAATGGTCCGTGGCGCAAAAAAGGTTTGGGACTGCTGTTGTAGAGAACTGGTTCCCAGCAGTCCAGTTCCTTGGAATTGTTAGTCTGCCTGCCTATCAATCCAGCTTATAGGTTCTATTTGCACTACAATCAGCTGATTTAAGTTCGTGTGTCGGAGCAGAAAATTGTGGCGCAGTCTACAGCGTGGATATGGACATAACTTTTATTTCAGTTGCAGAAAAGGACAAGAGCACGATGGTTAAATTCAAAATGCATCCAGGAGAGAAAGAACCATATTATCCTGCTAACACATCTTCAACTCTTTACAAGCATCTGCTCAGGCAGCATGCTAACGCTAAGCTAGCCAAGAATGCAGAGTGATGTTAAAGCTGAATGCAGAACTCAGGCCGACAGCCAGACCCTGAACTTCAACAGGTAACACAAGCAGTGGTGAGCAGTCAGGCTCACTGTGGCGATCGCTTTGATGTTTCTTTGTGCTGGTTTTCATCTTTGGATTTGTGTTCATACCTAAATATTAAGATACAGAGTGGATGTGTGTCCTCAGATAGGATTTGTGTTGGTGTGTGGGACTGTTGCCTCAGGTTTATATTGTTAAATGGTAATTAAGAGACAAATACTCATTCACCCAATCAAATACTCTCACAAATCTTAAACATGCTTTTTCTTGGTCTTCCGTTAACACGACTTTCTTGCCATCACAGTTAATTGTGGCACTTAGATGCCAGTAAGTAAAAATATAAGAGACAAAGCTATACAATTCACTTTTTCTTTTCTGTCTTATCCAACATAGCTCGGCACTCTCTTAACCTTTCTGGTTATGTGTCTCCCTTTCAAACTAGTCCTCATACAACTGTGAGGCTCATTCACTCTGTCATGGCTTAGTGTTTTTGGTCTCTTAGCTCACATCTGTTAAAAAATTAAACTCTTCTATTAAATAACACTGAAATGTAACGGGGCGCTGCAGAACAGCACACACTCTACGGTGGAGAGTGAGTAATGACGGCACTTACCCACTTTCGACAACCTCCTTTCTGTCACTCTCTCTCTCGCACACTGTACACTGATAAACATACAACACAGAAAGTGCACTCTCTCTGGCTCTCTCTCTCGCACACACTCACACACACACACACACACACACACACAATAGACCGATAGATATAGAGAGAGAACGTGGAGCCCTATTGTAGATGATTTGTTTGACATTTTAAAGTACAGTACCTTTCCACAACTGCTGTTATTTTACTCAACACAATAAACTGCACTTAAATATCAATACCATTTTAGCCAGGATAACCAAATTTGACTTCATATTTGTGACAGCGGCATTTTACCAGCTTTTCAGATAGATCGTCTCTATTTATTGTTTTTTTCTTTCCATATGAAATAAAGTCTCAAATAGACATCATTCTTCAACTCGGAGTGGCTAAATGTTCCTTATCGCAGCACAGCAACCCAAGTATTAAGGGAATTACTGAAACAACATGTGACTTTTGCACATTTAAAGACCACACAGGCTTAGTTTGTAATTCTGTAGTCCCAAGTGGCAGCAAGAGATAACACTTTGAATTTCTGGCAAAAAAAATGTTTGAATAGCTTCATTACTGGAAATGATGTAATATGTTATTGTTATAAATGCAGAACTAAATTCCCTATTTTTTGGAATGTGATAAGGCTAGCAATGCAAAAATCCCCATGACAGCATTTGTAAGTCCAGCTATCTGTAAACTGAGTGCTTAAACATGTTAAGAGAAGCTTGTGTATGCTGCTGGGAAGTTTGGGCTATTCATTGTCCTTGAAAAGACCACCAGCAAGGATCTGGGAAGGAAGCAGGCTTAGAATGACATCAGTGTAACATCTTCAAATCAGCTATCTTCAAATCACAAACAGCTAGGTGGCAAAACGTATAACTCGATAGCAAATACCCTAGACATGCAACAGTTAAATAAAAAACAAAAGGACTGTAGCTGCTTCGCCTGTTCTTTAATAACACTGTACATTTTTGGGAATTGAGTTTACAGGATTAGTAAGGAAGAAGTGAGGGCAGATATGAAGAGGATGAAGAGTAGAAAAGTGGTTTGTTGGGACCCGTGGAGGTCGGAGGTGATATCCAGTGACATCTCTTCTCCATAATCAAGACTATCCTTACTAATGTGCTAAAGGAGTTTAAAACTCCACTGCTAAATCGAACATTTAGACCAAAATGATCAGTGAGTAAAAATGTTTCTCTTACATTGATAAATTCACAGAAGCTCATGTACTTGCTAAAGATGTTTGTTTCCACAAACGTGCTGATGGTAACTGATGTCAGAGCAGTGAAAGCAGAGCCAGAGTCTACCACGTAAATCTCCCATCAGTCTCCAGGTCAAAGAGCGTCTCTGGACCAACTAACTGGACACAGTCACACCAATGAAACTGAGACCCATCCATCCAGATGTTCCACTGTGGCGACCGCCAAAGGGAGCAGCTGGAAGAAGAAGAAGAAGAAGAAGAAGAAGGAGAAACCTCGAAGATCCGAGGAGACCAGTTATCCTACTTTTGAAAGCAAATAATTTTCCTTTATTCATGTAGGACAGCTTGTATGTTTTATTTTTTGTTTCATAATGCATATTTTGTTCCAAAACTGATTTGTTAAGCATTAACTGCACCTTTATATGTACTAATTATATATGCACTAAACCCTCCTTGCCATGACCACGGCAGTTACATAAGAGATGCTCTTGACTTATGCACTGATAACAAGGTTGCTAGCTCGTCTCCCAGAGGATGCAGCCTGATGAGCATTACGACCACAGGACAGCTTTCCACCTTGCCTCAATGCCTTGTTTTTTTCTTTAGCACTGCAAAAATTTAGCTTGCATTTGTATATAAATGTTAGCGATTTCCACTATAGAATTATTTCTGTATTTAATGAGAATTCAAAGATTTTTCTGGAGTCTCCTCATCATTTATTTATGCTTTACACTTTCTCACTGAGCACCATCATTCTTGAATTGTTTAGCCCAAAAAGTCTTTTCACACACTGATGAATCGATCACTATAAAACTCTTGCTCTCTGCTCTTTTTACACCTATATTTATGTCACAGGTGTCCCAATAACCTATTTTCCTGCCCTACCCATTTTAAATTGCTATTATATTTCAGCTCATCCATGCCTTTGTAACTTCGAGACTGGATTACTGCAATTCACTCTATTTTGGTTTCCACTCTGCCCTCCTTCATAGATTACAGACAGTCCAAAATGCTGCTGCACGCATTCTAACCAAAACTAGGAAGTTTGCCCACATTACCCCCTCCTAGCTGATTTGCACTGGTTGCCTGTGAAATACCGTATCCAATTTAAAATTCTGCTGTTTACTTTTAAAATCACTAACAACATAGCACCGAGCTATCTTAAGGAACTCCTAAGCTCATATGTTCCTGCTAGGGCTTTAAGATCATCCTCACAGTTACTGTTGGTGCAGCCTAGATCTCGGCTGAAGTCTAGAGGTGATCGAGCGTTTGCCCTGACTGCACCAGAGTTGTGGAACAACCTTCCGATTGGCATCCGGGCGTCTGACTCTATTCAATCTTTTAAATCACGGCTTAAAGCGTATTTGTTTAATCTTGCTTTTTCTACCGGTTAAATGCTGGCCTTGTTTGCAGTGATTTATTCTATTAATTTTCCTATCATGCTTTTATTTGCGCTGTGCATGTCATATCGCCATTGTGTTTTGATGGCATAGTTATATTGTGCTATAGTTATGTGCTATAGTTATACTTTTTTTTATTGGTGGCTTTTTCCTGTGAACATAATTTTACACTTTTATTTTTTGTTTTTATGACTTTGATTATACTTGTGTTAATTTGTTTTATGTTAAGCACTTTGGCATGCCGTTGGTTTTTAAATGTGCTCTATAAATAAAGATTGTTGTTGTTGTTGTTGTTATATTTGGCGCTTTATGAAAGCAATAACATTCCTCAGTTTCAGTGAGTAAAATTTCACTTAAATTCAGGGTTTAGATGGTTTGTATTCTGTTTTTATGTACATGTCATAACATTTTTAGAAACACAGTTTTATAATTTATTTAATGATTTATCTAAATCACATTCATTAAATTGGATTTTAGACATTCCCAAAAATCCTTAACGTCAATAAAGTTAATGTCAAAATATAAACAATGCTCATGTTGCTTAACTCTATTTTGGATGGATCCTCAACTCAGCTGCAGCCCCAATTACCGAGTTAGATTAATAAACTGGGTGTGTTTTCATTTGGAGTGTCGTGCCCAGAGCAGCTTTAATGTGCTCTGAGACAAGCCCGTTGCAGATTGGAGGCTCTTTCAGCACACACTCGTGGCAGATGAGTCCTAATGCACAGGAAGTGGATGTGCAGCTGTGTGGCATGCAGGACAGAGGAGGAGGAGGATAGAAGGACGACAGCGGGAGGATAAAGGGAGGGAAAGCAGGTGGGGCGGTCAGGGTGGAGGAGGAGACATCTGCCAGGAGGGCTGGCTTGGCTTGACATTGGAGGGAATAGAAGGAAGAAAGAAAGTCTCTCAGGCATTCCTCTCTACCCATTTATCAGTCTCTGCCTTTTCCTCTCCACCGTTTTCACACTGCATCTGGACTCACTCTGTCCTTTTTTTCCTTTTCATCACCAGTGTTGGATTTCTCACATGGCGTCACTTTTGTCTTCCTGACCAAGCTCTATATGTCCTCTGGTCTTTCATCCTTTTCTCTCGATCCTTTCATTGCTCTCTATCTCTCATTGGCACCTTTCTTTTCCACTTCTGCCTCTTTGTGTGTGCTTTTTAACCATTTTCACATGGCTTCATCTTTTCATAGGGAAAGCTTGCCGTCACATTGGTGCCAGCGGTGTCTAGATTGTGCCGCCCTAACAAACGAGTGGGTGTCAAACGCAGACATCGGCACAGCTTGCCAAGGATATGGCATCACACTGAAGCCAGTGGCTGCAAAGAAACATGAATATATGTCTGCAGCCACCCACTCGTGTAAGACCTGATACCTTTGATTTACTTTGAACTGAAGCCTAGCTCCATTTCAAATAAAATATAATGTGAAGTCCTTATTTTTTTTTGCCACAGTTTTAATGCTGGAGATGGTCAGATTCGAACTGTCCAGATAAATCAGTTGATACCCTTGCTACCTATAAACTGTATAGTAACATCAAGTCAAGGTAGATTTATTTATGTATGTATTTATTTATTGAGTGGCTGCATGCGGCAGCTTTTCATATATACAGTTTTAAAAGCCCTAATTTAAATACTGTGTTATGTTTGACCCACCAACATCATATTTAAATGCTTTTGTCATTTTATGTTTTTCACATTTTATTAGCTTTCATTATCAGGTAACTGTTAAAAAAGCATAAGCATGAACTGTGCACTGATCTTAATTTTTTTTCTTAAAGCTCAGTAAAAAGTGAACAATGACACAAAACAAACATCTAAACTAAACCTACTAAAAGCAACTTTCATTTATATTCATCAGAGGTCTATAACATTTTTGCTCATGAATAGCTTAACGATAAATATGTTAAACAGGCTATTAACGCGTAACTCTGTGCAGTCCTGTGAAAAACTAAGTAAACCATCACTGCATCTGTGGGTATTAAGAGGCAGCCAGGTGCAGTGAATCAAATGCACTTGATTAACTGATCATCAGCAAGTGTGAGCACCTCTATAAAAACATAAGCTTTGGCATTTGGCTGGTCTGGAGCATTTAGGTGTGCGTTAATCTGCCCACGTCTCAGTAAATATACCCCAAGGTCAGATTGGGCAATGCTCAGAGAAACTCCAAAAAACCCAAGGGCTTTGCAGGCCTCGGTTAGTGCATTAAATGTTAGAGTTCACAAATTAGAATGAACTAGAAAAGCTGAATAAGTGTAGCTTGAAAGGTTTGCCAACAGAACGCCTCTTCGCTCTAAAAAGAAGATGGCAGCACAGCTTAGGTTTGCAAAGTTGCATCTAAACAAACCAAACAGTCAAAAATGATCTGTCCAACAGTAAAGTTTGGCTAGAGCCTAGTCATGTAATAATACAATGACCACAAGCAAAGTAGCAAATCTACAAGAGAACGGCTGAAAGAGAAAAGAGTCAAGGTGGTGTAATGATTCGTCATTTCAGTCAGGACCTCAACCCGACTAAAATGCTTTGGCAGAACCTAAAGAGAGCTGCACACAAACCTTAAAATGAAGCAAGACAAGTGGGTCAGCAACAATGTGAGAGACATACAGACTACAGTGCATGATAAGTTACTGCAATGACATAATTTTTAAAACGCACATTTGGATATTGGTATAGGTTAAAAAAAAACTCTCTCTAAATCACTGTTGAAATTCCTTCCACCTGCTATAAATTCAGTCTAACTACAGAAACCAGATTCTGTGCACAGAAAAGAGCTGCAAACTTTTCAGAGCCACCTTTCAGGCCTACAGGCAGTGAGTTTTTGATAGTTGAAAGGCAGATTTCAGTGGAATATTCCTTTAAGTGAACTCTGCTTGCTCTTCTCAGCCTCCACCTGCGTGCAGCGTTGCTGTGCACAGAGACAGTGTTTTATTCATAGCTCGGTTTTTGATTCTAATTTGAGCCTTTTGGTGGAAAGCAACCATAGAGCTCGCACAGAAACAGGACTACAGCAGAAAACACTTCAGGTAACTCAAAGTCAGAAATGCATACATCAGTTCCCATATTAGCAGGCAACATTCAGAAGATCTTTGAAACAGTTAACAGAGAAACAAGTGTTAAATCTTAGTGTTGAGGTTCAGCACTGGTGTGACAACAAAGGAAGAAATGAGGGGTAAAGAAAAGAAAAGAGAGAATGTGTCAGAGCCACGAGAGATAAAAGATCTGCCAATGCGACTGACAAGTGAGAGGTGAGAGATTTAAGACATTAGATGGATGAGAAAGAGCTGGGAGGAACGTACGCACAGACATACAAAAGCACATTATGAAAAATGCTTTAAAAAAACAGACAAAAGGAATGATGCAACAAGGACAAAAGAACTGGAAGAGGCAGGTAGAACTGATTCACATTTTGTGATCTCTTTAGTAAAAAAAAGTGTGTTTTGAAATGCTGAGGCCGAAATATTTCACCGTCTTTTAAGTTGTAACAGAGGTCAGCACAGAGTCAGTTGTTCTTTGGAAAGGGCAAATAACATGCTGCAAGTAAATTTGGAGCCAATAAATCAGAAATGGCAAAAAACATTTTTATGAAGCATCAACATCATCCTAGCTGATCCTAGCCTGGTGTTGTACGTGGAAAAAAAAAGATGCTTTATTCATTAATTGTCATGGTCCGCGGCCCGGCGTCTGAGGTGCTGATGGGATGCCCACTCCCGTGGGCGTGGCCGCTGACTCCACACCTGCATCCCATCCCAGGCGATCACCAGGTGGACCATTTAATCCTGCCCAGCCTGCTGCTCCACGCCAGTCCGTAATCGTCCTTCAGCGATCACTGCTCGGCGTGTTTTGAGTCACCAGCCTGTCCAGAATTTGGATCACGATCAATCCCAGCCGCCTCGCCCTTTCTGGAGCTTCTCCCCACGGACCCTCACCCCTCCCTCCGGTTCCCTTGGCCCCGCTATCATCGTAAGACGCGTACACTACCTCCCCTCGTATGCTGCCGGTTTACCCGCACCCCAATAATCCTTTTTTCTTTTTCTGTTTCAGCCTCCCACGGTCCCGCTCTCGGCGTTTCCTGCGCGATTCTTCTCCCGGTCCCTCGGTTTCTCTGGTTCCGTGCGTTTTCTCCCTTCTACTCTCCCGGGACACTCTCAGTTATAATAAAGTTTATTTTTTCTCTCGTACCGCTGTGTGTGTGTTCTGCTCCTGGGTCCAGCTTGTGTGTTGAACTTCGGTTCTTGACATTAATAAAATAGAGGTAATTTGAAACCTACTACCTACTTGCAGAACTGTTATTGTAACCGTCTCAAACAGACTCATAATGACAATGATTAGAACTGAGACCCAAACGCAGACAAAACACGCACAAGCTGCACCCTGCCTTGATCATGACTGCTCTGGTCTCGGTGGTAGCACCCCCGAGATCAGCAGTGCAACAGCAGGGTGGCGACTGGCCCGGGCCGTTGTGATGACCCTGCTCTGACAGAGTGTCAATACAAAGCAATTTACAAGCGCATGAAAAATCGACCCTCGATAACAGGTAATTTCTCTGCTCCGCTGCCTCAAGAGGCATGACCTGCCTCGCGAAAGTGGGCAAGGAGGAGGTGGGAAGGGGAAGAAGAGGAGGTGATCTTGGTCCAGTGGATGTGATTACAGCGCACTGTGCTCTAAGGAGGGATGGGCGGGGGTTGAAAAAGTGGAGCAGTAATGGGGCAGGGAGGTGACCCGGGGCAAGTGATTGTAATAGTGATGTGTGGAGTGGGGAAAAAGATTGTGACGAGTGTGATGGTTGGATTGCAGAAAATAAATCAGGGAGGAGGAAGCCTGAAAGCTCTGAAATATACAGAGCTGACAATGACACGCAGAGAAGAAGAAATTATTATCCAAGCGACAGAAAAGCAGGGACACAGCCGCTTGACAAAGCAAGGTAGTTTGTGGAGAAGGAGGGATGGGCCGAGGTGTTGCTGTTGTTGATGAAATGCGGATTGTGTTGTGTGTATTTGTGCACGCGTGTGTGTTCTGGAGGCCACAGGTGAGGACAAAGATAATGACCTCATTCCTCTTCTCTTTTGCCGAGACACTTTTTTTCCACAACAGTCTATTCATCAAAGCCTCTATCCGTCTCTCCATCCCTCCTCCCTCCCTTCTTTCTTCTAATTTTGCTCCCTCTCTGTTGAAAAGCCAGAGGTCACACCTTCATCCAAACAGACAGGAACACACACACAGAAAAGGAACTGCTTATCACAAACGCACAGACATGGAGGCAGATGTCATGGTTTTGTTTTGTTTTGTTTTTTATAAAACAACACTTCAGAACGACATCATCTGAGTCATGATCAAAAACTGCCAATGTGCCATAAAATGGGAAGAGAGGTGCTGTAAAATTAACCACAGTCATCATAAATAAATGTTCTGGATGAACAATCATGACTTTTTAAACATTCTTCAACAAAAATGCTTGTGAGAGGTTTCTTCTTATAAAAAAGGGGGCTGTTATGCATGCTTTTATCTATTTAAGTTTTATTTTGTGCTACTAAAATTTTACAGCTACTAATGTGACTGTGTTAAAGGGCGAGGAGTTAGTGGCAGTGATGGTGTTTGGTTGAGGGTGAAAGGTGGGATACACTGTGGTGGTCACCAGTTTGCAAGGGTAACAAAAGATTTATGTTTTTATGTGAAATCTATGCTGTAGCTACATCGTAACTACAAACCCCTCTAAACCTGTACCAGGCAACCTGCACCGTAACCTGATGTGCACCTCCCTAGAAATGTAACCATCTAACACATCGACGCAGCCCACAACTATTGTGACTGGCCTGTTCAGTACCGTAAATTCCTCTTGGATATTTCCAGGAACTTTTTACAGTAGGAAAAAGAACTAGCATTTTATTTATTTATATTATATGGCACCTCATATACAGCTGGAAACACCTGGACATGACTATGATTATTAACCCATAATCCAGCACACACAGTGTTGGGGAGTAACGGAATACATGTACCGCCGTTACGTATTTAAAATACAAAATATGAGTAACTGTATTCCGTTACAGTTACTGTTTAAAAAGGTGGTATTTAGAATACAGTTACTTTGTTGAAATGAATGGATTACACGGCGGTATTTTCCTGTTTCATATGTGAGGTTATGCTCTCTCTATTTTTGGTTTCCACACCGGTGGAAACCCAAACAAAACACGCATTAAGAGGCTCTAATGCCTGTGTCTCAATCTCGCAGCCCATGTCACCTCTACTTGCGGCCCGCATAATGACATGAAGAAATATTTTAAAAAATTATTCACAAAAATGATTTAATATGAAGGCAACAGGCAGCGTGTTACAGGCATAGGCCTAAAGAATGTAGCCCCATGAGCAGTGTAGTCCGTGCTGCAGGGAGAATGGACTGCCATACCCGTTATGTGTCTGTGAGCGAGTGAGGAAGAAAAAGGAGAGTCGAAAAGTACGAGTTGTCACTGAGCAGAAACGGGAGATGGAAGCATGTAAATATAATAATAACCACTGCAGACAACAGTGCCTGACGAGCCCAGTTGTAAATAAGCTATTAAGACTCGACTGTACACCGTGTTGGTGTTTTCCTCCGAAACAATAAGTTCCATTGGAGCAGCCTTTCAACGCCTCTCTGTGTCTCTCGCTAGCAAAGTTGACCCAGACAACAAAGTAAAGCTATTTTTCAGCTACGAGCCCGACACGGTGTTCTGACAAACCATCCTACTTTGGCAAAACGTCCTACCGTAAGTAGTTTATTCACATTTCTGCTGTCACAGAGTAATTCCAGCACAAATTTAAGTCTGTATGACAGTTTGCCACTTAACTTTGCCCATCAGAGTATGCTTGTAGCTCATATTCATAAAGCCAGGACGGTTTGCCACTTCATTTTATCCATGAAAGTATGCTTGTAGGTAACATTCACAAAGGTAGCATGGCTTGGCAATTCATTTTACCCGTCACAGTATGTTTCTAGCTCTTATTAACAAAAATAGGATGATTGGCCACTAAATTTTAGCCGTAAAAGTATGCTTCTAGCTCAGATTAACAAAGGTAGGATGATTTGCCACTTAATTTTACCCGTCAGAGTATTTTTCTAGCTCTTATTAACAAAAATAGGATGATTGGCTACTAAATTTTAGCCGTAAAAGTATGCTTCTAGCTCAGATTAACAAAGGTAGGATGATTTGCCACTTAATTTTACCCGTCAGAGTATTTTTCTAGCTAATATTCACAAAGGTAATAATATTCACTTAATTTCGTGTTGTGCGCATGCGCAGAAACAACGGGTAAGATGGTTTGTCAGGTAGGATGGATACCCAGAACACCGGAACCTGACATGTTAGCCAGAAGTCCCTTTACGGTTTTACAGTTTGGAGCCTTTACGGTTTGGAGCCGCAGACCTGTTTTATATATGCGCGGAATAGTTTTCTATACGAGATCGCTGCAAAAAGTGCAGCCTTACCTAATGTCCACCCTACTGTTGCTCATTTTCTATTAAGATTTAAAAATCTAGTTGGTATTGGTATGGCGAGTAACCTTCAGTAATAGTAATAAATCACACAGCAATAGTACATTCATGTAGTTGTTAAAAACATTATAATATATTAAATAATCCAAAGTATTCAGAATACGTTACTCTCATTGAGTAACGTAACGGAATACATTACAATATACATTTTGGGGCATGTATTCTGTAATCTGTAGTGGAATACATTTTAAAAGTAACCTTCCCAACACTGACCACACACCAGCATAAATGCCTGCAACGACAGCAGCCATTCACGTAAATATTCACTGTAAAAGTCTAATGACTGAATTACGCTTTAGCGGGAAATCTACATTGTAGGTTATCACACAGATTTCCTGCTGAAGCATAAATCAGGCAGAACCCTTGACACTCAAAATCACACCTACCCTGTAGGGTCAATTGAGAGTCACCATTTAACCTAACATGCATCTCTTTGGACTGTGGGACAGAGCTGGAGTGCTTGGAGAGAACCCATGCAAGAACATACAGAAAAGTCTCAACTGGGTGGTGGGTTTGAATCTGAGACCTTGTTGTGAGGCAACACTGTTGCAACAACTGCACTTCCAAAATACTGGAAGAATGCTACTGACAAAAGAGGTCAAGCTAAAAATCTAAGAAAAAACAATAGTCCACCGAAACACAACAGAAAAGACATTTTCTCACAAAGAGTTCAGGTCACAAGTCACACACAGCTTGAATACTGCCAAAGGAGCCCACTGACACTTGTTGAGACATTTCTCTCTGCTCTCTGGGCTCAGGTGATTAGCAAGTGGAATCAGCTGCGTTCAATCACCTGCCACGGAGAGGAGAAAGAGTCTGAAGGAGAACAGAGGAGAACCCAGCACACACACACCACTCAGCAATCTCATGAATGATGATGACAAAGCCTACAAGTTCTTTTTATTTTAATCTAACCTATCAAATGACTCAATTTCAGCTAGAAATGGTGTAGCTCAACAGGATTGCATCATCAAAATAGGTTTGTATTATTTAAGTAGTAGCTGCAGGAGTGCGGGGTGTTATTCCTCACTCTGACTTCACATTTGTTTTTCTCAGTGCTCTAACTCCGCATGAACCTTCACCTCACCAGTGTGGAAACATTTCCTCTCCCCTGCTCCCTGTGGGTTTGATCAAGGGATTTATGAGCAGTGTTATCATGGTTTGGCAACCAGGTCCCGAAATTCAATCTTATATTTCTGTTAGGTCAGTGTGCATGTTCTAGTGTCTTCCTTCCACACAGCCCTCTGCATGCTAATCAGTAAGTAAATGAGATTATTACACTAAAAATATTAAGCTGTAGGGTGCATAAAACTCAATGTATCTATAATGTGAATTGTGTTGACATGCACAAACACAGATCTGACTGCTTTGCCAAATCTTTGTATCATGACAGCAGCAAAAGTAAATCAGGCTATTCAAAATGCATTCTAGCAAGCACTGGAAGTTATACAGCCATCATCCAAACTGTAGAAGACATTTACACCCAAATTGGAGGGCAGCACCAGTAACAGTTGATTTTTGTTTTGTTTTGGGGGCTGAGAGAAGCAGCAGGTTTGGGGGGGAAAGAAAGCAAATGTAACTGTAGGATTATTAAAAACTATAGAAACTTTCTCAATTCGAGGCACTGTTTTCCATCATTATCCAGGGTTTAAGACACAGAGAGTCAGTCTGAAACATCTTCAGTTTAACTTTACTGTTCATTGGAGCTGTTATGGAAAGTTTAAATGTAATTGGCCGTTTAAATGTTTAAATGTAAAGTCATGTATCAGAACGTTGCTTTGTAGTATTTCAGGAACAGAGCATCTGAAAGAATTGAAAATGGTTTATGAAAGAACTGAATTTGAAACATAAACTATTTGGTGATTAGTCTCCCATGAAGCATAGTGTGTAGGAGGAAGTAGGACATCCACCAAGGGTAGAATTAGCAACTAGTAATTGAGTAGGATGTCGGGGGGGTTGTTGTGTGGTAAGCATTTCAGGTATTTTCTTTACTCATTTATATAATATAACAAATATATGATCATATTGCGTTTGCTGTTAGCCAAATTTAGGGTTGCTTTGGTTGGTTTACTAGTGATAGTTTTTATAGCCTTTCGCTAGCTACTTGGCTAATGCTAACTAAATGTTTCTACAACGTGACTGGGCAGATGTAATGTTGATCCTGTACCAACATTATTATGATGATGCAGGAACAGCTCCAACACGGGGATATCAGATTGTGTGCAAATGGTCCCCAGATGGGATTTTAATGGGGCCATATGCCCCCCAACAACTTAGTTATAGCACCGCCCCTGCTTCCTGTATTTAAAACATCACTTAGCGGCAGAAACAATACAACCTTATCAACATGTAAATTATATCTTATGCCTTATGAATTAAACTGTACTCTTATGCTTTGTTGGGATTGTTTGCACTAGTCTGATTTGATTCTCGCAAAGCCCTCCAACTGTTTCCACCTAACTCTGATTTGAATTTGGACGCTTTCTCTGAGATGCAATCTCTGTAATGTTGTAAAAAATCATCCTTGCTAGTGTGACAAGAACACTACGCATAAAAACTCAGGTGAGGATGAAATCCATCTCTGTTGAGGTTTGTCACATCAACATCAATGCTGAAATTGTGATATTAAAAACACAGACATGCTTCAAATAGATGAACAAGAGTGGAGTCACAATTTATCTTCACTTTGGAGATGTGTGTGACTGCCGTGCCATGAATTATGTGTAGGCAGAATACAACCCCTTGTCATTACACAAGCCATTTTGTTCAATGATTTAAGATATTCGCGAGTCCTGTATATTGAATGTCAGCCTGTATGACAGCGTGTTCCCGCTCCCTCTTGTCTGCATCGCCTTCCAAAGCTTTTCTCCGTCGCGTTCTTCATTCAATAGTAATTCTCTCTTTCTCTCTGACTTCCTCTCCTCCTCCCTACATACTCATCTTTTCGCTTGTCACTTTCCCTTTATGTCAATTACCATCTCTCTGCACTTTTCCTGCCTTTCTCTCTGTCCCCGCTCGCCCTGCCCCACACCTTTTCTATTCCAGTCCCAAGATTTCCTCATTCTTTCCAGCTATCACATACTCAATCCCCTTCTCTTTTTCTTTTTTTTTTCTCCCCATAGTGCTTCCTGCCTGCGTGCAAGATTTCCTCATGCATTTATTGTATATTCCTGCTGTTTTCCAACTTGCTCTCCTCCTTTCCCATCATCTTTCCTCCCATCCCACACATTTCTTTCTGTCCAACATGTAATATCTTCTCTCCTTCTCCACATAAATCCCAGTAGTGAGTGAGCAACCTGAATCTGTCTCTGACCCCGTTCATTTTGCAGTTCAGGAACCTTAGAAAACCAGGAGCGTGCTTACCACCTCACCTCACATCCACTCATGAGTGCATGTGAGGTCCGTGTAATCAAACCTGGAACGATATGGCAGCTAGCTTTTGTATGTTTGCACCACAAGTGCATTTCACTTGGCTGTGCTTGTTCTGCGTTTGCTTATGGAAGTACTTACCTGTTTTGCCGTTGCATCGAGAGGAAGGTGAAATGTGTTAAACCGGTCGTTACGTTCACTCTCAACTTTCTCCCAACAATTCTGCGGTGATGCCTGTCCGCTAGGTTACCATGACTACCTGACACTGAAGGCACCTCTTCATCCATCTGTGCCGCAGCAGTCGCTTCCACCTTGCCCGGCTCTAACCTATCCACCCACCATTCCTTCCATCAGTTCTTCCCCCTGCAATACAAGCAGCATTCGCCCATAGAAAGGAAGATAAGGTCGAGGCTGCTGGCTTTTTGAAAGCACCGGCACCGCAAGAGCTGAACTCAGTCGACAAAAGCAAGGGAGCGACAAGCAACGGGGGCTATAAAAAATTCATGGCCAACATACAAAGCTTTTGTATGTTTGCACCACAAGTGCATTTCACTTGGCTGTGCTTGTTCTGCGTTTGCTTATGGAAGCCAGTTTGTTGGAGGTGATGGGTGTGTGTGTGGGTGAGTGTGTGAGAGCACTTACCGTACAGTATGTTTATCAGTATGCCAAGCAGGGAGCCTTAAATGGATTTTAGCTGGAATGTATCAGCTTTTTTTCAGAAAGGAAGAACCTCAAGATTATCTCGCATTGCCAGTGTCTTAAATATGTGTGCATCTATTGTTTAGTGTTTGTGTGCGTTTGTGTGCATGTTTACGATATCGTCTATGTGCACAGTGTCTTGTATGTTGTCTGTAATTGCCTGCGCCTTACCATCCATCACAGGGATGGGGGTTTTCACATTTTCTTTACTCTTTCTAGTCAAGAAACTTGTTCTCTCTTTTGCTCAGAGAAAAGGGGAAAACTTTTTCGTTTTTCAAAAAATGCCTTTGACAAGTGCTTTTTCTCTCTCTCTCTTTCACACACTGAACATGCATAACAAACTTTCTAGAAAGAGATTGCGTAGGGGGCTGGATGGGGAACAAGAAACCTCATATCTGCCAAGTAGAAAAACAATCAAGACAGATAGCACTGACTTGTCAAAGAGTGTGACACCACCAGGTCCCACCCTGGGAAAATGAGAAACTTTGCACTCACACAAAACACAGCATCCCTGCAAACGTGTTTTTGGGTTTTTTTTGGTTTTTTGGGGTTTTTTTTTTTTAAACAATTTGATATTCATCTTTTCTCTCGCGTCTATTAAACTTGCAACTAATGCTTTTGAGATTTATCAACCCTTACTTTTTGGGGGCATTTTCCTCACACTCAAGGGCGGCTATGCATTCGCACAGTTTAGTGACACCATTGTTGTCAAACACTAATAGCAGTGACACTTGCAGTGACACAACCTGAACGCTAATTTCAATTTTAAATTGGTCTGAGATCAGATTTTCATTACAGTGAAACAACAAAGTCATTTGTGCTTTTTGTACTTTTACCTTTTCAAAGCTGTCAAACACAGCCTTCAGCCTCGCAGCAGGACTGCATCTCATAAGATCATCTTATCTTTTGACAGTTAACACAAGAAACAATTACACAAGAAATAATTCAGCCGGCATTGGAAACACGACTCTTTAACTGGATCGGGGTGGCCAGCTCCAGGCCTCGAGAGCCAGTGTCCTGCAGGTTTTAGATGTGTCCTGGATCCAACACAGCTGATTTAAATGGCTACATTACCTCCTCAACATTTCTTGAACTTCTGCAGACGCCTGATAATGAAGTGATCATTTGATTCAGGTGTGTTGACCCAGGCTGATATCTAAAACCTGCACTTGAGGCCTGGAGTTGGACACCCCTGCTCTGATATTTCAGTAAGACTAACTCTGGAGCAGGGTGACCAGGTGCACTGCGTTATCTGGAATTGTGGCATTCATAAGGGTGTGTGTGGTGTGCTGTTTTGAGTATATCAGTTAGGCTCTAATTGTCAGAGACAAGGAAAAAAAAATCTCCTCACGTTTGTGTGGCACAATGAAGCAGAATTTTTTTGTGAAAAAAATTGTCAAAAACTAAACCAAAAGAAACAAGATGTGATTTTTTTTTTTTTATATCTCCTCAGTACAGGAACATGTTAATATGTGTAGTCACACACCACTGAGCTTGACAAGTCTATAGTGTGCGTGTGTGTGTGTGTTTGGGTCCACAGAGACAGTGACCTGGACACGATGGTGGAGTGGGTGCAGTTAAATGGACCGTGGCTGAAGCAGTGGACTCAGTCACTCAGAGCTCACCTTTAGGTGGCAGCATGGGAGCCTCAGCCTCTTGGACACACTCGGAAATTACAGAGTCACAGCTCGACTTGCCAAATCAGCCAGGCTGCATAAAACGCTGTGATGTTATTTCACAGAGAGCATAGAATAATATCGATATGCACCTACGTACTACTGATATATTTACCAACGGGAAACAATCTTTTCTGTCTGCCTGGAGCAGTGTGCCCCACAACTACTTGAAACCTTTACAAATCCACTCAAAACTAATTTGAGATGTCAGAGCAAATTAATTTTAGCTGTCGGGTATCAAGAGTTTTGACACATAGGAAGCAGCAACTGATCACTCAAAGCGTAGCTGGACTCACCAGGGATGGTTGCAACTGCTGAAAATGTTTGGGGTTTTTTTTAATGATAATTTTAACTAATACCCAATATGGTATATTTGCGCTTGATGTCGTTCACAAGTGGTTTCTGGGTCACAAACTCCTTTACAGAAAGCTCTAAAGAAGCAATGGAATGTATTTAGTTTGTGTTGCTTGTCAGATTTCTGATCCATCTGGCACGTGACATAGATACACAGATGTTTTAGTTCTTTAGACAAGACATAATGTGGATTGCACAACACTGGACATTATAGTCTTCATTTCCAGTTAATACTTGTACAGCTGCTGTTATTGTGTATATATTTATTTATATTTCTTCATACATTCTTATATAGTTCTATATTGTATATTTTGTTGTACAGTTATTTTATTTTCAACTTTAATTTATATATTTTATCTTATTCCTTCCTAGTTAAATTTACCCTTTTTAATTTTTCATATTTATTTCCTATATTATTCATAGCCTTTTCCTTTTTTGTTTTCTTTAGGTCACGAGCAGTTGTCCAAGCATTTCACTACATATCGTACTGTGTATGACTGTGTACGTGACAAATAAAATTTGAATTTGAATTTCTTTAGTGCAGGTAATTACACCCCAGTGTCTACAAAGAATTTAAGGATGTGTCTCCAGGAGATTTTATTTTTTGACCTCTGGCTTTTTAGTGATGAGCAAGATATCAAAGGATGGCTTTTAAATGTGAAATCTCATGGTGGAAATTGAGACTTGTAGCACAGAGGTGTAACTAACGATGTAAATGGTGGCCGATGATCAGAAACTCTGCTTACACAACACTGGCACCGCGCATGGTGTCTCGCTGCCATGTACCAACATATTGAAATGGAGCTGTCCCTAATGTTGTTAGTTACACCTGCACTTTTCCTGCTAAGGAGCATAGCAGGAATCCGATGGAGAGATAATATAATAACGGCATCGTATCGGGGAAAGAAATTATCAGTAATTCTGCTGATGAAAATGGCTCGCTGTGGCAGCATGCTGCAGGTCAGATCCCATCTTTGTTCTCCAGCAGCCCAGTCATCGATCTGGCTGAAGAGCCCGACTCTGACAAGTGCCCAGGTGGTGGAAACGATGGAAGGGGCAGCAGAGATTGAGGAAGTGGCTGATAGGATGACGGCCTCATCTTGGTAACAACTCCCTGGACTCTCAGATCCTTTCACCTCCTTCCACCTCTCCTTCCTGTTTTCCTCCCTCTGTCTTCCCTTCCTGTGCCCCACAGGACTCAGTGGAGCGATGGAGGGAAACAGAGCCCAGCTACCTCCACCTGGTCATTATCAGACAAACACCTGCTGCCTCTTCCCCATGCCTACTATCCTCTCATGCTCTAAACTCTTGCCTGTTTTGGGTCCCTTGTTCTCACTCAACCCTTACTAATAGGAATATCTTGTTTTATTTTTTTGGCAGTGCACAGCTACAGGTGTGCAGAATAAAATTGAAAGTCAGTGTGCGTCTTTCATAAACGATCACAAATATATTTGTTTATGTTTGTGAAGCTGACTTGTCCTCTGCCTGTTTTGCCGTTGCATCGAGAGGAAGGTGAAATGTGTTAAACCGGTCGTTACGTTCACTCTCAACTTTCTCCCAACAATTCTGCGGTGATGCCTGTCCGCTACGTTACCATGACTACCTGACACTGAAGGCACCTCTTCATCCATCTGTGCCGCAGCAGTCGCTTCCACCTTGCCCGGCTCTAACCTATCCACCCACCATTCCTTCCATCAGTTCTTCCCCCTGCAATACAAGCAGCATTCGCCCATAGAAAGGAAGATAAGGTCGAGGCTGCTGGCTTTTTGAAAGCACCGGCACCGCAAGAGCTGAACTCAGTCGACAAAAGCAAGGGAGCGACAAGCAACGGGGGCTATAAAAAATTCATGGCCAATAGAAGAAGGCACTGGGAGTCCTGCAGTATGTGAACTGCACTCTGGAAACTTTTTCTCTATTTTGCAGTCTTTTTTTTTTCTTTTAATGTTCTCGAATGGATTCCAGGCTTTCCAAACTTTACTACATACATCTTTATTGTCGAAAAATACTGAGAGAAAAATCAAATAAGTCAGACAAACTGTGAAAGTGAATTTCAGTTTCAAATGCTTTTGCAGCCCTGGGCTGCAGGACTCGTTTAGATGTGCTGTGCATCGGAAATTAAACTATCAAGTTATTTTTACTCTTCTCTGTAGTGCTTTGTTTTCAACCAAACACGAGTTTTTGTGTTTAAGCAAATGTGAGTTTTCATTCTTTCCAACAAATGTTTTTCCTCAGTAAACATTCAAACAAGTCAAAACTGGGAAATGTGAGGTAAAGAATGATGACTCCACATAGAGGCAGTGAGCCTCATCTTGCTCCCAACTTCTCACTTATGGATGTTTGATCGCTTTGCATCACATTTCAGCTCTCTGAGTCATCCTTTTTAATGTCTAAGTTTAATGTTGTAATCAGTCTTATTTTTAACCCAACCCGTCATCTTTTAACAAACCTAACCAAGAACTTTTGGTGTGTCAATCAAATAAATGGGGAGGGAACAGACTGGTGACTTTTCCAGGATGTACCTGCATTTTGCCCTATAGTAGCTGGGATAGATTCCAGCCTCCCCATGACCCTGAACTGGATAAGTGGAAGAAGATGGATAAATTGATAATCATTGAGTCACAAGCTGCATGTAACGTGGTCAACATGACCAAACCTAATATCTGGTGTCTGACAGACTGGGCCGAGTGTTTCAGACACTGCTGATGTGCTGGGATTTACCCACACAATCAGAGAATCATCTGAAAAAAGAGAAAATATCCAGCGAGCAGCAGTTCTGGGGTGAAAATGCCTTGAAAGTTAGCAGATGACAAAGGAGAATAGCCAGACTGCTTTGAGCTGATAGAAAGGCAAAAGTAGCTCAAACAGCCATTCGTTATAACCGAAGTATGCAGAAGAGCATCCCTGAACGCTGAATGTTTAAACAGATGGGCTACAAGTGCCGCTCCCGTAACAGGAAACTGGGGCTCACTAAAATGTGTTAATAGAAAGTTGCCTTGTATCAACAGTTCAGTTCAGCTGGTGGTGACGTGGAGGGTATTTTCTTGGCACATTTTGGTCCCTCTTGTGCCAACTGAGCATCATTTAAAGTCCATCCTCTGAAGGCTGCTTCCAGCAGGACAACATACTTCACTGTATTCCAATGGCCTCCACAAGCACCAGATCTCAATCTACCTTTAGGATTTGTTGGAATGGAAGATTCACGTTATGGATGTGCAGCTGAATCTGCACCAACTGTTTGATCCTATATGTCAATATGGACCAATATGGATCTCTCAGGAAGGTTTCCAGCTCCTTGTTGAATCTATGCCTTGGAGGATTAAGGCAGTTCTGAAGGTAAAAGGTAGTCCAACCTGGTACTAGAAGGTTGCACCTAAAGAAGTGTGTAAAATTTCACTTACTGACACTTTTTCTACCTCTGGCAGAAGGTGAAGGTTTTTAAAACAGGACTATTTGCTTGTGGGCTTCAACACATGTCACAATACTGATGAGAGAAGAAACGTTGTGCCTGTCTCAGACACCAGCAGCTTTGGCAGATTTGCAGTAGTTGACACTCCTTGAATGAAAACAGGTTGGGGAGTTCCTGCTGTCGCATGTGCTGGTTCCCTTTCCAACTTGCCGACGTTCAGTGCAACAGTTAATAAAAGAGAACCGTGATCACTGTTATTAATTCCACCTGTGCTTTTTCTACTGTGTCAAGTCAAAATGTCTACTGTGAAAAATGTCTATTGTACCAGAGATGAATGACACAGCCAGATATCTTCTGGCCTTTGGTAGTGAATGGAGTTATTTTTATGTGTTCTCGGCACAAGCTGATGTATGAGCTACTTGGGAATACAGACTGTAATATTCCGGCTACAGTACATAAAAGCATATCTGAACATTTGGCAGCTGAGGGTGGTTGGTAGAAGAGCAGAAGCAGCAGAAATTTCATATCGTGCAGTAATTCAAGCAGTTTGTAGCGTGGAGTAAGCAGCAGCCTGAGCAAGCACTGTCAAAGATTGCTGGACTGCTCTAAGATGAACTCTTAAACAGATAAAAAAGGAAAGACTTTCATCTTTTCATGTAGTACATGAACTGAAATTCAGCAGGTGATTGCTACTAATTTGGAAAAGAAATTGCCTGGTCACTACATGTTAAATCATACATTTTAAACAGTAAACTCGTCATACTTCATATCTGTATGTTAAACAGTTCTAGTAAAACTAGAGCCAGAAGGGGAATTGCCATGTTCAAATATGAGACGTACAAAGAAACAACTGATTTGGCCATATTATTAAAAAAAAGGAGGAGTATTTACTGAGAACACAAACATTCTTTTTTCAGGTACGAGTTTGCTAGGATGAGAAAGACATCTGCATTGGCTGATTGCGACCTACACCCATTTTCATGAGGAGGTCCATTGTCCCTCTTGGGGGACAGTTCCACAGGGCTTAAATCTGGGACTCTACACCATTTGAACTGAAGAAGCGTCTCAGGTGAGAGGTGAAACGTCCTCAAGCAACTTAAAAAAGTCCAGAAGCTTTTCTTTCCAAGTTCCTTAGACTACGATGACCTGGATGACGGAGAACCTTCACAGACATGACAAAGACATCCTTGCTTTCTTCTATATTTTCCCCTAAGCTATCTGCCTCCTGATTCTATCTGACTGGGCTGAAGGATAATGTTAAGCTCAGAAGAAGTAGTTGTACTATACTAGACATTTCAGCTGTTTGTACGAATACGATGCCACATGAGATCAATCATTGCATCTGTAGCAGGTTGAAAAAAGCTACATGTTTATTTTTGTAAGAAAACCAATTACCCGCTTATTTTTTGTTTATTATTGTGACTTATTTTGACATTGTTATGTGTTGTTATATTGGTTATATTTCATTATGCCAGTAGATGGTGCTCTTGCACTGCTGTGGAACTACCAGAGAGACTCTAGCTATAGGCTCTGCGCATGCGCAGCTCAGAAATAAATGAGCTCCGGCCTGAGCAAGACGCTAACTTCGGTGTCCTCTCTATTAATCCACAGGTACTGACAAACAAACTTTTATGTTACCGAACTGGTTCTAAATGTCATGTAAGTTGAGTAACAACTGTTCGGCTATATTTTGAGATGAGAGTGATGATGTTGTTTTGTGGTATTTTGTTGTAATGAGTATTAGTGTATCATCGGCATAATGCTATAATGCTACGTAGCACTATAAGTATATACTATGACAGTGGCAACCTGCGACTTCCGAAAATGTGTTGTAGTGTTTGTTTTAGTGTTAGCCAAGCAGTACTGAGTACATGTATTAAGAGGAAAGCTTTTTGTTGGTGAAACAACGTTGCAGTCGTCTGCCGCCATGTTATGTTGCGTTCAAGGGACGCCATGTTCAAAAGTAATAGCGTATATGGCGCGAATGTGGGGAAAGGTTGTGTGAATGTGGTATGTTGTTATGCTTTAACCGTGAGTGTTTTGTTTAAGTTGTGAGTATGTAAAGTCATTTTGAATTAGTTTGTATTTATTTTGCTTTTGAGAGAATGCTTTTTGTAACTTCATTTTTGTTTATGAACTCTGTTATTTTATGGGAAGAATGCATGGTCTAGTGTGATTTGTATTGTGTATATGTAGAGAAATAAATGAGCTCCGGCCTGAGCAAGACGCTAACTTCGGTGTCCTCTCTATTAATCCACAGTTTGCTCATATTTGGCTACGCAGTGCTCTCTAGCCTGTGTGCCGCTTGCTGCCGGTCCAGATTCCCCTAGGTCTGGTGCCGGTAACACATCCACATTTCCAAAGCTATTGTTTAAGAGTGAGAACCTCAATAAGGCTTCAAGTCTTGCAGCTTTATGACAGCATCCCATGAGGCATCTACACATAAAACTCAAAGGCCAGTGAGAAACATCAGCAGGAGCTTAAGCTGTAAGGTTTAAGCAGGTGTAGCACAGCTCCCCTGAGCCCAAGTGTCTTCACCAACAAAAGTTAATTACACATTTCTCTTATCTTCTCTACCACACCCTGGTGAAGATCTGTACACCAGCAGTTGAACCTTGATCTCCAGGTAGCTGTCAACTCCAGTATGCACCCCTCCACCACCACTACCACCACCTCTACCCCCGTGGTTAATTAATTGAACTAATTAAGGCTCCCCGTGTTAGTTCCATTGCCAGGCAATGTCCATGCCTTATCTCAATCCCACAATGCACTTGATCACAAGCTGCCGTGTTTGATACGTTCCAAAGAAGTGATTAATTAATTCATGAGCGGCGGGTCGTTAATACACACCACGTCCCTCTGATATCAAAGTCGCGGCGGTGAATGCACGAGAGGCTGCAGGTTGTGTGGAGGCAGAGTGAAAGGAACATGTTGGGAGCCACTCTGAAGATGAGGCCGGCAGGCAGGCTCAACGTGAGGGTTAAAGGGCGAAGCATTAGGCTGAACCTTTTGAAGACTTAAAGAAGCATCTGGGATCCTCTGATACGTCTAATTAATAATTTATTGTGAAGTTAATTATGCTCATTGTGAGAGAATGTATCCTGAATTTTATTCACTTGACTGAATTTAGAAACAAGTGTAAACACAGCTTTTCCAATACATCTGCTTCTTTCCCTTATCTTTAAAGAAGGCGCAGCTTTATCTGCTTTAGACCGTGACACGTTATAAGATAAGATAAGATAAGATAGAACTTTATTAATCCCTCGGGTGGGTTCCTCTGGGAAATTCGATTTCCAAAAAAGCACAGCACCGACAGAAGTTACAGAGTTATACACACACACATATATATATATATATATAAATACAGAGACAATATAAATAAAATATACGAAGGGGATAAATAGAATAAATAGGAATAAAAATAAAAATACAAGTGAATTGCACATTTCAAGTATTGAGTCTATTGCACCGTTGACTATTTACAAAAGTATTGCACAAAAGGTATTGCACAGTGAGGTGAAGAGGCACTACAGCTTAGTTGTTCCCCCCTCCTTTGTCCTCCTGTTTCCCCTCCCTCTCCCCTCCAGAGAGGAGTTAAACAGTCTGATGGCGTGTGGGACAAAGGAGTTTTTAAGTCTGTTAGTTCTTGTCTTTGGGAGAAGCAACCTGTCACTGAACAGACTCTTCTGGTTGTTAATGGCCGTGTGCAGAGGATGCCTGGCATTGTCCATAATGTCCATCAGTTTCTTTAATGTCCTTTTCTCTGCCACTGTCACCAGAGTGTCCAGCTTCATGCCGACCACAGAGCTAGCCCTCCTGATCAGTTTCTCCAGCCTGGATGAGTCCTTCTTTGCTGTGCTGCTCCCCCAGCACACCACAGCATAGAAAAGTACTCCAGCAACCACCGACTGGTAAAACATCCTCAGGAGCTTCCTGCAGATGTTAAAAGACCTCAGCCTCCTGAGGAAGTACAGTCGGCTTTGGGCTTTTTTATACAGGTGCTCTGTGTTGCATGACCAGTCCAGTTTATTGTCCACCCACAGCCCGAGGTACTTGTACTTGTTGACCACCTCCACCTCCTCCCCCTCTATCTGAACCGGCAGTGGACCTGCTCTAGACCTCCCGAAGTCCACAACCAGTTCCTTAGTCTTTGAGGTGTTGAGTTGCAGGTGGTTTGTGTGACTCCATGCGACAAAGTTCCTCACCAGACTTCTGTACTCCTCTTCCTGATCATCCCAGATACACCCCATGATGGCTGTGTCATCTGCAAACTTCTGAATGTGGCATAATTCAGAGTTGTAGCAGAAGTCAGAGGTGTACAGGGTGAAGAGAAGAGGGGACAGCACAGTTCCCTGTGGTGCTCCTGTGCTGCTGACCACTGTGTCAGACGTGATGTCCTTCAGCCTGACGTACTGTGGTCTGTCGGTGAGGTAGTCGGAGATCCAAGCCACCAGGCAGGGGTCCACCTCCATCCTGTTCAGTTTTTCTTGAAGCATACAGGGCCGGATGGTATTAAAGGCACTGGAAAAGTCAAGAAACAGGATCCTGACCGTGCCTTTTCCCCCATCCAGGTGTGAGTGGGCTCTGTGTAGGAGGTACAGGATGGCATCCTCCACTCCGACACCTGCCTTGTATGCAAACTGTAGTGGGTCCTGGGCATGTTGTACCTGTGGTCGGAGGAGGTTGAGGAAGAGCCGCTCTAGAGTCTTCATAAGATGTGACGTCAGTGCCACCGGTCGGAAGTCATTCAGCTCATTGGGCCGGTTCTTTTTGGGGACCGGGACGATGCAGGATGTCTTCCATAGGGCGGGCACTCTCCCCAGTCGCAGACTGAGGTTGAAGACTCGTTGTAGCGGCTCCCCAAGTTCAGCAGCACACGCCTTTAGCATCCTAGGACACACCTTGTCTGGGCCTGCTGCCTTTCTGGGGCGAAGCTTCCTCAGTTGTCTCCTGACCTGATCCACTGTGACACTGGGAGATGTTTGGGAAGAGGGGAGGGGGGGAGATGTCTTGCTGCTGAGAGAGGGATTGGAGGAGGGGGGTGTCATGGTGTCAGGAAGGGGGGGAAGCGAGGGAGGTAGGAGAGTGGGGATTGGACTCTGTAGTGAAGGTGAGGGTGGGGGGGTTGTGGGCTGGTCAAACCTGTTGAAGAAGTTGTTGAGTTCGTTTGCCTTCTCCACAGTCCCCCCCACTGTGCTTTTCTTGGTGTTGTGGCCTGTGATGGTTTTCACACCATTCCAGACCTCCCTCATATTGTTCCTCTCCAACTTCTGCTCCACCTTCCTCCTGTAGGTGTCCTTTGCTTCCCTCAGGCAGCGTTTCACCTCCCGCTGTGCTGCCTTCATCTCCTCCTTCACTTTGCTCCTGAAAGCCTTCTTCTTCATGTTGAGGACAGCTTTGACTTCCTGTGTTACCCACGGTTTGTTATTAGGATAACACCGTACCGTCTTAGCAGGGGCGACCGTGTCCACACAAAAGTTGAGGTAGTCTGTAAGACAGTGTGTCGCCCCCTCTATGTCCTCACCATGTGGGCTCAGGAGCACATCCCAGTCTGTGGTGTCATAACAGTCCCTCAGAGCATCCTCCTTTTCTGGGGTCCATCTCCGGATGGAGCGCGTTGTGACCGGCTGCCTTTGGACGAGGGGTGTGTATTGTGGCTGTAGGTAAACCAGGTTGTGGTCTGACTTCCCTAGTGGGGGGAGGGGGGTGGCTCTGTATGCATCTCTCACATTAGCATACAGTAGGTCAATTGTCCTGTTGCTTCTTGTGGGACAATTCACAAACTGGTGAAAAGCAGCCAGAGTAGAGTCCAGTGTGGCATGGTTAAAATTGAGCAGGGATATACGTATATAACGGATATAATTATTCTGCTTATTGTCTATCGAAGTGCTCTTTCAAGAGCCAATCAAATAAATGGAGAAAAATAAGCAAGCAAACGATGTGTACATATCTATTTGACTTCTTTGTTGTGCCCCCTCAAAGCTTAATGCCACAATAGACCTAAAGAGATTCATTCTTCTCTCCGAGCAAAAGCAGTGCCTTTCAAGTTTCACTGAAGTTCCAAGACAGAGAAAATTTAAAAAAGAATCCAGCCAAAGACACCCATTTGAAGATCAAAAGGGGCTGTATTGTGTGTATGTTTTCATGTGAATGTGAATGGGGGGCAAAAAGGAAGAGAGAGAGAAAAAGTGAGATCGCCGAGGACCATTAGCAACAGTTCCAGAGTATTTTATCAATCTGGTGCACTCCATCAGATGGTTAAGTTGGGATTAAATTGACTGATGATGTCTTGCGTGGGAAGGTTGCAGGTGACCGGACTGACCTCCAGACTGCACGCAAACCACTCATGTATGTACACATGGAGCTGATGATAAAATGTATGCATGTTGGAAGCATAAAGACAGACTCTGCATCGTTGTGTGGAGGCGTGCAGGGTGGATGGGCTAATCGGACATATTCCTCTGGATCCTTGGAGGGATGACCCCATCACCTGGCGTAGAAGACGGTTAAGTCCACTTCACAGCAGGGTGTGGGTCTCCTAAGGGAATGTTTGAATGTGTGTGTGTGTGTACCTGGGAGGAAACTTAAAGGTGAATGAGATGACAGCTGAAAGTCAAGTTCAGCTCATTAATTCTGAGCATTTAGACTTAAAGGAAAACGGGGAAAATACATCAAACAATTTAACTGATCTATATAATCATCATCCACACCGAGTGTCTGGACAGTGTTTGGGAAATATGGTCCAGAAGATACCATAGAAGACCTCTTTAAAAGCTCTAAAATACTCTATATAGATTGTTATCCCATGTGTGTTAATCAGGCATCAGGAAGCTTTAGGTCAGTGGAGCAGGGAATGGATTTTCTGTGGCCCTGACGGAGGAGACTCGGTGCATAATGGCTTCTACCTGTGGAGAAAATAACAAGCCAGACGGAACGGAGGAACATCAGCCAATGATCTTTCATTCCACTGCAGACACTGACATCAAGTGAAAGCTTCTGCCAAAATGCTCCTGTTGGCTCGGAGAGGTTGACTATAATTAATTGATGAAAAGCGATTTTTTTCCCTCTTTTTTGACATTTTAATGCACTTAAATTATTATTTTTAACTGCATTAAAGTATTTTTAAACCTATTAGTCAGTGTGCAGCACGGAAGACACCGGTGGCCTGGTTTGGCATCATTACTCTTCGACTAATGATGCGGTGCCTGCAAACTGGAAAAGTACATCTGTGACTTTGCCACTGCTTTGTTGTTGGTGATTGCAGTAACACAATGGCTTCCAATTAATAGTAGGTCTTCCACATATATAAATACTTTTTTTTTAATATGAAAGAAAATGTGTAGAATGAGCACCCGCCTCCTCTTCACTGAAACATGTCTACATGCAGCACAGTGGAGGGTTTTGGAGGGCTTTAATATCCTTTAACACTAGAAGGAGTTCATGTTGACCTCCTGTCATTTCTAAAATCATAGAACTCTGTTAGAATAAAACCCTACTACCTCAGATTTCTCATTTTCCCCAAATAGGTTCATTTTCAGTTATATTTCAGACTCGTCTTATAGTGATTTTTCTCATGAATCTACACTCAAATAGTAACAATAATAAAACATAATACAATAGCAAGGTCAAAGACTGGCTTTGGTCAGGCGGGTAACCAGCAACCAAATGGCCACTACATGAAATATTTGGTGATGGGAGAACCTTACAAATAGAGTGGTCACACAGAAGTCATATTCAAATTCACCTGAACACTTCTTACACCAGGAGAAGCAAAATCCTCTGGTCTGATGAAATAAAGGCTGAGAAGATGTCCACAATTTTCAGCAGTGTGGTTGAGGAAGAAATTTTTTACTGGCACCACTGATACCATCCCTGTAATAAAGCAGTGACTGCTGGTCACATAGAGGGCAGGTTTAATATAAACATTATAGAATAATTCTCATTCAGATTGCTAATATCTCAGGATGTAAAGTCTGGGTCAAACATGTTTTTGCTTAGTCTCTGTGGAAAGTAATTGAAACCAAAACAGAAAAAGAAACGATCTTCGGTAAGACGAGTGCGACGTGCCAGTGTGTGATCTCTGACGACATTCCAAATGCACTCTGCATTCAGAGCGGAGAAGACCTAAAATACACCAGCAAACAGCTAAATCGTTGTTTGCTTTTCCATTTTTCCATCAGAAACCTGGAGGACAAGTATTAATCAGCCGTGAAATGAATTTATTAAAACTGTTTGCAGTTTTATAGAAATAAGCAATTATGAATCACGATTAAAGTGATTGATTGTAATGTTTGGCTTCTAATTTTGCGTTCAAAACAAAATAATAAAAGACAGCCAGAGATTTATCATAATGCAATGTTTAACCTGCCATACGGATTTCTGTAATTATTTCTCTCTGTGCAGTGATCACACAGGAGGAACGTTGTTTCGCCTCACTGTGTATTTTTAAACTGTATATGGTTGAAGTGACAATAAAGTGGAACTTGGAACACAGTACTACACAGTAAGGGAATCTATAACTGCATTAAATATAAACATGGACCGTGCACACAGGTGAACGTGTGTAATAAGTTTGCACACACACACACATTATCAACAGAACTAAGAGCGTGTCACAGCTTCATTTGAACTTCTTGTCGTTTACAGTACAGTTATGTTGCCGCACTGACCTCATGTTCATTAAAGACATGAGTGACTGTTACTGTTCAGCTAGAATGTAGATATCATACTAAAAGTTGATTCTATTGATCTGGGCGGTGCGTTTTCATTGGGAGAAACATGAAGTCACCCAGTCCAAGTTTCCCCAGCCTTATAAAGAAACATTTGCATGATGACCAGTACTAGCACCACTGATTAAGAATGGGCCGTGAGGTCAGTTTCATGATCATTAATATGCAAATTGCCATGACCACGTATCAATGGCCGTGAGTACCATTCACAGAGAGCTGGGAATGGCTGCAATCAAAGCATTGTTAAGATGGTGAGTGATGTACCCCTAAGCTTCCTCCTCGGGTCAAAGATGATCGTTGCTCTCTGTCCGAGTTGTGCACGTCTTCGTCTCTTAAAAAGTGAAGAGTAAAAATTTTGAAACATCTCAGTGTTTCGGCCACTGAGACACAACAAGCTGCAAATCCACCCATCCATCTTCTTCCACTTATCCAATTCAGGGTCTTGGGGGAGAGGGCTGGAGCCTATCCCAGCAGTCATAGGGCAAGAGGCAGGGTATGCCCTGGACAGATTGCCAGTCTGTTCCAGGGCTAATACAGCGAGACAGACAACAATTCACGCTTATATTCACACCTATGGGCGATTTAGAAGCATCAGTTTCACTAACTCCACTAACTGCATGTCTCTGGGCTGTGGGAGAGAGCCCATCCACATGCTGACTTTCCCTGTCTGTTGTGTGGCATTGTGCAGATTTCGTCAGCGCCTTTAGCACCTTTAGCTAAGTGATGCTTCAGGCCTGCGGCCCCTTTTAAAGCCCTGTAAAGTTGTGGGAGCTGCAAAAGACTCCCTGCATATATTCTTTTCATTCATCGCTGACTTTCAGCGAGCGTTTGGATTCATGTCACAGTTGAGCCATTAGCAGCTAACCTCACACATTACTTAGTACTCACTATGCTTCAGACTTGCACTTGCCTTGGGGAGCTTTGCATGGCATGACTGTATACATCTGTGGTGGGCTGAAGGTTGGCAGCTCTTGTACTTAACACCCACTCCTCTCCTTTACTGTGGGTCTCTACAGACACACAGCTATTTTTATTTTTTTGTGTGTGTGTGTGCACCCTAAGTTAAGAACCTTGACAGTAATCCATCTCACAGCGTCCCCAACCAGTTCCAGCTGTCACCTTTGCCTCGCCAGCAGCCACTGAACCACTCACTGGATTTAGGGGCCCTATAGATACCACTGCCACTCATTGTGCCCCGGTTCCACCATCCACTTGATGCAACGCACACTGACAGACACCAAAAGGCTCCTCGGTTAAAATAGAATTTCAATTTCACCGGGTTTTAGTGCGTGATAAAACACAGTGCCCTCTTCAGTTGTAGCTAAAAGAGATTAAAAAGGAAAGTAGAGTTGAGGGGGGCAAATATAGATCATGGCTTTATTAACTATGGCAATAGAATTCTGCATGCAAGAAGAGAGGTGGGTGGGTGAAGAAACGAGCATCTTGTGCTTTGCAAGGAATTTATCATAATGTACGCGCGGCAAGATCATTTGCCTCTTGACAGGATCATTACGAGATTCAGTGCTCCCACGACCATTACGCAATTTCAGCGTTCTTCCTCGGATGGAATTTTAATTGAATTAGCCCGGATGGTTACACATGGTGTGAACGATAACATTTTTTGTCAATCTGAGCTCATTGAATGCGCTGGCGGGCGGGGGGAGTGCTAACGGGTCAGGGCAAGCCAAGAAAAAAAAGAAGGGACAAGGTACTTTGGTGTCTTCTCCTATGCCTCTCTTTTCAGTTGCAAAATAGATGCCGTGAAAATCACTGGTCTGGCCGCTCTGAGCTGCCTGATGATCTGCTGTTGTTATACGCTCAAAGCCACTCTTCCACGCAAGTGACCATGTAAGCTGAGGGCAATGCAAGCATGATGTATGGTTAGAAGGTAAATGTGTTAGTATTAGCACCTCCAGAGAATAAAACCCCCACCAGCAGCTCAAGTACAGTCCCGTAAGAATGATTAATGATGCCGGTCATGTTATGAAAGGCAGGGAGATGGAGAAGGGAAGGTATTGTGCTGACAAGAAGGTTCCTCTTTAATGTGAACATTTTGATCCTCAGTTCTTTGATACTAAATGACACAGCCTATTAAGGCGCTGGAATTAATATGAAGGCTGAGCATCAATTGAAAAAATGTCTACCATGGTGCTACCCAAGGTATAACAATTTTCAAGCCACATGAGAGGTCCTGCATTTTGCACTTGGAAAATTTAATAAAAGATCTTCAATACCCACCCAAGCTTAAACGTTTTTAAAACTACTCTCTTTTTTGGCCTGGTTTAACACAATATAGTATTAAAGAGACCAGATTATCCTCACAAACTGTGTTAAACACATTGCAAATTGAAAAATGCTGTAAAAGCACAGAAGACACAAAGGAAGTCGAATAAAACACAACAAAAATAGAAGAAATGTAATTAAAATTGAATAAACAATGGAAACAGAAAAAAATCCTAAAAGCTTCCAGAAGCCTCAAAACACAACAGCTAATATCAAACATGTATCTACAGTATGACGTGAATAATGTGAGAGTTTGCCAACTCTAGTAGTTCTGGTTTAGTTTTTAAGCATTTTTGGGAGACAATAACCTAAACAGTTGTTTTATTATTTTGTGTCTTGTGTGCTTTTGCAGTACGTTTTTGTTTGACGATCTTAAGTTGCAGGACATTTGATCTCTCAGGGCCACCGTAGATTACTCCTGATGACATGAAATACATTCCTAAAATGATTCAGTACCACCAACAACTGTAATGATCCGCAATAGAAACACTGATCACTGTTAAAGGAGCCCCTTTTGCAAGCCCCAAAATGGAATTAAACTTAACAGCGGCATCACACTAACCAAGTCAACATAAGCTTCCTTTCTTAAGGTATAAAAAGTTTTACACAAGTCAACAAATAGATCGTGATGTTTTCCAACTCAAGTAGTTCTGATGATGTGCAGAACTTTACAAGATATAATTTTTAAACATGTGCAGGTGAATATTTACTGTAACATTACTGTGCTGCTTTCTGGTGCAGCTAGTGTGGCTCCATAGTGTGGTGAGGTTCCACATTTGGCTAATAAGTGAAAGATCCTGTTTGATCCTGGAGGAGACAGAAAATCCCTTTGGGATTCATCAGAAAGGGCAGCTGGTGCAAAATTCTGCCAAATCAAACTACTTACTGACATAGATGGGCAGTAACGCGTTACTGTAATCTGATTACTTTTTTCAAGTAATGAGTAATGTAAGGGATTACTATTGCAAAATCGGTAATTAGATTACCGTTACTTTCCCGTAGGAACGCTGTAAAACACAGCAGAAAATAAATAAAGTCAAAGACTCAGCGGTCCTGTTGCTCTATTTTCACCTGTAAAGCAGGAGTAGTGTAGGCGGAGGTTTACCCTGGTGCAGGTGTGCCGCAGCGGTCAGTGGAAGAATCTGCGAGTTTTTCTGTGAGTTTCCCATTACCTTGTTGCGCACTCGGTGCTTGCTTGGAAGTTTAGGGGTTTTTTTCGCTGTAAAAAGAAGTTTTCTTCCCACGCACGATGGACACTAATGTTTTTGTCACTTTTTATGGAATCAAACTCAAAGTAAGGTCAGTAGGGGAGACCGGGGATAGTTGTAACATTTTTGACATTTCTGTCTGTAAATTGAAGCTCTTTTAAGGTAGTGGATTCAAAATGTAATGCAAAGTATTTACATGTCTCTGCTATTAAATAATGCAGCTATTTTCTCTGCAGCACAATTACCCATTGCATGGTATGGTCTCAAACACAAAGAGTGAAATGTTACAATTAACCCCATAGTCTGGGTTAGTTGTAACACATCCTGGGGTAAAATGTAACACAATGAAATAAGGGTACTAACAAAACATTAACATGTAATCTTTGTTTATTCAACACATGAATGCACTTACATCCATTTATGTAGCTATGTGTGTGTGTGACAGAATGCAGAAATCTAGCTTTTGAACATATTCCAACCCCCCAAAAAAGACAAATTATGGAATTTTCTGCAAATGAATATTTCATTAATTTTGGTTGGTCTTCCTTGAGTTTGGCCTCATTGGCTCAGTGGGCATTATAACCTACAACTCTTGCACCAATTTTGAACATAACAATGAAGCTGAAAAAATGTAGTTGTTCACCAGCATCGCAATTCCATTACTTTTTATCATGGCTTACCTTGGTGTGGTTTGCAAAGTGCTTCAGAAAGATGAGGAAATCTGTTTCTTGCACCCATCCTGATTTATTTCCACTACCAGTACTTCCTACTGGTCCATCTCTGACACAGTGGTCTGCATAATGTGGGAACACAAACAGTGAAGTAATTGTGTTGCCAATGGCATTAACCGCATATACAAAAGCGACCAGTGAACCTCTCTCTGCTGATGTCGTTGCCCCAACTTGTTTAATATAAGTTAAAGTAATAGTGTGGCAAGTTGTAACATCTGCATTATTGTTACAACTGACCCAGACTGTTGCTGTTACAACTGACCCAGACTCCTATAGCCATGAACTAGCTAACATTACAGCCAACGGCTAAAACATTAGCACTAAAGACCTACACAGAATACATCCCCATAGACATACAAATAACATAATTTAAGTTTGATGAGTTTAACTGCAAAGCAGATAATGCTATCACAAATTGAAATAAAGTAGAAAAACTTACTTTTTGGCATACAAATTACTTTTTTTCATGTTAAATTGTCTGTGTTTGACAAAATGTGCTGATTTTTCACATGTGATAGCAGAACTGAATTGGGCATGCACAGGATGAGTCACATCATTTGAAACTTAGCCCTGATTGGAGAAATTGGAAGTGTTACAACTGACCCACGTTACAACTATCCCCGGTCTCCCCTACTTCCACGCTTTAAACGCTGCACGCTCATACTCTCTCCCGCACTCGATATATTATCCATTGTTGATCTGCACACAGCTGTTGTCATGAACGTTGCACTTGCTTACGTCACTGTCATGCGACATTCTCGCAAAAAAAAATCACGGTTTTAGTAACGCAGTAACGCAGCGTTCCTTCGGGAAAGTAATGGTAATCTAATTACCGTTTTTGCAATAGTAATCCCTTACTTTACTCGTTACTTGAAAAAAGTAATCGGATTACAGTAACGCATCCATCTCTGTAGAAGAGTGGCATGGGGTGGCAAGGGCCACCCTAAAATGATCCCTTGTCACCCCAAGTGCCATCCTAGTTTTGCATATGACAGTGTTTATTAAAACAAGATCGCATTAACACTTTGAGCGTAGTTACAGTCAACAGTGAATATAAATGCTAAAACTGAAAATATTGCATAGTGTTACACACGCTCTGCCCCCCACCCCCCTCAACCATTAACAAATGGTTCAGCCCATAACACGGACCGGCTTTTTTCTTGTTTTCAGTAGCTTAAAACCGTTTTAACGCTATCGGTGGAAGAATGTACCATGTCGACCAATTAAAAATAAATGTCAACACGTGGGATTTGGTTGTTTAGGAAGAGGGGAAAGTTTTGGGAGTGATGGTAACGCCAGCGAGACAGAGCGAGCGAGTGTGAAAGAGAGTTTTTAGATATAGGAGATTTATAACGTTTAGTGTGGAGTGTATAGTTAGTGTGTTGTCTTGTGTAGTCGTTATTTTGTTTTGTCAGTGAGGGCACTAATGAATGTCACAAAGGCACATTTGTAAACACTGTCACTAAGTAGAAAACCAGCGGAGTGATACACCTGTTGTCAGGCCTGCAGGTTTATCCCGGTGCTGTTCTCCTCTGTCTTTTGGTGGAAAAACTTTTTTTTTTTTTTTTTTTTACTGGCACACATAATTTTTGGGGCATCTTATTGCGACACCAGATTGTTCTCTCATTTTAGTTTTAGTAATATTTTGAAATGGTTGTACAAAATAAAAATAAAAATGTCAGGTGTATTGGCTGCATTTTTAGATAAATAGTTGTATATGTTTACAAAATGTAAAATTTATATTTGCATTTCAAGTTATAAAAATTTACTAAAACATGTATTTATTTAAACGTGTATACTTACTGCATTTGAATCATTATAACCATATGTAACCACCTGCATATGTGTTTGGGGAAAAAAGGCTTTGATTTTGCTACCCCATTTGATTTCTTTGCCACCCTAAGAAAATTTCTCTAGATCTGCCCCTGGGTGTGACTAGGGCCTTGTGGTCAGAGTAAAGCAGGCAGCTAAACTTTCCTGGCAAAAGACTGTTTAAAGTTGTGAGGGTGACTCAATCGTCCATCGAGGGGGGCAGCATAAATGTAAACATTTGAGTAGCGGATTTTGGGGATCTCAAATTATGTGTACAGCAGACTGTCAAGTGATTAATGCAAGACATGTATCAACAAAGCTGCTCAACAACAACATTTTCATCTCTAAACACGGCTGATGACAAAATAAAAAAAATAAAATCCAAGCCACAAATTATTTAGCAAAAAATGTTTAATCTCTCCTTGATGCGTGTTTATTTACAAGTAGTAAATCTGCAAAATAGGAAATAACAGAATATTTACACAATGAATGTTAACCTGCAAACTTGTGACAGTCGCTTCAAGTCTGAAACTCTAAAAATGTATCAGTTATTGTAGTATTAAAATTCTTTAGCCACTATACTTGAAATTCCTTTGCTTTGCGTTTCCGTGGGTTCTATGCAACTTCCATTTTGAAGGAGGAAAAAAAAAAGAAATAATGAATTTCCAAGAATCAGAAGCGAGCAGGAAAAAAAACACAGAATGATGCCAGGACTTCATTTGATTCAGCAATGGTTTGAAAAGGCAAAAATGTGATGAAGCTGAGAATTAAACATGACTTTGAGCTGAGTCTACTCACTCTGAAGGTTGACAACAGCAGCAAACCCAGCAATTCAATCTACAGCCTACACTCTTAGGCCACCGAGTAACAATAAACACAAGTCAGCTGTTGAAGTAAACAGTGAAAAATGAATAGTAGAGAAGGGCAGCTGGAAAAAAAATACATGTGGACTTGAGAAGAAGGTCAATTTAAAAGGCAAGTAGCCATGCAAATGATAAACAAGCACGACTCCCCCAGCAGTCGTTTAATCAACAGAGCTACGAGTGGAATAGGACACAAATGGAGCATGAACCTGAGAATGGATTGAGAATGTGTAAGTGTCTTTGAAAAGCCTGACAGATCATCAGCTGGACACCACAGCCTCAGTTGTGATGAGGGAGTGAGTGAATTTGTCCCTACTGCACTCATACAGACCATCCAGAGGACTGCTGTTAACAGCACCACTGAGTCTCAGCAGTCATTCATTTCCACGTGATCTATACAGAAAGAGCACCAAAATGTATGAATGCAGTAAAAAGTCAGAAGGGGGGAAAAAAAAACAAAAAAACAAATCCAAAATATGATTACTTTTTTTGTTTTTCATAATAGACTAAGAACATTTTAGTGAAGGATTTCATTTCTATTAGAAATAATGTAACATGTGTAACCAACATGATGACATGAAAAGGAGAAATTTCTATCCAAGCATGGCCAGAGTGGTCCCTTTAAGACTGGCAGGTACATAGTGAGCTATCAAGTCCCAGCGAGTACTGGGATGAAGCTCGTAAGCATACAGCTGTAGAAGTCATGTTGCATCTCAGACATGTACAGTAAACAAAAGAGGATTGGACAGCATTTATGATCAGCATAAAATGACAGCCCTAATGTTCGATAGAAAAACAAGGTACAAGAGTTAAAGCAGCAAGTCACATTTCCATCACGACAACACAGACGCTCATCTGATTCAACAATTTCATTTTGATCCTAGAGATCAGGAAAATAAACCTTGAGTTCGGTCAAGTACTTCAACTTCAGGCAAACTGAAGAGACTTTTGTCTTCTGCGTACCATAAAATGTACAATTTACAGATAACAAATGAAAGTAAAAACAAAACCAAAAAAAACAACCTGATTACAAAAAAAATGGCAAACAGCTTTTGTTCATCATGAAAAAGTATACAATTTACAAATGAAACAACAACAACAACAACAAAAAAACAAAAACAATATACAGACCAGTTTGGTTTTCGGCAAGCAGAAATAAACCCCTCTTATTTCTCACCATAAAGTCAAAAACCGTGACTTAAAAAAAAAACAGAAACAAAGAAATCCTCTTATGAGAGCAGTAATATAAAAAGCTTAAGCCACACATGGCAGTAGGCTAGTTTTGAAACAAGAGCTGCAGGCAAAGATGAGGATTACTCAGCCTCGTGTAGCTAATGAACCAAAGTGTCTCACCTCTGTACACTTCTATACCCTCCTCGTGGACAGAAAGCTTAAACCCATGTCTCAAACATATATGTTCTCGAGGTGGAGAAATAACACTAAGTCTTTTCTTTGCACCTCTGTTGTGAGAACAGAAAAAAGGGGGGAAAGTGGCTTGAGGCTGGAAATGGCTTTTCTGACTTTGTTTCTCCACAGTGAAGTTCTACTTGACCTCACTGTGGTTGCTGAATGAACAGAGTCTGTAAATAATAAAGACTTTGCTCCTGCAGAACCGTCAGAAAATGATCCTTTCAGGGATGGCTAACACAAAAGCATGACCTCTGGAAAGTTAGACAGGGTGGTATCAGCGCAAAGAGGAATATTTAAGGTAGTGCAATGTAGCTACTTCATTGTTCCGTCACTAAACTACGAGCCACTAAAACTGTCACCTCTTGACCTTTGAATTAAAGAAACAGACACCAACGTGGCCATGATAAAGCAACCATCCTGTAGGTATATATTTGGCTTTGTGAAACCAACAGATTGCACTGATTGAATAAGAAACAACAGCAACTTCATGTTATCACCGTGACACCATGAACTCTACCTGGAAGATGTGGAGATGGGCGACTTTGTGTTTTTTCTTTGTCACTTTCAACAAGGATCCTATGATGGGTTGTTATTCAAAAACTTCTTTTCAGTCACTAGGCATGTTCATATTTAAAATCATATGGTAGCACATTCCATCTAACAAAATGTCTTTGCACTAAACAACATTCAAAGAAAACATGGCACAGTACGACTTTTTTGTTTCTTTTTTCGTTGTTTTTTTTGTCCACATCAAATCGTGTTTTGTCTTATTTTTATTGTATTTGTTGGTTTGAAAAGAAAAAAAAAAAAAAGAAAAAAGTTTACTCCCTAATCTTTCTTTAAAAACGTAGCTGTATTTATATATAATATCTATATAGTCTTGCTTTGTAACGTTTCTGTAAATTGTGCAAATTCAGCAGTAATACAAGTGGCGAGAGATCAGAGAGTGGGCAGTTGATTACATTTATACAAAAAAGAAAAAAAATTCTAACTGTGACATCTGGAGTCACATGACCTAGAGAGATCCTCTCTCCATTGGCTCATCACAGATTGGTCCGTTCCGCTAATGATGCCGTATATGGAGTTCTTTCCAGGCTTCCGTTGTTTCTTTCCTGACCATCGCGTCATCACAACAAAACTCCTGAAATCAAAATCAAGCAAACCACAAACACCGACATCCACAATAATCAAATGCTGTCGAGTTGACATGTTCTCCATGTATGTATGTGTGAAAAAACGTCCCGTGTCCTAGCCTCTCACACAGACACACTGTATGGAGCTGCAGACAAACACACACACATACACATGTAAGCGTACACAGGCCCCGCCCATCTCTGCCGAATCCCCCCATTTTGCAGTATACTGCCTCGGTCCTTTTGCAGTTTCGTCTGTCGTATTGTTTGGGGGTTGGAGTTTTGTTTGTTGTCTGGGTGAGAGGAACGTGGGAGAGAGACAGATGGAGAGGAGGAGTGAGGAGGAGCAGGAGGTGCTCAATGGTCCTCAGCTGGTCAGCGCCATTGTGTCGATGACCTGCTCCAGCTTGCTCCTCAGTCTCTGTCTCCTTGCCTGCTCGTCTCGCTCCAAAGCTGACAAGATCTGGGGGGAAAAGGGGTTAGAGGTCAGCAAATGCTGCAAAAAAACTTACAGCTCCTGCTTTCAAAGCACAAAGATGTTATTCCTACATAAGGATGAATAAGGACTCCCACATGGCTGGGTCATAAAGCATGCAAAAGTTGGTTTAATTTATTCAGTTAGCCCGACTAAATCGCCTCTTAAATGTCTTTTTTTTTTTTTTTTCGCCTGTCCCATTTGGTTCTTTAGCCATCAGAATTGTTGTCTGAAGACCAACAAGGATACCCAATGGATTTACTTTTCCAAATGGATCATCGTGGCATTGCCGTATTGGTCCATTTGATCGACCTTTGTTTTTATTATTTATTTTATTTTATTTTCAGTTGTTACAGACGGGACAGACATGAGTGAGGGATAGGAAAGGGAGAAAGAAAGAGGAAGGAAAAGAAAAACAGAAGGGGAGAGGGACAGTGAGAAAGGGGGGGGGGGGAATCTCCTGGATCACCTGTTGAGAGAAAAAGAATAGAAAACAAGCAAAAAAAACAAAAAACAAAGCAACATACTAAACACAACACCATCGCATTAATCTAGCTAAGTGTAAACAGCAATAAATACTAAATATTCAATGTTGTTGTGCAGCACGCAGGACAGACAGCGCACAATGTGCTTTGAAGTAGCAGCCAAGAAAGGTGTAATTTAAGTCTACGAGCAGTGAACACCCGTGTGCACACCTGTGTGGATCAGCGCGCTTGTATTCAAATGGTTTCCACATGTAATGGTCTGCAAGAGGATTTAAAGAGCCATAGCCCTGTCCCCCAATCGCCTCTTAAATGTCAATAAGACTGAAGGTAAGTCTTTGTATACAGACAAAAGTAACAGCTTGTATTTAGTATGTAACATTAGTACAGCTTTGTTTCCTTCTCTTAGGTAGTACTAAGACTTAAATCTCACCTCGTCCTTGTACTTGATGATGTAGGAGTAAATCTCATGTAGGGCTGACATGCTGTTGAACTGGTTAGCATGCAGGCGTGACTGCTCTGCGAGGTAGGCACTCATGTCCTGATCGCTGATAGCCGGCATCCTGGAAATGTCAGAGTAGTACCTGGACGAAAACAGTTGAATATTTGTATGAAATATAACAAAACACACAAATGTAACATTCACGTCTAATCCACCATGCTTACATACCTTTCTACCCAGTTTTTATAGTTGGGGATGTCTTTAGCATAAAGCAGCTTGTTTGATGGTGAGTCCTTCCCTAGTTTATGCTCTGAGGTTGAACATGAATCCATGAAGGTCTGAGCCACCACAGACAAGCAGGCATCTGTAATACTGTTCTTGTGGATGTCAAATACAAACTGTGGGTTCTTGATCACGTTCACCCAGAACCTCAGTGGAAGACTGGAAGCAGTAAGAAAAAAGGATGAGCTGCAGAGCTACAAGGACTGGTCTATTAATGTGCAGAGATACCACACCAGTGCATTAAGCTGCATACACACTGAACAAGCAGTCTCGAGTGATTAGATACTAGAACTGGCAGGGAAAAATACAAGCGTGGTGCATTCTGTTGCACTAACAATGTAAAAGTGTTCCATATTTGTTGGCTTACTGTCCAATATTGTTCCTACTGAGCAACACCAATGCCAACAAAACACAAACCAGCAATCAAATATTGCCAGTCATGCCCTTTCACAGCTTGCACACGCGCGCAAACTCACCAGTTGCTCTTCCAAGTGTGCCGTACATCAGGGTCTGATATGGAGTGTTTGTCTGCCTGCTCGTCCAGGAAGTCAAACATGTACTTGATGGCGAGAGGCAGAGCGCTGCCTCGGTGCGCTGTGCTGAAGATGGTCTCAAACAGGTCATCCACAAATTTCTGGAGCGTACCCTGAGCACAGGAATCAATACTGGATTAGGAGTTTTACTACACTAGTTGACATTTTCCTGCTCTTTGGGGCTTTCACGCAAACAGCAGCATGCAAAAAGTGGTGAAACAAATTTTAGAAATGTGGAAAACTATGTGCCAGTTTGTTTGTGTACATAAGATTTTGTCTCCAAAGATGGACATATAGAGATAAGTGTTTTGTCCCCGTTACACTTAATGTTTCAACAGTCCAGTTACACAACTGCCTTTGCTTGCACATTCTTCTTTGCTGTCGTGGCTGCAGGCGATGGCTTTCAGTAGCAGGTACTTGGGATGACTCTGCTTTGCTGTCAGTACTTCAACTTTGGGAGAATTTTTGATGATGTTGAGCACTTAGTGTTCTTTACAGTATTTAGGATAGGGCCCAATGAGAGTTCAGCCTAAGGCTGTTCTGCAGTGTTTTACCACATCGCACAACTCTGGAGAATTCAGAATCCTAACAAAGTTCTCTGAAGTTGAAATGATTTGATATTTCCCACAAGTTGTCACACGTTTGTCCCCGTTTTCAAGCATCCAGGCCACGTTTTACAAAACCTTTTTTGAAGCAGCCACAAGATGAATTTGCAGTTTTGTATTCGTTCACACATTAACAAATCAGCTTCCTAAACACACACACACACACACAGCTGTGGGGGCTGTAATAAATAAGAACAAACTGCAATGCTTTAGGTGCCCCCCACCCCATTTGTCCTCCTCTGGCTTGTATGTTAATCACTTCCCAGTTGAGGCAGCATTGATGCAGCTAACCTTGCAGTTTCATAGCTGGGAGCTCATGGGAGCTCTGCAAATGAGAGCAAGAACCTGACATGGTTTTAGCGTATGGACAAATGACATTTTATAATTAATGCAAAGAGGTATGTTTATATTCAGTGGTATATGAGCAGAAACCAACAGAAGGCCACGTGTTTTTATGTGTGTGTTTAAGATGTGCCAGAATTCACACATTAAAGTCGTCCATTTCTCACATTTAACAAGTTTAATAAAAAAATGCTAATTTGGCTTTTCATACATCTAATAAAACCCTTTTTTATATACCCCCTCGTTTCTCTGGCCCGAACAGCAAATGCTGACACTTAACTAGACTAAAACATTTGTGTTGAAGGCAACATTTTATATTATATCGTCAAGTTAATCATTGGAATCCATTATTCAGAGAACAGAACCGCTCTTACTCTTGAGGAAATGTGAAACCAAATGGGTGCATTTTGAATAAGAGCTTTTCTCTTAATGACTTTAGTTGGGTTTTTTTCCCTTGTGCTTAAGTGCAGTTTGTAACAATTAATGCAAAAATTAAACAAAGGTGTTTCTTGAAGGTAATTAGCACTGCTAAATTAATCCTTAAATAACATTATTTTATCATCACTTATTTTAGTGGAAGTATGAATTTGGGCAAAAGCTTTTACTTTATAGGAAACGTGTGCTTTAGACTGTACATAAATATATATGGCTGCAAGGCCTTCACAGCCATTTCTTAGCTGTTCTTTTATAGCTCTGAAAAGCTGTTGTTGCTTTAGCAGCTTCAGCAGTTAAAGAAAATAAAATAGTTTCTGTTTCACAACCTAATCTAACAGACATGGAGGCTCAGTCACACACTGCTCCGTAGTGGTTAACAACTAACTCGGGGAAGAAATACAAATTACCTGCCGTTTGTTTTTGCACAGTATCAACAAACACTTGACCTAACTCCAGCCTTTAAACCAACCTCTCTGATCATCATCTGAGGACACATGCTGCATAAAAACCTAAACAGTTTCCACAGTGTGGTCTGGAGGACATGGAGGAATTAGGTGAATAATGATCGTGGGGTACTGGCCTGGGCCTAAAAGCCCCGAGGCCACCAACAGAGGGCCCAGTAACACCAACCAAACAACTCAATAGTCAAAGGTCAACCTCCTAATTAAGACTCTGCATATGTGTGTCTTTGTGGAAAAGGTTACGAAAAATGTTAATGAGCTTAGAGACCACCACCAAACAAAGGTCAACAGGGGCTGCTGGTGGAAATGGGCTACATGACAGGGATGTGGTGGAGTCGGGAGGCTGGGTCTGCACGTGTGAGAGAATACGCAGCCTCTTTTTACCTTTGTGGCCAACAGTCTGGTCAGGTAGATCTCAGACACCATCTTGCTCCCTCTGTCTCCCTCCCTCTGGTCTGAGTGGTCGTGGTTCTTCACCAGATGCCATAGCTTGGTGCCGCTCTCGAGGTCAGGGGTGATCATGGGTGTTCGGGAGCGCAAGCTGTCTGGACTACTGGCTGTCCTGAGCATGCTCTCTGCACAGAGATAAAGGAGGACGTGTTGGAGAAATAAGTCAAAGAGCCAAAAACCTTCATGCTGCTCTGTGTGTTAAATGCTATAAATTATGACTCATGCCGTCTTAATCACCATTTCAAGGAGAAACATTTATATAAGAAGAAAAAACAATGAGACAAATGAAATATCTGGCATAGCTGAAGACGGCAAAATCTGACTGAAGTTAAAAGCACTATTGAAATGTGACAGCTTTTTCTACTTACATGTCACTCTTTCACTGCAAAATAAATTCATCTATCACTCTCTCACCTGCCCCCTCTCTCCTTTTGTCGGACATTGATGTCATATCTGTGACACAGAGTATTACGCTTCCACTTTGAATGCTTGTCAGCTGCGTGACAAAGCAGCAAAGGACTGAGGGGTTTGAAATTGTCAGGACAGAATGTGAACCAGGTAAGCTCGGAGCAAATATGTTAGTGAGTATTATGTGTATGCCACAGTGGCAGGGCTCTGGAGTAGAGTTACTCTGTACAGTTATAGAGGTAGAAGAGAGGGGGGGACGGGGGGAAAACGTCGTGAGGAACTGAGATCTACTTCACAACATTAAACCAGTTATTACAAATATGGCATTTTGACAGCTCTGACATTTTGTTAGCTTAAAAATGTATCTAAAATATGCTGTTCTCCATGTGACTCTTTGATTTCACATATGTAAGAAACTTTCAAGATTTCTGATTCCTTTGCAACAACTTCAGTGCACCACTGCTATACTGTGTTTAGCTACGCTGTTGTTTTCCATGTATGCCCCCAAGAAGGCCAAGCATTTGTTTGAACAGATGTTCGAGGTTAAGTGATCATTAAACAGTCTTCTGCACAATCATGTATACAAGGGAAGCTTCAGGTAGCTGTCTGTGACAGCTACCCCCCCAAGGCAACTTTACTTAGACGAAGGAAGGCAAACACAAGAACAAGTAGTTTAAGTGAGCTAATATAACCAGATGAAAAACAGCTCTATTTTCCTGATCTGCCTCTTTAGGCTGAATGAAGGACATCAGTTTTATGTCTGTTAGACTTTCATGTGAACTAATAATTTATCACATAAGATATGAAGAACATCAGTGGACAGAACTGTGGCGTAAGTGAGTAATAATAAAACTACTATCCACTCCTCTACAGCAGAGAGGAGAACTGACACGAAACTCTTTCAAAGGTTTGGAACTCACTTAAAACACTGTGTGGAGAAATGTACTATATTACTGATAAGGGCACAAATACTTGATTAGCAATATCATATTTAATGGCTTCCAGGGGCCAAAGTATGTAAATTGAAACCAGTATTTGTGGAACAGTTTGAACCAAGTCCCAGGTCATGTAAACAGGTGTGAAAAGCACTGAGCTAATTTGCTAATGTAGATGAGACAGATGCCAAATTAACATGTGAAAGGTTCTGAATGATGTTTTTAAAGGTTCTTTCTATGAACAACATCCCAAGTTTTGCAAATAAATAAATAAATAAAATTAACAAGTCTGAATTTTTATAATTCCACACATACAATACACACACACCTTCTTTCGTACCGTATCTGCTGAGGGATTTGGTGAATGTGGAGGAGTTGGAGATGTTGTAGGCCGAGTTCTGTTTGGGTACCAGGGCAATCACTGAGCCATCTGTCACCTGAAGCAGACATTCAACCAGCAGCAAGATTATTGTCCAGCCAAAGAAACTTTCACAGTGCTCACATGGAATTTATTTCTGGATTTTTCATTTTGATAAGTAACCTAAGAATCCATAAATACGCCATCAATAAGAAGCACAGAGGTTTTTCTCCAGCATAGCTTCAAGGGATTCTGTGCTGTATTAAGAAGCTGGTTACCTGGTAGTGAGCTAGGGTGTTGAGTCTCTTCCAGTCATTGTCGATCTTAGTGGTGACATCTTCATCCTGAAGGATGATACGAGCCATCCTGCCCTGCCGCCATTCTGTCAGACACACACAAGAGTGCTAAGTAAGGTTGTAATGTTTAATAGAAAGGGAATAAGAATCTTTCAAGACAGACAGCATAGACAGAGTCAGTGCCCCTTTTAGGCACACCAATCAATTCTCATCATAAACTTAAACTTCCAAACAGCAAATCAGGTTTCTACGACTTAATCTACTGTAATTAGATCGAATTCAGAGTGAGTGTAGTGCAGTTTTACGGACTTTTAAACACATTACTAGATGTTTTTTAGGATCAGAATTCCCACTCCTGTTAGAAGTGCCTCCCTTCTGTGTCAGAGAGCTCTTGAAGCAATTCCCTCTTTATCTCCCATAGCAGCGCAGCTGTGTGTTATGACTCTCCGTGTGATTTGATATTTGTATGTTGTTCATTTTTTCCAGCTCCTTACCAAGGTCCATATCTGAGGCCTTCGGTCTCTGGGAATAAGGCGTCCCTTTGTACACAGCATCCAGCAGCTTTTCCTTCACCTGTGTCACTGTGTCACAGTTCAGGCTCTTCACTGTCACCTCTGGAGCATTTTCATTCTCCGGGTTCACACAGTGCAGCGTCTACAAATGCAAAGGGCGGAAGGGAAAGAGCACAGGTTACATTTAGACCAGAGGGTCAGCACAGACTGGAAGTAATAACTATTGATGTGTTAGAGCATGACCCTGTGGTTGTGTTTGACCTGCAAAGAAACACTTCATATGGCACCTCAGAATCAGTGTTAAAGAGCAGAAGGGGTGCACAGCTAGCTATTTATTCCTATCAATACAGGCATAATAATGATTTAGCAGGTTGGATCCTGTTTTGATAAAAGAATATTTTCCAAAATTACTGGACAAATATCAGCTCTGCATCATTGCGCTGTTTTAGTTGTAAGCATCCATCTGCTTTACAACCTTGTTCAGAAACAAATGCGCCTGTGTCCAGAAAGTATGTTTTTGAGTACTGACCAAAGTCTTGTAGTCAATTTGCTGTCTGATGAGTTTATCCTCGCTCAAAGAGTAGCGGGCTTCTCCTGTGATTGCATCTATTGGCCCCTTTTCCATTTGTTGCTTCATGGCACAGTACAGCATGAAGAGAGGTTCCCCGGCACATTCCTTCAAAAAGTGAGACACGCAGTTGTATTATGAAGTAGGAAGAGACAGGTATCAAGGAAAAGTGACAAAAGGTTATATGAAGAAAAGGAGAGAAAGACATACTGTACAAAGTGAAAACTGAACATTGAACTGTTCAAGAACTTTCCAAGCAAAAACACGGCAGCAAAAAGTGCATAGCTTTTCAGAGCAACTCTTCAATTATATTTCTAATCTTCTTTAAGACAACCACAGGCGAAGCAGTAAAGGACAAGGCCACGACTTGTGTTGGCTAACAGCACGCTAAAAACAAAAACCCTCCCCCCCCTGACACAACCTCCAGCCTCTCCCCTGTGTCTCTTCCTCAGTAAGAAAAAACAGCCTCTATTTGTGTGTGTGAGCAAGTGAGTGAGCAAGGAGGAGAGAAATTATAGAAAGTGTGAGTGTGAGTGAGTGGCAATTGATGGAGAAGTTAATAGAAGGTTAATGACTGAGGGGTGAAAAACGCTGGGAGAAGCACTTTGGTGTGTGAGACGTGTCAAATGGGCAACAAGCACTGGGATGTTGGGTTCCCTGTCTCTCTTTTCTTCACACTCGTTTCTGCTTCCCCTCTTTTCCATTCACTTGTTCAGCAGGCCTGCAAACTAAGCACTGCCTGTATGGCTTTGTATTTTCTCCTTACAGGTGTCATGTGCCGTCTTTCCTGACTTCTTGTTAATATTTTAACACTGCACAGTGTTGATTTTAACTAATTGAGATATATTTATATTTTATGACCTTCAAATTAGGTGCACTGATGAAAAAGCATTAAATTATGATTTAATTACTTGCAGCTCAGGAGGTCAGAAAGACTGAGAATTACTGGTTTAGATAATCTATCTTAATCATTGCTTGTTTAGAATAACTTAGTGTTGCAATGCTGTGCAAATCTCTGATCTCAGCAAGCAATTTGTCGAGTACATGTTTATCGCTGCAGACAAAACTGATGACGTAAATGCGAAATGAGGATATATATGTGTGTGTGTGTGTGTGTGTGTGTGTGTGTGTGTGTGTGTGTGTGTGTGTGTGTGTGTGTGTGTGTGTGTGTGTATTTAAAAGCGTTCATGGTGTGATAATGTTCACATTAGTGCTTTTTAACCAGTGATTCACATTTTCTGTCTGCAGCTTTGTGCCTTGAGGCAAGGCCGAATATTGCAAGTGCTGCCCTCCGAGCTTCATTGGACATGTTCATGCATCAACGCCAGTCAGTCATCTTGGTGAGCTGTCAGATGAACTCTGTGGGATAATCTAGCACTGCCTGCCTCCTATGGTGAAAACACAGCACACTGGCAGACGTCCTCTCTGTCTAGCAGCATACAAACCAGCTCTGCGCTGCGTCTCAGTCCTTCTGTCTCCTTCAAATGGTGCCAGTGAGGAAAAGCAGCACTGATGCTATACGTTTCTAAAAGCATTGTGTCGCGCAGACATTTTGCTGCGCTACAGTGTTTTTGACTTCAGTGTCCTGTTAAATTAATTAAATTAAATTAAATTAAATTAATTAATTAAATATAATATATTAAATATTAAATATAATATATAATATATTATAATATATGCCAGGAAACACTTGACCCCTGTTTCAATCCAGGGGGTCAGTGTTGACATTGTGGAGGACTATAAATACCTTGGAGTACACATTGACAATAAACTGGACTGGGCTAAAAACACCACAGCACTTTACATCAAGGGCCAGAGTCGTCTCTATTTTTTGAGGCGACTGAGGTCCTTCAACATCTGCCAGAAAATGCTGAGGATTTTCTATGAGTCTGTTGTGGCCAGTGCGATCCTCTATGCTGTTGCATGCTGGGGGAGCAGGCTGAGGGTCGCAGATGCCAACAGACTTAATAAACTGATCCGTAAGGCCAGCAATGTTGTGGGGATGGAGCTGGACTCCCTCAAGGTGGTGTCGGAGAGGCGGATGCTGTCCAAGATAAAGACAATGTTGGATAACACCTCCCACCCACTCCATGACATGCTGGTCAGTCACAGGAGCTCGTTCAGTGAGAGACTGAGATTACCGAAAAGCACCACTGAACGACACAGGAAATCATTCCTGCCTGTGGCCATCTCCCTGTACAACGCATCCACTTAACACACTGTTTGCTGCTACAACTACACATGTTTCTTTTCCAAATATTTATTTATAAGTGACTTATGTATGTATGTATGTATATATATGTATATATTGTACTATTCTTAGTTAGCGTATTGTCTGTCTTGTCTTAATGTTGGTTTAAAAAGGAGCACTCTAACAAAAAATAATTTCCCCCAGGGATCAATAAAGTATTCTGATTCTGATTCTGATTGTTCATTGAATTAATCTAAAGCAATCACATTTTATAATTAGTCTAAAATTCTCTCTAAAGCAGAATAAAGTGACCATGTGATCCCACACAAGCTTGTGCAACAGAGGACAAGTGAATGCTTAGAATAGGGTAATGGATAAAAGGATTTGTTTTCCTATCTCTTGTTCGTTTCGTAGGTTAAAGCTCTATCTCTTTGAACAGGTACTTGACCTTTACCCATCTCTATTTACACCTGGCTGAACTCTGAAATTGTTCCAGGCCTTTCTTTCATGTTACTCCCAAAAACATAGGAGAAAGAAAGGCATTAAACTGCAAAGGTTGGATGAAAGCGAGGCTTAATCTTGCTGCTAGCTACAGAAACTCTTTACTTCAGTACTCATCCCCCCACCCATATTTCCCTACACGCCCTTTAAACCCTCCAAAAACACCTCTGCCCTCTTTTTAACCATTTTCTTTCCACAATCTTCCGTGTTTTTGCTTTTTTTTTTTTTTAATTGTTTCTCTGTTATTTTTGTCTCCACTAAAGTTCATAAACACAGCTGCTGAAAAAATCCCTAACAGCTTTTCTGATAACCCACTCCCCTTTTACTGAACCACACTCTCGCCGTCCAGTCTCTAATTTGGAGCCAAGACACACATGCGTGCACAACCAGAACGGACACACTCGCATACACAGATGCTAACTGGGATCCCCGAGGGCTTGGCTGGTTTCTTGTCCACCAGAATGCCTGCCCTGGCGGGGGTTTAAGGCCCCGCTGCTAACTGATTAGTTGCAGCAATGTTTGAAAGCTGAGAATGTGTGTGTGGAAGCAAGAATTTATCACATTTTAAGCTATAGTGAGTCCCTGTGATATGAAATCAGAGAGAGGATTTCAAAAAGACAGACAGAAGAGAAATAAGAGAATGCAATTGTGTAAGATGTGTGGCTTCCTGTTTTGATAAGCCCCAACTGTCTGAAGAGCCATCCAGACACACAGCCATGCATACACGCACAGACACTTTCCTGGCTCTAAAAGAATCAAGCTTGGGACAAAGAAAGGACAGGTTAGTGCGACAGTCTACGGTGATCAAACCAACATGGCCAGCTGTGTCTGAACAGTGCTTCAGACTCTGCAGATCCCTCAACTGGTAGAAAGAAGAATTTACCACATGAAAGGCAGAGGTAAGGAATAGGAACCCTGCTGCCTCTGCCTTATCTAATGCTGCAGCTGTGAATGTGTGCGCTTGTTAGTGAGACATTTTTCAATTCTCAAACACCAGTGGTGATGCTGTTGCTTCTGCAATTGTGTGTATCTGTGTGTGTGCGCCTCTGGGACAGTTTTACCTTGAGGAACTTGTAAAGCAGGAAGGTGAACCAGTTGGTGAGCATCTTCTCAGCAACCGACTCCGTCCTGGAAGACCGATGAAAGAAAATGGGAGAGAGAAAAGAGAGGGTAATGGGTGAGGGTGAACTGGAAATAAAAGACAGTAGTATGTGCCACAAGTGGAGCGTAAAGTCTCTGTATGAGGAGGTTTTGGCATCTTGGACTGCCTGGTTATAATCTATGGTCAAAAAAACAAACATTTGAAACACGCTTGCATGTCAAAGACACTACATGACATTATCAGTCTTTATGCAGTTAATCTTCAGACAACCAAAGAAAAAGATAATGTAAGAAAGCAAATCCTTCAGTTTCTTACATTGCTCCATCCCCTCTTCACACTACCTCTAGGCAAACCCACTAATCTTCATAAAAAATACAGCAATTAGTATAACTCGCTAACTTCTCTCGTTAATCACAAACCTGCCATGTAATGAGGGGAACCTCCGCACGTGCATGTGTCAAGCAAACACGTGAGCAACAAGTGCATGAAATGAAAACCGAGCAATTAAATGACTTATTGTGTCTAATTTGTTAAATACCTGAGAGGGACACCGGCACTCTAGGTATGTGGGTGGAAACAGGGGGGGGGGCAAATAAAAATCTTTCTCTGTGTTACCGCCACACTTCCATGCTTTTCACATTAGAAACACTTATTTTCTCTTATATTGACGTGGGGTACACCTGTGTTACTAGGTTATCTAACTGGGCCACGTTCCAATACTTATCGCAAATATTAGTCATTCGGTCATTAGGACGGCACCATGGGTGAAATGTGAAGACAGCTACATTATGCTGAAAAATTTTCATGCCCAATAAATAGTAAGACAGAAAAGAGGAAACTCTGGAAACTAGGCCAATGTAGTAGTAAAAACCAATAAAGGCCTGTAGCACAAATGAGACACGTACTCCTACGCTTCCTCAAACCTTCCTGTTTGACTGTTGGATTTATTGAATGGATGCAGAGCATTTTTTCTTTTTCATGCCTGTCAGCAAAATAGAGAATGAATGATGAGGCAGCGGAGAACGCAGGTACAGAAAACATAACGAGTGAATAAACCGGGACAAACCCCGTTTCTGAGCACGTGACGTCCACTGGTAACTTCTAATCTATGCCCCTGAACATCATTTTTGAACACGTCGTACGGGAATAAGCGATGACGCATTTGTGTTTTTGCCAGCTGCACACAGACAATGAATCTCAACGCACAGTATACAAAACAACTGCACCCAATGCAAAAGTATAATTTCATCAAAGGAGGTGGAGATCCCCATGGGAGAGGACTTTTACATCTATCTATTGACTAAAAAGACCTAAACAGGGTGAACCATGTGCAACAATTGCAGAGCTTATTAACACCGACTCCTGAGGCAAGTGTAGTTAACAGGGACAGCGTGTTGTGACCATACGCCCCAAGAGGGGATTGGAAAAGACTTCACACAGGCACGCTGGCTGAGAGTCATTTATTTGATTAGATTTTTAATTAAATATCTCTCCGAGGAGTAGGAGAAGAAAAAAAATGTAACTTTTTTTTATCATTTAATGTCTAATTCCAATTTATTTGGAGACAGGCCATTTCTCTAATTGTGTCTTTCCTTAAATATGTGTATCCTTTTCTGCTCGGCTGTCAGCAGTAGCTCATTTTCCTTCTCTTTTCTCCCTCTGCCTATCTGCTCTGTACTACCCTTCCCTGTTCTTTCTCCCTCTTTACCATCTCTCCTCTATATGTTTCACCCTTCATCAATTTCCTTGTAGCTCAAGTCTCCCTCCAGCCACTTGCCCTCTTTTTCTGTCAATCACTATTTCACTACCTTCTTTTACTTCAGCCACTTTTATCTTGCTACCTTTTCCCTTTTCACATCTCATTTTTGCCTTCCCCTGTTTCTTACTTTCCCCTTTCCCTACCAAATCCTTCTCTCTTTACTCTTCACACCAACTCTTGTAAATCCTCCTCTCCCTCTTTGCATCCTCTGCATCTCTTGTACTTCCCCCCCCCTTCTTCATCTTTCTCTGTGTGTTTGTGAGAAATGAGAGAGCAGTATGTCTGACTGTGGCTCCAGTGGGACTGTATGTGTGCTCAGGGGTGTAATCCTCTCTGACAGGGACAGGGTTGAGAAATAGAGAGGAGGTAACGTCACACAGGCCTCTAAAAGCTGCAGTCACTGTCCCCTGCCTTCCTCCCTCATAACTTCAGCCGCAAACTGAAAAAATACATCACTCGATACTCTGACAAAGAATATATGTTCATGTTCTCCTCTTCCCTTTTTAATGCTACAACAGGTCTAATTACGTGGATTATTTGAATGTGCAGCAGCACTGACATGACGAAATGAAAAATTAACACTACTTTTTTCCCTTATTTTTTGTTGAATTTAATATAATTAGTCAGGGGTTTTTTGTTAGGGTGCTTCCTGTCAAGAACATCCCAACACAGCGAATATAAGAAAAAGGAAAAATACCTGAAAACACACACGCACAAATGCATTTCCTCAAACCCGAACCTGCAACTAACTGGTGCACGTGTGGCATGTTTTTTCCCCAAAGCCAGGTTTTAGCCCTTTCCCTCCCCTTCTTATTTCCTGCTTTTTGTACCTCCTGAGTAAGAGCTTTGGGTGGTTCTTGCTTTCCAGGTTTTTGTCAATGAGGTCAGACAGGAGCTGTTTGAGGACACCGGTGGCATACTCCATCTCTCCTTGCAGTGCTGTCATGATGAGGGAGGCCACGTTGCCCCTGTCTCGCATAGAGAAGGACCTCTGTGCTTCCAATGTGCGAATGAAGGTCAACAGAAAGTGCTTTTTGGTGAGTAGCTGGCCAAACAACGTCAGGGCCTTCTCCACATTGGCGGGTACCTGAAGGAGAAGGGGACGGAGGTGATGAAGGGGAAGGAGAATTGGGAGAAGAAGGAGTGTTGAATAAAGAAAAAAAGAGGCAGTCAATTGTTGGACAAGGAGAAGATAAAGTGAATGGAGGTGATCATGGTAGGTTTAAGGAAGCATACAATTCACAGAGGAGAAGAAGACAACGAAGAAGGAAAGGGAAGGTAGAAGGTTGGTAGAAAAGAGTAAAGAAAGATCAAAGATAGCGATATAGGGGAAAATTAGATAAAGGGACTTGAAAAGATTGAAAATATGATGAACTGGTTGTGAGTTATAGCTGTGCAATGGATTCATGAGTATGTTTTAAAACAGGATTTATCAAATGACATGAATAAAGAGCCACATGTGCTCTATTTTCTCTCCATGCATAATCATGTCAATACTCTTATATTTTCCACATGCATGTAGGAAACGGCACATTGCAGCTTTGAAAACCTGCCTACTGTTGAACCAGTTCTCTCTATCCTACAACCCTCACTGTCATCCCTTTTCCCTCTTCTCCTCTCAACGTAACTGGCAGGCCTCCCCTTCTCAGGTAAAGACAGTGAGGCTTGAAGTAAGAATGTGAGCTTTAGGCAGTAATAAGAAATTGATCTGCCTGCTAGCGCACTATTGTGGCTTGTGATTGCCTGGGCCATCCAAATGAAAATCCAATGTTGCGCTACACTATCCCTTTGGAATACAGTTGATAGCACAAGCAGATAGTGAATTCCTCTAAAGCTTGTCTCTGTAGTCATAACCTTATGTGCATGTCAGTGCACCATGCATGCATTTTCCAGGTAAATGCGTGCGTGATACTGTAATGTACAGAGAAATGACAGTGGTACAGGTGCACCTTGCATTACAGTGTCCACAGCGCTTGAGTTCATGTTAGTAATAGAGTGTTTCCTCTTGAGAAACGAACAATAGTAGAGCGGAGTGTGTTTTATTGAACATGTGAACACTGCTTTTTCAGGAGCCTCAAACAGGCTCAGTACTGTAGAGGCAATCTATCACTTGTGCGGAGTCTTAGTGGAGCTCAGACATTGCCCCTCAAAACAGCCACAAAACTAGAGTTTGTCCTGAGAGTTTGGACTTGAACCCTTCTGTCTGATATCTTGGACTAAGATGCAGTTTTAGAAGGTTTGGATTCAGATTGCCTACCTCTAACATGATTTTCAAATCTCACCTACATGAAATCTATGAAACATTCCCTCATCCTGTGTTTGTGTGTGTGCAGGGTGCTCTCTACTGACCCGTACCTCCATCTCCTTGAGAACAGGGTGGTCCTCAATCCCAGGAAAGAGGACCCTCATGGCATAGGTGCGGTAGTCCAGGAAGGGGATTCCTGCTCCATCCAGCTCCTGAGTGAGCTCATGGATGTCTGTCTGCAATTCTGCAAAGGCTGAGAAAAGAAACGGGAAATGCTTACAAATGTATTTTAAGTTCCAAAAGAGAGACACATTTCTCAAGATGAAATAAAGAGCAGACTGCCATATACAAGACTGTTTAGTTGATTTTGATGACACATTTGGTTGGAAGTGGTGCTCTGTGCAGTGTTTAGCATTGTCAGCACTAGCACAACACAAAGGGCTCATTTAAACACACTTAATGACTATGACTTGTCACACTTCTTTCTTATATATCCCAAAACAACCACTGCTTAATAGATGTAAAATACATCTGTTCATCTGCAAAAACATTGCGGAAGCATTTTCCTGGAAAACTGAGACATTCTGATTGGTATTTATTAAGTACTGGATGGGGTCGAATAGGATAAAAACGATAAAAAACAAACAAAAAAACTACTAAGGGGTAAAGCTGGGCATTAAAGATTTAAAGGTGTTTATTACTATGTTAAATACTTTCAATTTATATTTTTAAATAGTCAGAAATTGGGGAAAAAACATGCAGAAAAGAGAACCATAGTTTTCAAAATAATCACACTTAAGATCTTGGCTTGTCATGCCATCAATCTGATGTTTGGAAACATTCCTGAGGAGGAACAGAAAAAAGGAACATGGATGATATGAAGAGAAGGTGGAGGTGTCTCAAAGAGCAGCAGTGAAAAGCAGCCTTATGGGATCACTCTGTGCTAAGAGTGCAAAGAAAGAGAGAGGGAGAGATGGCTGATAGAGAAAGTATTCTGGAGCTGCTCAGTGGCTGGAGGGGAGTTCAGGATGCAGTTGCACACATGGCAAGCCTGTGAGTACACACACATTATACACCGCCACCTCTCATGCTTGTATTCCCGCACACACCCACACACACACACAGTTTTTCTGTTGTACCCCACAGCTGAACACATAACCTTGTGCCCAGATGATTTATGTGAACGCACATGTCAATGTTTTCACACTTTTTCCATTCCCACAAAGTGTGTGTTCTGACCCCATTCTGTATACTCCACTGGCTTCACGAGCCACATCTAGAGGGAAAATATGGGATCAAATCCATTCTCTCACACATCACATACAATAGTGTATACAGCTAATGGTTTTGGTGGACTGCCCCAAATCTATTTTATAAACATAAAACTCCCTTGAGGTAGAAAATATACAGCTATATGGTTCTATTAGCACAGCTCTGTGTGTGTGTGTGCGCCATATAGCATCATCCAAAATACACTAACACATGGAAACACAACTCAAACAAATAACGAAGCAAAGCCCAGACTAACAGATGGCTTGTGTCACCCTGTCCCTCTCTTCTAATCTCTTTTCTCCCTCCCTTCCTCCTTTCAAAGTGACATCTTAGAGGTCACCTTTCTCCCCCTTATGGTTACCTCCTCTTAACTACATCCTTCCATCTTTCTCTCATTTATCCGTTTAGTTTCCTTCTCCACCTCTCAGCATTATTCTACACAACTCTCTTTGCAAGCCTATAATGTTTTAGGTGATCTCCTGGCTAAGCCTTTCTTGATAGAAGGACTTTATTTCCATCATTCCTTATTCATCTCAAATAGTCCCTTCTCTCCATGTTGTCCTCTTATTTGTCCACCCAGCTCCGTCTGCCACTACATATTTATCTAGCATCCTCCATCTTCCCATCCAAGCACACACTCTCTCCATTTTGAAATTTGTTCTCCGATATTTCTTTTCTCTTCATTTTCCCACCCCTTGCATAATCTTCCTGTCCATTTCTTCTTCTTCTGCCTCCCATCTACTCCCATGACTTGTTTGCCATATTTATCTCCCTCACTCTCCTCCCACTCCAAATCTGCCCTCTTGTCTTCCAGACAGTACTGACAGAGAGGGACAGACGGGGTCAGGGCACATGGACTCACTTCTACACACTCCAGCCAATCACAGTATGACCTGCAATGTGAGTTTAGGTCTGTGTGATTGGAGGTAGTTGCAAAAGAGCAGGATGTAAAGATGCGAGCATCGGGTGAGATGAAGGAATAGCACGCAAAGGAAAAAAACAAACCACAAAATCATCCTCTGAACAGATGACTGACAGTTAAGACTCAAGGAAACTAATCAGATAATCCCAGGTTGTGGCCACAGTAAATCAATTATCATAAATCAGCATAAATAAAGCTATTGCATACCAATCTTTTTTTTGTTTTTTTTCCTTTTTTACATTAAGACCTGGCTCCTACATGACCCACAATGCAACTTGGCCACATGTACTTTATCCAGATATTCAGGTGTGGTATTAAATCTCCCTTGACACTATAAAAATGCAACTGACCTCTGAATGAAAATTTATATTTTTATATTTAATAAAAGCACAACAAGTCAGTGGAATGAGTAACAATAAATTTATGACATACCTACTATATTTGACATTCACTAAAGAAATGCAACAAGTGAAGTGATCTCAAATTCAAACGCATTGCAATGATCAGAGTTATCAGTATTCCCCTTCCCTTTCTCCCCATCTGCTTTTCTCTCTCTCCTGCCAGACAAACCCACAACAGCATCAGCAGCTTCTCACTCAATCCATGCCGTCTCCAGCCAAATGAATATATGCTAATGTATTGGTGTGTAAGTTTCTCTCCATCTCTCCCCCCGGTTCAGCAGTTGCCAAACCACTCCTTCCTTACAATCTCACACTTCTGTGCCCTGTCTCTATCTAACCTCCATCTAGCCCTCCCCCTCTCAGTGTGGATGGTAGCGAGGCCAGCCAGGCAGCTCTCTCATGGGGTGGAGAGCCAACATCTGGTGGCTGGCTCAGATCAAAGTAGTCCTCTGGAAACACACCAATACCCAAGCTCGCGCATACACACACACACACACACACGCACCGCTGCCACCTAACAGCGGAGGGACAGTTGGCAGTGAGAGTGAGGGGGAAATAGAGAGCGGGAGAGAGAAATGGATAGGACTACTGAATGGAAGTTGTTCAGCTTTTTAGGTAAGCTGCAGTGTGGGAGAGATTTGGGGGCATGGGAGTTATTTGTGAAGAAAGATGAGAGAAGTATGTGGGAAGAGAAATAGAAAGAAACAAGGAAATACCAACATAATAAAAGTGGGTTTTCTCGTTTTGAGTGGCTAGCATCACACCCCTGACACACAGGTTTTGTTTGGACTCACCTTCCTTGCACTCAAGGGCCACCCTAGACTCCAGGTTGTCCATCTGCAGCTGTAATCGCTTTAGAGTGCGGTCGGCATCCCGCGACTTCCTCTTATAAGCAATCAAAACCACAATGATAACCAGCAGGAGCAGTCCACCTCCTCCTCCAATACCAATGATGGCAGGCAGGGTGAGAAGGCTGTCTGAGTAGATCTGCAGTGTCCCTGGTGAGTATTCAAAGCCTCCAACACGCACCTACGAAATAGACACATTCAGAGGAGTATACTATTTTGCCTGGAGAGCAGGCGCATGAAAGACAGCACACACTTACTCAGAACAAAAGCAGATTGGTTGGGACAGTATGTGAAAGAGAGATGCTGCAAACTACTTTTCTTTTTATCAGCTAAGAAATAAATTAGCTGTGTTACAGGTTTGAGGAGCTATGTATGACTCTCGCACTGTGTAACTGAAACAATCACAAATGTATCCCACATGATGATTTTAGCCCTACGATACAATTAAAATGTATTTCAAATTTTATGTTGGCAAATCAAGTTGTGCTAAGTAAAGCCAAGGGCAGGCTAAAATCCCCCAAAACTCTTTACATGTCTGTCATATCTGTGCTTTGAGACAATTTTTTGGGAATGAGCAAAAGAACATATAGCTTTAGACACACACACACACACACACACACACACACACACACACACACACACACACACACACACACACACACACACACACACACACACACACACACACACACACACACACACACACACACACACACACACACACACACACTTCTTGCTGACAGAAAATGGGAATTTAAAAACCCAACAACATTTGGATAGGTTTCTTTTCCTCTTCTTTATCCTCCTTTTATTTCATCTTTAACTGGCTTAAGTCTATGAAATAGCAAATAGAGGAGGGTAAAAATAGACAGACCTATCACACCCACTAGGCATTTTTTGGTTTCTATTGAATATCAATACTATTGAAATCTGAAGGAGGATACCAGCCAAAACCAGACTGATCAAAAGCCTCTAAGACATAAATACAGTTGCAAATGCTGCCAGCGTATAAGAGAAGGGATACGTGTGTTCATCTGCTTGCAGCTATATGAATGGGTAAAGGAAATCTAGAGTAATTGAAGAGATTTAAGTCTGATGGGTGGGGAAGAAAGAATGAGATGAATGAATAAAAAGGCAGGAAGTGGATTGACATTAAAGAAGGGTGATGAATAGGCACAGTGGAAACAGCAGAGGGAACAGGGGCTGCAGCGAAAAATAGGAGAAATGTGAAAGCCAGATGCACCAGCAATGGAATGAATTACAAAAAAAACCCTAAATGAAGCAGGTTGATGAAATAACAGGTACTATTTAACACAGGATCAATATAACTTAGAGAGAGATGATGTTCAGGTTTTGTAAAGCCAAATCCTTAAACCTGAATGACACAGTGATCTGCTCAGATTGTGATAAGTCAGGGGTGGAAGAGAGAGACACAGCGCGCAAACGGAAAACATTACAGAAATGTAGATAGACCTGAAGTTTCACTCACAGTGACTTTGTGTTCTCCGGTCAGATTAGGCCATTCGCAGAGCAGCTGGCTCTCAGACAGGGTGAGAATGCAGGGCGTCTCCCCGATCAGCACTGTGTAGTTCAGCTTAGCATTTCCTGGGGCTGCAGGAATTAGGTTACGACCCTGGAAACAGACACACTTATGTTACTTACACACAGTCAAGTCTATGGTGGTTGATATAAACAGAGAAACTATACAAAAGCAACATAGTTGGAGCCATGACCACGGTAAAACAAACACTTGTCTCTGATTGGCTCCGAGGTATATGTCAACAGTTCATCCACTGCCCGATGTGCAAGGTGCTGTAAAATGTAGGTAACCATAGCAACAGCACTTCTGATGCTGCCAGATAATACCTCTCAGAGAAACCAACTAAAATCACGAGTTAAACTGTCTGCAAATATGACTATTACTGTGATTTTTGTGAGGTCCCAACCTGTTTTCCTTTAATCTAACACACTAACACTCGTGGTGTTTTTTCATTGATTCAGCTGAGGGCTTACATCACAGCGAGCTGTCGAAAGACTCAAAAAAAATGTGTTGGTTGCATTAAAAGTATTGAGTCCAGTAAATAAATCTCTGTTTGCTTCTGTGCCATCTTCACCTACCCTTCCTCATGCTCTCCATGCTTTCCAAAGAGGGAGAATTAATTGCTGGAAAGTTTTGATGGACTTCTAATTTGTCTGCAATTATTTAATAGGATGCCATTTCTTTGCAGCTTATTTCTGCAGCTTTTGTTTTCCTTTTTTAACCGGGAGCATGGCAAGGCAATCAGAGCATTTCATTATGGTGATATTTAAAGTTACAGAGGAGAGACTCATGAGTCTTAATTCTAAAACTCCACCCAGATTGGCTGAGAGAAAAAAGGTTTTAGTTTTCCATGAAATTGTGTGATAATTTCCTCCCTCGTTCCTGAAAGCCTTTGAAGTTCAAGGGGAGAGGTGACATGACAAAAGGCAGCATAAGTGGGAGGGGTAAATTCGCTCTGGATTCAAATGCGCGCTGCCTCTATGGCTTAGAGTAAACATGTCTATGAAGTCTCTCTTTAGAAGTTATCGTATAAAATCTGCGCAGGTGGCACAGCAATGCATGGGCCCACTTTATAAACATTATTTCCCTTTGCAACTGATTTTGAAAAGCAACTTAAAAGCAACTCTTTTTTTTAAAAAAATGTCTCTAAAACCCAATGGAGACAGCAGGTGGAGAAATCACATCTCTCGAAGCTGACACATGTAAAAGAACGACGTGTTGAAAGAAACGCGAGAAAAAGGCGAAAGGGAAGAGCCTATACAGAAATGTCTGGAGCAAATCACCTCAAATGCACATCAGTGTCTTATCAGCTGCACTGGAAGCTGACTGGGAGGCATCTGGTTATATTTTTTCAATATCTATTTGAGAGATTGATTTGTTAACACTGTTGACAATACTCGATATTACTAGCACACTGCTACATGTATCTGCCGTTACTGTTTTCTTGTATGTCAAGTGAATGCCAGCACTCAACTAACCTTTTATCCTCGAGTCCTGGGATATGGGCACATTAATCCCTCACCTTTAAAGGGTAACCTTTCGTAAAAAGCTTTAATACTAAATAATTACAAACTCAATTCATAACATATTTCTCCACCCATTCCAGGTAAACTATGTGAAAGAGGAGACACAGGCACAAAGAAAGTGATGCAAGAAGAGACCGATGAGGCTAAAACAAGATAGAAAACATTATTAGAATGACTCAAGAACAAAAAGAGGCATAAAGAAGACAAAGGGTTTAGTGGAAAAAAGAAAAAAAAAAGTCAAGAGCAAAGTCAAGAATAAAAAGACAAAGAATGTGATGGATGTAAAGTAAAGTCAGGCTGAACAAGGCCAAAACAGATCAATGCTAAGAGCACAAGGCAATTTACCTTGAGTATGAGTGGTGAGCTGGGCTTCAGCTCCAGCATGCCGGTGGGGCTCAGAGGTTCAAACACAGGGTCCGGGTGGTAGCTAAAAGTCTCGTTTACCACCAGCAAAGAGCGCACGTCATCCATGACAAAGCCAATCTCATCAGGACTGCTGCCCACATCCGAGAAGCCCTTGTCAGATCCAGCCACAGAGGGCGCCAGACACACCATTACGGTGTTGTTGAGGACCGTACAATTCTGGTAAGAGAACATAGAGTGGGGACAGGTGATGAATAAATTAGGAATGCAGGAGGAAAAAAGTAAAAGGAGAAAAGACCAAAGAAAATGAGAAGAAGTTCAGATTGAGAGGGTGATTTATTTCCTATTTAACAACCTTTCTACTTTGTTTAAAATGCCATTTTGGAATGAAATTAAAACAGGTAATTGTTTTAATCTTTGAATAAAACATATGTTAATTCAAGCGTAATCAATAATATTTATAAGAGCTAAAACACAGGTATATGGTGTGAGTGATTAAGTGTCTCAGTAATAACATAATGAGGAAGAGGCTGGTTTAATAACATCAGTGTTGTAATCAGTGTTGATATCATCTGGAAATTTGCCGCGGGGCACGACACTTAAATCAGTCACCGTAGAACAAATTAGACTGTAATGGCAGAGAATCTGGAGAGGTCAACCTGGAGCTGATAACACAATACAGCAAGAGAGACCTTTGCTGATAACGCAGCATGTCATAGCCATGCATTATGTGCCATATGACGCATACTGAAGCTGGAGGCAAGACATAAAGCACAACTGTTTTTATAGATCAATAGATGCATTAACCAAGAAAAATAAAAATGGTTGCAGAGAGGTGAGACAAGGGAACAACAATGGATATTTTTACTTTTAGCTAAGAGTGGGAGTGGGAAAAAGGTTAGCTAAGCCCCATGGTGCTAGGTGAAGAGAGGGGGATTTGCCAGAGCTACTTTATTGCTGGTTGACATTTCAAAGGTTAAACTGCTAAAAGGAAATTCAACATCAAAAACAAACAGAAAATGGGCCCTTGGCTGGTTGACCGATGGGTCAGGTGTGTGAGTCTGTGTCCCAGGAGTGTGTGTGCGCGCGTTATCACCTTTTTTTCATGGATAAGGAGAGGGAGCCAGCATCAAGACAGTGTGAATGAGAGACCTGCAGTCTATATGGGCTTTAGTCCACCTTACTTGTCCAATCAATGCATTTATAATGTGAAATAAAGTGTTTACAGGTGTGCAAGCACTCACATTTTCCGACTTGGCAGCTCCGTACTTGGCTCTCATTTTCGGCTCCTTGATGGTGGCCAGATTAGTTCCAGTAATGGTCAATTTGGTTCCTCCACTAAAAAAAAAAAAAGAAAAGAAAAATGAACATAAAGTTAATCAAGACAAAAGGAGAAAACAAACAACCAATAAAAATATAATACATTCTCTGTGGGAGCAAAGAGTGCCCTCCAGTTGGTGATTCGCCATTTGCCACATAGTCACTCCTGCTGTAGTCTTTCACTCACTTAATCATGGAGGCTGACTTTAAGGAAATGATTTCTCTGATGTTCAAAGTGTGTTTAAACAGCTACACAGGCTGCAGTAAAGAACAAGTAACTTTGTAGCATTACACATGAGAACCTGAAGCTTCTGGCCTCCCAATACCAGCCTGAGACCCAGGGGACGTTATCAGAGTGTACCGAAACTGCAAAGCGGTATGAGATATACATGGCAAAGCAACAGTGTCAGTGATCTGACATTTTCTGTAACCTTTACACCTGTGACCTATTCAGATCTATGTGACGCTGAATAGTAGAGACATAGCTAATACGGGTGTGGGGCCTATTCCCCTACAATGCCTTCTCATCAGCCTCTGCTGGCCTGCGATGCTGAACTTTATCTGATGTGAGGTGTTCTGACAGGAGCTAAATAAGTTAGCATACAACTAGCATAGAAAGCTGGAGTAGAGAAGCAAAACACAGCTATTGTGTGTACACAAAGACACACGCATAAAAATACAAATCATATACTCAATCATATTTCACACATTTTGCAAAAGGCTAGGACTCAAAAAAAAGAAGTGCCACAGCACTGTTTAAGTGAAACTGTTGAACAGGAAGCAAGTGCAGGTATGGAGGTGAGGGCAGTCTCGGGGCCTGAAGTAACACTATCCCTCAGAGGGTGATGGGGCTTGAGGAGCTAGGAGGACGAGAAAACTGCCTGAGGCGAGAAAGTTTACCGCTTTTCAGAGACTTAAAGGTACTAAATGAGGCTGAACAGTGTCTGCTGTAAAAAGTGGGCAAAGTTATTTTTATGTTTTACAGTTAGTTTCACGTGTTGATGGAAGAACAGAAAATTCTGTTGTCGAGGTATAAGGCAACGCAAAAAAGTCCGTCTGCGGTAAGACTATTTCTATGAGGATCATCATTTCCATAGATATAGTGCAAACTACATGATGTACTGTGTACACTGTCCTACTCTGTGTAAACATCCTGTAGTGTCCTGCAACTGCTACAAAGCCATGTATGTGTGCGGTTAATCCAAGAAACTCCTCCTGAAAGAGTGAGAACAAAAAACTCTGTAGTCAAATTTGTGAGAATGAGCACTCTTTGCAAGAGCTCCAGGAAGAGGGTCACCAAAGGGGACACAGCGACAGCATAGCTTGATAAATAAAAAAATAAAAAAATGAAAAACACAAATGGCCCAGAGAAGCATGCGACTGCTACTCTGGGAGCACTGACTGAAACACCAAACACAAGCCGATTGTTAAGGTTATTTAGCCCCAAGGCTGACGACAGTGCCTTCTCCTATCCTCAACCTTTCATTCATTCCACTCCAAATTAGACTCCTTTTCCACTCACACCTGTTTCACATGATGAAAGATTTAGAAGTAAGAAGTGGAGTAAGAGCTGATACTTCAAAATAAATATCTGAGATATAAGATAATTTACTATGCCTTATCCTGAAAAGCTTTTTATGTGAACTGTCTGCACAAAGTACAGTTACTTTTGAAAAACAACTTAATACTGACAAATCTGAACGAAAGGCGAACATTATTTAACTTGCTGAGCATCTTGGAGCAACTGTGTTTAGATTATGAGATGCAATGTTTATTGGTTTTTCATTCAGGATTTACTTTTGAACATGTTTTCAGAGCTGTAAATGAACTTTTATTTAGCCATTTTAATTAAAGCAGCAGGAAAACACCTACCAAAACTTACACATGTGACAAAATAATTGGAACCACTACAGTACGTTTGAAGTAAATGAGAGAGTCAACAGTGTGAGTGTGTTTTGGTGTGTTTGCTGGCTTCATTTCTCAGCTGAGAAGTATGGGAGTTTCTAGGTCATGCTAGTAAGCCCATTAGCATGTGGACGCTTTTTTCCCCCCTCTCTCTCCACAACACAGCTTGTGTTTGAAGAGGAAATCTTCCTGTGGCTATGTAGACTCATTTCAGTAAGTCAAGTAATATTTACAGATACATCTCTGCTGCAGCTCATCAACTAGCAGCACTGCATCAGGAGTCTCCTTGACTGCTGTTCCTGCTCTCAAAGATTTGCTTTAGAAACATAAAGATAAACTGAATAAATAATATGTTTAGAAAAGTAAAACAAGTGTGACAACGGTGAGGGAATACGCTCTCCACAAAGTTCACATTTCAGAGTAGTTGAAAAAAAGCCAATAATTTGCTCTAGTCATCACCGGTGATTAATAATGTATTCATGCGTTTGTATTTGTTTTGTTCTGTAGCTCTAGGTTCATCAAGCAGAATTGCAGATAAAACACTGTATTGATATAAATTATAGATAAGGAAATCATCACATGATATGCTGATGCATTATACAGTGAATGTTTGATAGTTCGCCATATGAACGAGTGAGCAAAACATTAAAAATACAGTAACTCATGACAATACACCTCCATTTTCTAACAAGTGCTCTAAAATATTCAGTGTTTATCACCTTCAGGGTTGGAAGACACTATGTAAACAATGAGAATTAATTGATAACTCAAATATAAGACTGCATTGTCTTTGCTCTTCTATACAACACAGAAAAACAAAAACAAAAAGACAAACATGAATCCAAAATGTTCAACTATGTTGTCCTGGAAGCAGCACAGGGAAAAGCTCTGATTGGTTCCTTACCTGGCGATACTCCAGTCAGGCTCGATCTTCAGGATAGTAGGATCTTCTGTGTAGCTGAACTTGACCTCTGGGTTTCTCAGCTCAGCAGCATTTATGTCCACCATGACAGGTGTCTGGCCCGTGGCCTGGCCTGCTGGGGTTACACATACTATCTCCTTGGCGCTCCGCCTGAAAGTGAGGGAGATATAAGAGAAGACAAGAGAAAAGGAAGTCACAGGCTAAGGTGTGTCTCATAGTGATTGAGTTAAAGATTAATACTAATAGTTCCTGGAAACAATGAGTTTTTAGGCACCCCAAACAGAAAAACACAATTACACAGGAAGGAAACTCTTGTTCATCCTTTTAATTACTTGTAACACAGACACGGCGGTGACTGTCATACATCCACAAGGCCAACATCTTTCAGTCTGTCCAGCCCTGGTTTCGTCAGCCTGAATCATACACTGTTGTACTTCAAAGCCCTCACACTCTCCCTCTCTCTGTCCGTCTCTCCTTCCCTCCTTTGCTTTCTCTGGCTAACAGATCTGAAGTGGCAGATCAGGCTGGTTGTCTCTCTGTGTGATGTAACTCCCTCCCTTGCAGACAGCCAGCCAGCTGTGACCTGCTGTGAAACTTTGCGCTGCTGCCAGAAACTTTGTGCTCCACTCCACTGGCTCATTCCACTTTCCCCTCCCCATCGAGGGAAGACACTGCTGGAAGAGAAGCGGTGGGGATGGCAACCTATGTGCGCATACCTGTGTACGTGCACAGTGTGTTGATCAAGTGTACTGTGTAGAGGGTTTGTGAATTTCCATATAAATGCTGTTCACAGGCAGAAGATTAACACTTACTCGGGGTGTAAGTATGCTTTTTGTGTCAGTCGACGTCTGCCAACGCCCTACAAAGCACTCAAAGAATGTGCAAAAGGTTGCGCGTATGAGTGGTGCAGACACGGAGGCAGGTGGGACAGTATGAAATTTTGAACATGAGAAGAGCAAGCTGATCTGTACACAGATCCTCCCCCACTATCCGCTGTGGAAATAAAATCCACATAAAACAGAAGATGGAGAAGATGAAAGAACAAAAATCCATTTTTGCGTCTTTACTGGGATTTCGGGTGGGGTTTGGCAACTGAACAAGAACGGACATATTGGGAGTCTTTGTCCCAGGAGGAAATTTTATTTTATTTCCTTTTACAGGGTCCTCAGAGGGAAATGCTGCTGAAGAGGGGATGAAGACAGACGGGAAAAACTGAAGGACGAATGGAAAAAAGAAAAAAGAAAAAAAAAGGTTTTTCACATTCCACTAGTGCTGTGTTTCCATGGAAACAGTTTTCACAACGCTGTCACTGTCAAGAGTGCCAGTGGTGCCGCGTACGTATTTTTGACAAGGTTGCGGCCACACAAAAGAAGCCAGAAGGGGACACAGAAAGGAAAAAGGAAAGAAAAGGGGTTGCACAGGGAGATAAGAGGATGAGTGACTCGGGGTAAATAGGTTTTGATTAAAGCAGAGGCCCCACTGAATACAAAGACACATTAAAGAGATAGACTCAACCAGTTCATTACTTTGGCCATAAAGGTTATTGCTGCTCAGTGAATGAAAGGCCAAGACTATTATGTTCACCTTTCTCGGGATGTGCTACAGAGCTTTAAATTGGCCTCTACTTTTGCTTTTGATATGCTATAAAAAGAACTTGATGGGTCCAAGCTTATTAGTTTAACCTGTCACTTGTTGCCTAAGAGAACGGAACCACTACAATAAAAAAACACCACTCTAAAGCAAAGAAACAAGAAAAGTGGAAACAAGGAGTATTCCTATACCACTTCCTATCTGACAAACATAACCTCCATAAGGAAGCTTCCATCAGATAAACCTTTTCAGTATATATGCGATTGTTTTAGGGAACTAACAATCTTTTCTGTGATGTTTTCTTGTGCCATCTGCCAGACACCATACATGATTGGATTTAGTTCAGAGCCCAGTTTTTTGTGAGTCTGCCAGCAAGAGACTCAAAGAAACAATGGAGTTCTTGGCTAGGGGAATTAGAGTCATATCAAATTGGATCAATGTCTCCTCTCCTTGAAATCCAAACACAACCTCTTGCAGACTGAGTGACAAGTGAAGATAGCAGAGAAAGATCATTCCAAAAACTAAAAAGAGAAAAATTACATATTTCAAACATCGGTTCAAAGCAGCAAAATGTAAGTTACCAATTACCAGCAACACCATATCATTCCTTTTAAATTATAGTCATATCTTTGAGAAAATGTGGGCCATGCACTTAAGCCATCCACAGCAGAAGTGAACAACGATATCGGCTTCACTGGGAAAGGCTACACTGTCATCCTGCTGGGAATTACAGCACTGCAGGTCATCCTGTTACTCGCTGCTTTTGCTAGTCCTGCACAAATCGAAGGCACTGACCAGGGAAGAATGTCATACATTAAAAACAGGGAATAACTACAATTACTAAACGCAGCAAACGGTGGGAAAAGTTGGCAAAAAACAGTAGCAGATGTAGGCAAAATATTCTGCATTACATGGCTATTATTTGTCTAAAGAGCAGAAATAAAACAGCTACACTTTAACCCAGTAAATCAGTAGTAAATCTGCAAACATTTGTTACAACATCTTGAAACGGTAAGGCCAAATGGTTCCTCTTCACTGTTTGGAGAGCTTTAATCAACATGGTCCCCTGCCTCCACAGCAGCACAACACAAATTTAAACTGTCATTTTCTTAGAAAAATCAGCCTCTATAAAAACCTTACATAAACAAGAGTTCTGTGACTTTGTTGTAAACTGCCCCCCCAAAAAATCTTCAGGTTGAAACACTTGAACTAAAAGAATATACTGTAGATACTCCAAGCACTCTGGATTAACTCACCTCACGAAACGGCAGGGGTGAAGTCCAATCTTCACAGACACAGCGCTGCCCGCGTTGAGATGACTGCCATCAATAGTGATCCTTGTTCCTCCAGATAGCGGCCCGGTGGAAGGATGGACTCGTGAAAAATATGGGGACTAAAGAGGGACACAGACAGAGGCCGAGCAAGTTAAGCGTCACTTATCGACTGGACTGTGGCTGCCAAATACATGTGTTACAATCATCCAAAAACACAGTTGTAATATACATCAACAACATTTACCACAAAAGTGAAGGCCTTGCTTGAGACTGTTTTGTAGTCGGGGTGACTACAGTCTCTGACACACACTTCCACCTGAGCCTCCTGCACTCTGTAACCTGTTGCATCATTTAGCCGACACACAATCCTGAAAACAAGAGGAAAAAAAGTTTATCACTATGTAAACGAGTGAATGTTTTCAGTTTCAGTGTTTGCTTAATAGTGTGACAACTTGGTCAAAAAAAAGGGACAGAAAAAAATGAGGAATACTTCTTTTCTGCTCTGTCTAATCAGAAAAGCATTCAGATATTTATGAGTGAAGTGTTTCATTAGTTTCCATCTTATTCATAAAAAATAACAAAAACAGACTAAATGTTCTATTAGAGATAATGTGAACTGCTACGAAACTAAAGGCTTTTCTGTGTGTGTTCATGCATTAGCGTGTATTGTAGAACCATAAGCTGCGCACTTGGCCTTGGGCGCTGGCTAGCCAAATGAAAATCCACAGGAGAAATGATTGAACATGGAGAGGAATGGTGGTGTAGCCCACAGGGAGAACACACACACACACACTCATTTCATGTTTCACCCACTGGAGACATAGTTGAATGTTAATTAGCTAGAGCGCACGAATGAGACAGAGAGAAAGCACGAGAGAGCAAAGGAAGGAGGGAGTCAGAGAAGAAAGGAGAAAGAAAGAAGTAAGAAGGAGAGAGGGATAAAGGGAAAGAGCTTGATTAATTGAACAAGCTCATATCCTACACATCACCTCAGCTTCCCCTCCCTGCGATGAGTTATTAAGTCTCCTGCTTCCATCCACCCTGCAGGTGGCCATGGCAACTGCATCGCGGCCGCAACAATGAATTTCACATTGCGATGCTGTGCGTTTCCATTGTTTTTACTTTCCCTTTCATTTATTCGCTGTCCTCCTGCTATGACAGAGGCCATGATTAAAATGCTGGACAAATCTCAGTTAGGAATGCAGCTCCGCTTGCATCATTATTGCCCAGATGACAGGTGGCTACACTGAGCTGGTATTACGTGGTTAGAAACTACATTAGCTAAGATGACAACAACATAAATTATGCCTCACTCAATCAAATAACTTTGGTGGAATGTAGAATGTTAAAAAATTAAACATATGTCAAATTGTCACATAGTAACTACTAATAAGGCAATAAAAAGAGGGAGCTTAGGTTCTGTTTTTCTTCACTGCTGGCAATGATGTACTTTTCTCAAAGTGAAGTTAAACCATGTAGTGAATATTTGATGACTTAGGTGGGAAAAGGCCACACTTCCTTGCAATCCAATTCTTTCCAATCATAGAAACTGATGTAGAAGAGGTGGCAGAAGCAGAAAGCCAGAGTGAGAACAAGGTGTCTACGTTTTGCCCAACAGTCATTGCACATCCTCTTGTCTTTCGCAGCTGACCTTTGACCTGTGCCGTCTATGCTGTGACCCCGTCTTGTTTTCTGTGCTATGGCTCTGATGGGGTCACAGGAATGACGAGTGCAAACGGGACACTAATGGCACTGTATGGCTAACATCACTTTTAATTAGCATGACAGCCTAACTGCTAACCGCGCCCTCCTCTTCCTGCGGGTGCTATGGCAACAGGCCAAAAGCAGCATTATTGAGCTGGCCGGGTTAAACGTCACCATCTTGACGTTTGGATGTGATCACTTGGAGAAAATGAACATGTTTGGGAAAAAAAAAGTTAGGCTACAGCACGGCCTCGTGATAGAAGTGAATGTAAAACTGCTCCGCTCTGTCTGAACAAAACAACACACGAGTTTATAAATTATAAATCAAGACTGACATGTCACTACGCTACTCTAAACCCACTAGTGAGTGTGGAACAGCATTCTGTTTTCCTGACTGTCAAACCATCAAAGTCACATTTCTTCTGGTTTCTTCTTAGCGAGGGTGGCAGAAAGAAAACCAAGTCTGCTGGGACTGTGCTGCAAAACTCAGCAAATGGGGCATTTTTGTACAATGACAGCAACATGGTTGGAAATAGAATATTGAGGACGCCTCCAACTGTGACGAGCTTCACCAATTCTTTCCTCATCAGAAAATGTATCTTGTCTGCTTAGATGAATACAACATAAAAGAGAAAGTGGGACTCATCTTGTAATTTCATTGCCCCAGTATTTGGAGGAGCTATAATGGGGCACTGCCAGTGTGCCAGTGCCCCAGATTTCTTCTTATTCTGAATGTAATTTAATTAATGATTCACATGATATTGTTTACACGTGAAATAAAGAACATTTTTTCAAAGAGGCACCCTGTTAACAGTTAAAACAAAGAGCTCAGTCATAAACTGAACATGACTGTTATACATTACTCTGAGTTCTACTCAGGATATACAACTGCAGCTATTAAATGGGAGTTAAATTACATCTGTGCAATCTGCTGTACTTCACCATTTCCCAGAAAACAGTAAACATAACTTAGAGTGTTCACATGACAACCTTTCATGAAGAATAGCTTTCAGTAGATGTATATTGCACACTTTTGATAATATTAAATCCACTTATATCTAAAAATGGGTCAAATTAATCCTAATGAGGCGAGTTATACGAGGTATTTCAATGCTGCTTGACCTGACCTGAGCATTAGTTGAGTTGAACAGGTTTTATTCAAGTTGCTGTCAGAGTTACTCGGACTGAACATGTACAGAAAGTAGCAGCACCATGCACAGCTTGAGGCTATTTGTGAGGAATTGGTTTTGTCTGTTAGTGGAAAACAGCATTTAACCTTTGAAGGTTTTATGAAACAAAGGTCTGAGAGAGTCACAGCGTTGTGCTTAGCACTCAGTGTCACAACAATAGGGGACAAGACAAAAAAGAAAGCAATGAGTTTTAGAAAGAGTGAGGTTTAAAATCAGTGGGTGTAACAGGGTGAAGAAAGAGACAATGCCAACGTACTGCTCAGCGCTAATGTATTCGTCCTCCTGAGGGTTGCATGCCACTTTGCCGATACGGACTCCATTCTGGATGTCTTTGAACTGTAGACCCAGGTTCTCACCAGTGATGGTCAGCATGGTTCCTCCCTGTCTGGGCCCAGTCTCAGGATACAACTGGGTGGTAGACCAAAGAAAGGAGGACATAAGTGAAGCAGAACAACACATGTGGCGTATATTGTGTTTAAGCATGAATGGCAGTTTACTTAGGTCATTATGGTCATGTTTCATTCTGCATGAATTACATTCTTGCTACCTCATTAAGCACGATGAAAAATGACCTTGAATCCATTAACTCCACCTCAATTCAGTCAAACATTCACAACTTGCCAACTCGCACACTTAACCTGGACCTACCCATCAAACCCTCACTTACGTCCCTCTTTTAATGTTGTGAAGATTTATAGGCTGAATACAATTAGAACACATAGTGACCCCTGGTTTCTGCTTTTTTTTTCCCTAGAGGTCTGTGACAGGTGTACGGAGGTGCTAATGGCTACCCGAGGCTAGCCTAGTCGCTAATCATGGCTCTATTCATTCAGCCCCAATGCAGACAATGGTAATCAGTCTTTACTAGTATAATTAGGGCTAAAGCTAATTGGATTAGAACACGGCGGGGCAGTGGGGTCATTTGTTGCAACAGGGAGGGGGGTTATTGGGGGAGACAGTGGTTGGATGTCATGGAGTGGGGGTGTAAGTTGCCACACACAAAAAAATGTATAAAAAAAAAAAAAAAAGATTGATTATGAATCCTGCTTTTTTTTTTTAACACAGCAATCTTTTGCTTGGTGTAGAAAAAAGTTGCTGTATGGCACACAAAGCTCTACAAAGACACAGACAAACATGTCAACATTGAAACAAAGGGGTAAAACAGTGACCAGTCTCCCATATGTTTTATTTGATTGGACGGTTCAACGGTCACCAACAACTAGAATATGGGCCACTCCACTTGTAAGTCTTTAGTGGTGCTGGAAGCCTGGTGAAACACTGACTTAAAACGGTTAATATTTGTGCCATCCAACAAATTACTGAAAACCGTGTGCCGCTATGTCAACTCACTCAATTTGACCTCCATATCACTCTTTGTTCCTTCAAAGGTCAGCACTGTCACGAAGATTCATTAACAGTTTGATTCATTTGTCAAGCTTCGCTAAAGCTGAACCTTACGCTGTGCAAATTTACTTTTTCTCTATGAAGAAATCCTTTAATGACAGTGATTCTAGTGAAATTAAGTGATTGTGGTCAAAACCTTTGCCATCTTTAAAAGTGGTGCGACTAGTCCTTTGCTTTAATAAATTTACAAATTTAATCTTGTGGCGGAGGTGTGGTCCCTGGCGCAGCTGCAGGGGAGGAGTAGTGCAGTGAGCTCAAGGGGGCGGTACCGGGAGGCAGGTGAGCCACAGGTGGTGGCGATTGTGTGATGACAGTGTCTTCTTTCTGTTTGTCTATATGTGACGGCAGAGTCGAGCGGGAGAGAGAGCTGGATCGGAACGAACTGCTACCTGTGCAGAACTGTCAAATAAATACAGCTCTTAAGAGCAGAAACATTGTGTGTATCGCATACTTCACAAATCTATTTTTTAAAAAAGGATGGGAATACACCAAGTGCTGGAAAAGGTGACAGCAGGGATAATGTATTCAAATATTCAGGTTTGTAAAAGAAATAATTTAATAGTTTAGGAAATACTATCAGCAGCCAGTTAGCTTAGCACAGCATAAAGAACAAAGGTGGTGGGGAAAAAAGCCAGCTCAGATATCTAAATCATTACAAAATCCAGCTATCAGCACCAAAAGTCACTAATTAACATATTATGGCTTGTTTGTGTAAAACAGAAATATTATAACATGGCAATAGGTAGAGCCATTGCAGCTGCCACATCTTGTATTCAGTCTTTGTACCAAGCTAAGCAGCAGTCGTAGCTTCATTTTTACCACTCAGACATAATGACAGTATCAATCTTACTGACACCATGCCAACAATGAAAATATGTTCTGCAATATTCAGCTTCTTTAAAGCTTATCTACAGTCTTACAGATTAATTAGATTAACCTCTCAACCCACTCAAATATTTCCCCACCTGGCACTACAATGATACCCAGTCTAACACTATGGAAAAGGTGGCAGGTTAGTAAAAGCCACAGGTGTTTAGAAAACCATTAATACAAACACACAATGGGAACAAAGCCCAGTGTCATGCAAGCCAGAAATGAAATGCTGCACATATTAATTAATGGCTATTTATCAGCTGGCACTCCATCTTGAACTTGTGTCTTTTATTTCAGTCTCTGTCTCAGTCTTTGACAGTGTGCCCAAATGTATAGATTTTAGCTGGAGACAAAAGAATGACTGGCATGCAGCAGTGCTCAGTCACAATCTTTAGATATGGTAATCAACCTCTCTTTCTCTATAAGCACTGGCTTATCAAGCACATAGACACACAAAGACACAGAGTGAGACGCATACACGCATGCACGTTGTTCCATCCACAACCAAACAACACAAACAAAGCGCCCTTTTTGATAAAAGCCACCAGCCTAAACACTCGCTCTATTCTCCTCTCACCATCATAACGCTCTACACTCATTCATACTCGCTTTTTTCTCTTTGTGGCTGACTTGTCCCGATGTATTTGAGGCTTTATGTCAGGCCTATTGTGGATGGCTAAGAAGCAGTGCACAGATAGCATCTGCAAATTAGAGGAGGAGGGGGAAGGGGGAAACGGGCAAGGGACACGGGGGGAGATGATATGAACATGGTGTAAGGCTTCCAGAGTTTATCTGTGATATGAAAGGCTTTCAAAAACAAAAACTCACAAGCAATCTGATAGAGGCAATGACGTGAAAGAAGAGAGGGATCAAATAAGTCTTTAAACGTTAAATGTTTCCATGTGACTGAGTCAAACAATATTAGCTCTGAAGATGTGTAGCCTTATAGAACAGGAACAAATCTGTGTCAGAAGTCAGAATCACATCGGGGCCAATTATATCCCTCTGGCTGAACTCTGATCATTAAACAAGTACACGAGCTTAATTAGGACATCATCGTGGCTGACATCCAGTTACAATCCTCCCCTTTATGAATGAGCACGCTAAGTATTTACCCAACAGTGGGTAAATACTCTTATTTTTGTAACAGTGGGGGCTTACTTTTTAGCCCCAAAATACAATCAGCAAATCACAGAAGCATGGTCAATCAACACCCGTAAACAGAACAATATCTATCTCTATATGGATAATAAGGAGGTTGCAAGCAAGAGGGTAAGGAAGATAGAAGGTAAGGGAACAATGAGACCAAAGGATGAGATTCAAAATAAGGGAAAGGAAAATGAAAAATACTGAATAGTTAATAGATAGAGGAAATAGTCGGTGGAAGGGATGGAAATTTAAAAAAAGTGTTGCCAAAAAACCATAAAGGATGAGAAAAACAAATGTGACTAGCTACAAAAAAGAGATGGGACATAAAGAAAACTGGCAAAGGCAAAAACCACTAAAGCAGTACATGAGGGAGAAATGATAGGCCATCAGATCCATTTATGCACTTTAATACATATACAACATCAAGAAACACTCACACATAAACACATGGAGCTTACCACGTGCTAAAACCCTAAAAATGCAACCCTCCCACACACACAGACTGGAATGGCCGGCGTTGTTTTAATTGGTTTCTAAGGGCTAGCTGTGATGCTCTTCCTGTCCCCTAGGAGATGGCAGGCAGGAGATGATGGATAATGGAGGGCCAGGCAGCATCCAGGGCCAGTACCAGGACACTGCTGTGCTACACTGGGACACAGTGGCATAGAGAGTATGTGTGTGTGTCCCTATCCATGTGGCTTTGAATGCCATTTTGAGAATATAATACAGACTACCTAAGTTGTAGCTTACTTTATTTTCATTTGGAGGCTTCTGAGAATGTGTGGGCACCATTGTGAGTCTTGCTGGCTTGTGTGAGTGTTAGCGCAGGCTCAAAGACACACACGCAGGGAGTATTTTCTTGCTTGCTTGGAAGGAAGTACTAATTAATCTTTGTGCACAATGTCAGTGCACAAAAACGCAGCACAATAAAAATAGCACTTCATCAGCTTAACAGCCAAATTCTTACAATGTCTAAAATCATCATTTAGTACCTAAAACATTAATTGCTGAATTTGGAGAGAAGTACTAGGTGCCAAAGCTGTTAGTGGCACAGTGGCCACACCGCACACTACTGAAAAATATCAACTGGACAATAGCCCACTCAAAAATAACACTAAATAAGTTAAACACTTGCTGCTCTGACAGCTCTTACTGTGTGTATGTTGTGCACACATGTGTGTCTCCAGTGGTGTTTCCTCCCCAGCTGAACACACATTCCTTGGTCCAAATGAAATTAGTGGTTAATCCACCAGCTATTGGCCACACAGCAGTTAGCATGCTGCATAAATGAACAAAGCAGGCTGAATCAGGCAAAAAGAAAAAAAAGATGAAACAGGGAAAGGGGGATTTGACCAAATGGTTGGTAAGAAGTGGAATAATATTCAATTTGTGTGGCCAATGTGATGCTCTTTGGGGGGCGGGGGGCGGGAGAAGATAAAATGGCGGATGAAAAAGGAGAGATTTTCTTTGTCATCTGCAGATGTTCTTTTGGCGTTAAATGTCAAACTGTAAATGTCAAAGGTGGAGAAGAGAGGTGAGGCCAGCGGCGCAGCTTGGTGATAACGCTTCCCCCAGTGTCTCTTTCTTCTCCACTTCTTTGTCTCTTCTTCTGCATTCTCAAACTTGCAGTGCGTCTCTTCTCCTGCTGCTTTTTGAAGCTCTTTGCCAGCTTTTTGACTGCCACCAACATCTTGCCCAAGGGCAGGATTTACCCCTACATATGCATGCAACGGCACATGCTTGTGAGCACAACCCCCCTACCACCTCCCGTTTCTCTCCCGCAAGCACGCACACACAACCCAGTTGCCTCTGCATGCTTGTTTCAAAGAGATAACTGAAACGAGCACGAAGAGAGAGGGAGCATTAGCAAATGGTTTTATCTATGTGCCAGAGCTCCAATTAACCAGTATCTTCATTACACATTCAAAGAGACGAGCCCGTGTCACACAGGAAATGGACTGAGGGCTTCAGTCACACAAGTCAACATCAATGAAATGAGCATGGATATTAAACATATATTTCACACTCATTTAAGTTGAAGAATTTAGATGATTCTTCAGCTTATTTGAGATACATTTAAAGGAAGAAATGCTTGGCTGAAAGTTTGAATCACTGTTGGAGACACAGTAAAAATGGAAGAAGACAGACTGACGAGAGGGCTGAATGTCAGGACGCGTCTCACACAGCAGTGTATTGCTTTCAAACCGCACTGTGTGTGCACTAGTCCCAGTGGTGAGCTGTAGGAACTGTGACCCAGGTCGCACTCAGACGAGGACCACCGCCACGGTTACTAGTGGCAACAGATGGTTACGCTATGGTGTTTAGACGCCTCGGCTCTGCCAGCCTGTCAGATGAACACATGCACATGTGCACGCACATATTCAGCACCCGTGGCGGGACACAATTAACGCACTACCACATCCTCGGCTTCTTTGTCTCTCTCCAGACAACCACCCTCCCTAACTCTTCATTTAGGTGCATGTGTGTGTCTGTGTGCGCTTCTGTGTGAAGCCGTTGTCTCTGATCTCGTCAGTGTGTTCAGTCTTGGAGTGTGTGAACTGCCTCCTCCTTGCCAGCCCATCTGTGTTGCTGTTGCAGTCTTAGTGTTGGCTTCTAAGTTGTCTATCCTCTCTGCTGTCTGCCCTCCTAGGATGTCCCCTTCACTCTCCGGGGCCAAACAATGACACAGAGCAGGAAGACTTTTCAAAGCTCCTCTTTTGAAAAATTTGTTTTTACTAATGATCTGGCTTGGATTCTTGTAGAAAAAACACATAAGAATCAATCATAGCCTGCTTACAAGTAACATACTGTAATGTGAAGCCTCTCTTCTTAGACCCCTGAGTTGTTTGCAGTGAGTTGCTAGGTCATGAACAACCAATCAGCAGCGTGAGTGTGTGCTTTAGCAGTGCTTAGAGAAGCCTATTCTTTTTACCTTGAATTTAGCTGTTCCATGCAATGTTGTTTTTAAAGTGGGCTAATGATGAATGTGGACACTTTATGATTCACATTCTTTGCTCAAACAGCTTTCATTCAAAAGGGTTTTTGAAATGTTGTGATATAATGAGCTGAGAAATTACAAAAAAATTAACTATTTCTGCTTTATTTTTCTCTTCAATTTTGTTGTGTCAAAGAGAATATTTCTGTTGTGCACAGTCCACTCTGCATGTAGTTATATGTCTGGATATAGGGGTCTGTGTGCATGTGTGGGTACATTTGCACAACAAGACGTGTACCATCTGTTATCTTGGAATCATGCTTAACTGCAATACAATATGTGTAAGCATGTGTCATTATTATCAAGTCTTACCTTGGTGATCTTGGGGTGAGCACAGCGGCTGTTTCCTGTTGTGGCATGCATCCAAGTGCTCTCTGGGGGAGTACACTCCTGTCTCAGGGAGCACTTCTTTTCCCCAACGCACCAGCCGCACTCAAACCTGGGGTTTGCCTTCAAACACATCCCACAGCTATCCCTCAGTGCGTAGCACTTATACAGGTGAGCTGAAGAGAAGGAGGGAGAAATGAAGCATCATGAAATTATTACTGTTGAACTGAGGCTACCAAGTGAATAAAACATCCAGTCAATATAATATGTTAGAAATGACAGGGTGTGCTAGCGGTTAGCACTGTGGCCTCAAAGACATCAAAGAAGGTTTAGACCTACTTCCCAGCTGGGACCTCTCTGTGGAGTTTGCATATTCTCCTTGTTTTTATAAATCCTTGCACCAGTCTCTTATGTTGCTGCTTATCAGCTGGATTGTAACTCCCCCCAGTCAAAGACTATCTTATTTTCAGACTGAAATAAGCAGATAAGAAACCTGACAGTTTTCTTTTGAATGAAATTAAATTGCTTTATTTTCACTTCCTCAGCTTTATCATAAAGTTTCAAAACTTCTTCAGTGTCACTGAGCCAAAGTTGAGTTAAGGCCCGATTTCCCAAAGGCACGAGGAACAGAAGAGTAAATCTTTCCTCTCTCTTTCTCTGCTATTCCTTCCCCAAATCCCATTGGTCATGGAGCAGCTTTAAAGAAACCCTATGCCAATTACTGGCTGCTAAACGACTCGCCTTTAATTACATTAACCTATCAGTATTTAAGATGAGTGAGCATCACTTGCACTCTACTAGATGATTATCATCACTGAGAAATACAGAGGTGGCTGGCAGTGAAGGGAGAAGAAGACGAGAGTCATATTTAGGCTGTAGGTCACTGCCTGATGTGTTACATTTGAGTTAACACACAATGCACAAAGTGATGAAGTAAAGACTACAATACTACAGACACGCCTTTGTTTACATGGTACAAACACATGTAGACCAGTTACACCACTCATACTGAGAGATATCTGACATTTAAGACTACAACAGCTTGCTTGGCTCAATTAGACTACAAAGAGCGATCAATAAACAGCACAGAGTGATGTGGTGTTTCCTTACTGACAAATGGCAATAATCACTAACTCACAAACATGTAAGATATAACGGCAAATTCTGGCATTAAATACTACATCCAAAATACCCATTACTTGTTGTGTCCTTAAACATTAATGAGTAACAACCAGGAGCAGACTATGCTACTCCCTCTGTTGTACAAAACTCAATGTGCTTGTCATCCACAGACTATATCGAACTGGCGATGATGTTACTTTACCTCACAGCAGGGGAATAATGTTACATCCCCCACTGTGCTTTACAACCCACAATAATTACGAAGACAGCATTATAAAGACTTTTACCAGTAATTATATCCAACAGACATGATCTCATTGTCTTCTCCCACAGTGGTGCACTGAGAATGTATATGAGTTTAATTATTACCCCCCAAGGTTCCTGGATGAGGTGTGGTTTCACATTAAATCAAATATAATGCACTCTAATACAGTTTAAAGAAATATATATGTCTTCTATGCACTATCACATTAAAATAACACAAGTCAAGATACACACGGATGCCTACAACACTAAAGAGATTAACAAACAGGAAAATGCAACAATATGCATACAAAACATGGTAAAAATCTGTTTAAAATGCAAAGGGTTATGTGTTTTTGAATATTAGTTGGTGTAAACCTAAGACACTAACAGTGTAGCGGTCTTTTGCACCTCGACTCATGACGCTTGCCAATTTCTGCTTTGTTCAAATTGGACAATTTGCAAACAAAGCAGAAATTAGCCTCATTGCTCTACAACATGCACACACTGTACATCCCAAACGTGGCTCAATATACTGAAATTTAAAACATTTAGAGAGAGAAAATATCAATTACATTGATCCCTTTGACACTAGTTGCTACCCATTAGCCATGACAAAAGAGTCTCGTGGGGTGGAACCTGAGCCTTGACGGACATAATTATTATTCAATATATGCATTAGTGAATACAAATGACCAAAACTAGAATATGTGAACTCTCTGGCATTGACAGAAGATTTGAGCACATTCCTTGGGTGCAGTGTTTAACTGTGCTTTTTCTCTTTTGTTAGCACAAACAGTTTAATAATGTGACTGTTTTGCCTCTTCTACACACAAATACACACACAGTCATCTAGATACGGTTCTCAAATATGTAACTGTGAAAGATTGTGTCAAAATGTAACAGTATCTATGGTAATTTAAAACAGCTAACCAACTAAAAACACCCACCCACTAATCCATCCATCTGGGTTGTGGTGGGGGTGGAGCCGTCATAGGGCAAGAGGTAGCTGTGGACAGGTTACGAGTCTGTTGCAGGGCCCAGTGCATTCACAGCTATGGCCAATTTAGAACCACCAATTAACCTAACATACATGTCTTTGGACTGTGGGAGGAAGCCACTCAATCTCTCAATAGGCCAGCAATGGCTGCTTTTTGACTGTAGTATTTGGGGGTAATGTGCCATTCATGAAGCAGAAAAGATGATTGGGTGATTATTACATAATACATACTGATTGGAGTCATAAATATAATTGTTAAGGTTAAAAAAAAAAAAAATGTTGTACGTCACTGCAGGACACTGAATTCCTTCCCGGTTTCTAAGACAAATCTAACGCATTCAACCACATTCAGTTCCTACCATAAGTAACCTTTAATATTACTCACCTTTAATGTTATAGGGGTTGTCAATGACAAAGTTTCCATTCCAAACTACAGACAGGTCGACAGGCAGGTCGCTGATGTCATTGCCCTCATAATTATACTGAAATATAAAACAAAGAGAACAAGATTACAATTCATACTCATCCATTCAACATTTTTCTTACATCAGCATCATCATCAGAAAACATTCCATCTTTCAATAAAATTCCTTCAATAAATTCATAAGAGCGAGGGAAAAAAAAAACAAAAAAAACACAGCTAATACCAAGAGCAAACTCAGTTAAGCTAGTGGTTGGTAGTAATGTCATACCCTGCGGTGCTCACAGAGTTGAAGGGCCATAAAAATGAATGATGAGAGACAGGCTATATTGTGATTTTTACACATGGCACATCCGCCGCTGCCTGGCAGAGCGCAGAGTTGATTAAGAGATTGGAATCCCCATCACTGTATGACTCATTCCATTCCAGTGATGAATGAAATGCATAATATATCTCTGACAATAATATTCTCATCTAATTTCATTTTTGCATCCTGAACTAATAAGAGTTGAAATGTAATTGACTCATCGTTGGCATAATCAGTTTTACGGAATTGCTTTAAATGAGACAACAAGCTTCAAAAGCGGTGATGTGATGGCGGCGTGTTAACTGAACGGGTAACGGAGAAAAGAGCTCCTATGAGTCCCTGCCCAAACTCCCAACATATAAATTATCAATGACAATTATCACCAGCAAATAAAATGCCGCTTTAGAAATTACACCGCCTCCCCAATAACCCCTGCTGATGTGAGGTAAATACAACATCTTCATCAAGAACTTCACAGACTTCACCGAGACAGGTTTTACATTATTAACGTCTCTTTTGTTAGCTGTATTTCACACGACATAAAGCAGACACTATATGACAAGATGGGTGTGTTGTCAGCAGCAATGTTGAGGTGACGGCTGGTGAGACTTCAGATAATGACCTAATGGTGCCCAGCCCCTCTCACTACCTCTGGTATGGTCAGTATCTCCAGTAGCCCCTGGGTGAGAGATAGCAGGACTTTTCTCTTCTAGTAGAGTGGTGATAAAATCCAATGTGAAAGCCCCAAGCTCGGGGCTATGAGCCCTCAAAGATTGAATCTAGCTACAACTTTGCCACTATGTGAGAGTGATCAAGATGGCGCCGAGTATGGCAGCCTCGTCGCGAGCTCCCCCAAGCAACGGCTTTCTTCTGTGTTTAATTTTACTTTTCCTTTATTTTTTCACGAGCAGCACTTGTCTCCTTGTGTACGACCGACAAACCTTACTGGACATAAAAGACGGTCTTTCTTATAACTTTCCGGAGTTCAAGTTTTGCAACACGGACGCTCCGTTTGCAGACCCCCCATTCATCTCACCTGAGACGCCTTTGTTCTCTGGCCCTGGAGGCCGCAAACGCCGACGCAGAGGGAGAAGATCTGGCGTTCTGGTTCGACTGAGACGGCGCACTTACAGACCACCGTTACCCAGTTTATTACTGGCTAATATGCAGTCTCTGGAGAACAAGCTGTGCGAGCTTCGGGCACGGATCTCATTCCAGCGAGAGATGCGGGACTGCTGCGTGATCTGCCTCACAGAAACCTGGCTATCGGACAAAGTACCGGACTCCGCAATACAACTGCCGGGGTTCTCTGTGCACCGCGCGGACAGGTCACAGGATCTTACTGGGAAAAGCAGAGGCGGTGGTGTGTGTTTCATGATCAACAACAGCTGGTGTGATTATGCGAACGTGCACCCGGTCAAATCCTTCTGCTCACCGGACCTGGAGTACCTGATGATTAAGTGCCGGCCATTCTGGCTACCGAGGGAATTTACAGCAGTGATTATTACGGCTGTTTACATTCCCCCACAAGCCGACACTGACCGTGCACTCAGGGAACTGTACAGCGCGATCAGCAGTGAGGAAACCGCACACCCAGAGGCAGCGTTTATCACAGCCGGAGACTTTAATAAGGGAAACCTGAAGAAAGTCTCACCAAAACTCCATCAACACATCCTTTTCAACACACGTGGAAACCGGCAACTCGACCACTGTTACACCTCTTTCCGGGATGCGTACAAAGCCCTCCCCCGCGCCCCATTCGGCCAATCAGATCACTGCTCCATCCTGCTCCTGCCCGCCTACAGGCAGAAGCTGAAACAGGAAGCTCCAACCCGGAGGGCGGTGCACTGTTGGACGGACCAATCGGAGTCTGCGCTGCGGGACTGTTTTGATCACGTGGACTGGGAAATGTTTCACGTGGCCGCCAGAGACATTGATGAACACACAGACTCAGTCTGTGGATTTATCAGGAAATGCGTGGAAGATGTCGTCCCATCCAGAACAGTCAAATCCTTCCCAAATCAAAAACCCTGGATTAACGGAGATGTTCGCGCGGCACGGAACACCGCCTTTGCCTCCGCGAACACATCGGACTACAAACACGCACATTACCAACTCCGGAAGACGATCAAAGCAGCCAAACGTGAGTACAGGGACAGGGTGGAGCAACAGTTTGACAACCCTCGGAGTATGTGGCAGGGACTAAACACGATCACAGACTTTAGAGGGAAAACCAGCACACCGCAGACCACGGCCTCTCTGTGTGAGGATCTAAACGTATTCTACGCTAGATTCGACACAGCGAACACCATGAGACCGGACAGTGTGCGCACCGCGGATGACGTCAGTGCGCACACTGTGTCTGAGGAGGATGTGCGGAAGTGCTTCAGGAAGGTGAACGCACGCAAAGCTACTGGTCCGGACGGGATTCCCAGCCGCGTCCTCAAGTCATGCGCGGCTCAGCTGGCTGGAGTGTTCACGCACATCTTAAACCTTTCCCTCTCTCTGTCTGTAGTCCCAGCCTGCTTCAAAATGGCCACCATCGTCCCTGTACCCAAATCCTCCACCATCTCCTCATTGAACGACTGGCGACCTGTAGCCCTGACCCCCATCGTAAGCAAATGCTTCGAGAAGCTGGTCAGGGACTTCATCTGCTCTGCACTACCCGACTCACTGGACCCTCTACAGTTCGCATACCGCCACAACAGGTCCACTGATGATGCCATAGCCCTGACACTACACACTGCCCTGTCACACCTGGAGAAGAGAGACACATATGTGAGAATGCTGTTTGTAGATTACAGCTCAGCATTCAATACCATCGTTCCCTCGAAGCTGGACAGGAAACTGCAGGATCTAGGACTGAGCAGCTCCCTCTGCAGCTGGATCCTTAGCTTCCTGTCTGACAGACGCCAGGTGGTCAGACTGGGCAGCATCACCTCATCCCCCATCACACTGAACACTGGTGCTCCACAGGGGTGTGTACTGAGCCCTCTCCTGTACTCACTCTACACTTACGACTGCACAGCCACTAACAACTCCAACATCATTGTGAAGTTTGCGGACGACACTACAGTGGTGGGTCTTATCACCAACGGTGATGAGACGGCTTACAGGGAGGAGGTCAGCGCCCTGACCCACTGGTGTCAAGACAACCATCTCACCCTCAACGTCGCAAAGACAAAGGAGTTGATAGTGGACTTCCGGAGGTGCAGAGAAGTACACACCCCCATCACCATCAACGGCGCTGCTGTGGAGAGAGTGAGCAGCTTCCGGTTCCTTGGCGTACACCTGGCTGAGGATCTTACGTGGTCAGTACACACAAACAAAACAGTGAAGAAGGCCCAGCAGCGCCTCTTCTTTCTCAGGAGACTGAAAAGATTCGGCATGAGCCCCCGCATCCTCAGGACCTTCTATCACTGTGCCATTGAGAGCATCCTCACTGGATGCATCACCACCTGGTATGGCAACAGCACTGCCTACAACTGCAAAGCTCTCCAGCGAGTAGTGCGGTGCTCTGAACGGATAATTGGAGGTGAGCTTCCCTCCCTCCAAGACATCTACAGGAAGCGGTGCCTGAGGAAAGCGGGGAGGATCATCAAGGACTCCAGTCACCCCAGCCATAAACTGTTCAGACTACTTCCATCAGGAAGGAGGTTCTGCAGCATCCGGTCCCGTACCAGCAGACTGAGAGACAGCTTCTTCCATCAGGCCATCAGACTGCTGAACACGTCATAGACACCTCAGCTTCACTACTGGAACTTCAACATTATGCACTCCACACTGTATATAAATGCCACTTGTTTTGCACATATTCAACTCTGTATATTTTATATATTTTATTATTATTATTATTATTATTTTATTACTATTTAATTTGTAAAAATGTGTATACACACACACACACACACACACACACACACACACACACACACACACACACACACACACACACACACGTAGGAAACTATTTAGTATACACATCCAGAAATGCATACACTATTATATATTGTACATATATTTATTAGTTTCAGGTTGGCCATTCTTGTATTTTGCTCGTTTGTGTTGTTGTGTTTGCACATCTCTGTTGCTTGTGGGGCTCGCACACAAGAATTTCACTCGCATGTGCTGTGCCAGTGTGCCTGCACATGTGATGTGACAATAAAAAGTGATTTGATTTGATTTGATTTGATATCACCCACTCCAGTGTGATACTGTGAGATTTATCCTGACATCTGTAATAACAGTGAATTTGAATATATTTGAGGGAGGAAAGGACTAAAAAATGTGCACTGAGAAGATAAGAAAATGAGAGGACACAGCAATGTCACAATGTGTGAATGGCTGATTAATTCTTTCATCACTTTTTTTGTGATTGGATGATTTACATTTAGCGGGCCCTGAAGGCTGAGACGCTGATATCCGAATAAAGAAAGACGTCTCCATGCATCTCAGAAAAAATACCACTTTGCTCTTAGAGCTGATTTTAAAGGCAAATTCTTTCAAAATGTGTTTTCAGGCTCACTCTAATTTATTTAGCAGCTGTGAACTACTGAAACTTTTACTTGAGCAACTCTACCTGGAAGCTGGCCTACAGAACACTGAAGAAAAAGAAAAAGAAAAGAGACAACTTTTACAGTCTCACTGTAGATATAGTAAGTTCTGAATTTAGACAGTGCTATTGCATTACAACTAGATTTTTAAGACAAAACATTAGCCTTGGCACAGTACAAAATAATAAGGTAGGGTGTGAAAAGCAAAGTGGATGGGCAAACAGAAAAGAAAAAACCGATAGAAGATGTGAAAATACTTGGAATTTGTGATCAAAAGCTCAGAAGTGGAGTGAAAACAACAAAAAGATGGTGAAAAGGAAGGATGACAAAGAGGGTAGGGAGAGGGGGTATAGAGCAGGTAATGCAGCAGAAAGGGTGAAAGGGAAATAGCGAGGGCAAGATGGATAGAGAGGTGATTGTGTGTTATTCTGTGGACACCATTCATTTACACATGGAATAAGAGGCCGGGGCTGGGCTGTAAGCGCGTGAGCTGGTGGGGGCTAAAGTGAAATTGGCATTTTCAATTTGTTCTCTGACATGTCTGCCTCGGTCTTTTCACACATTCCTCTGCCTCTCCTTCTCTTGCAATCCTCCTTTCCAACCCTCCTTTTTCTCTTTCCCTTTCCCTCTCATTATTCCTTCCCTATACCTCTTTACAAACCTCTTCCCCTATCAATCTTAGCTTGACTTTCTCTCATCTGCCTCAATCCCCCCCAAAAGGTCCACAGTCAAACAAGGAAATATGAACCAGATTCCTTATCAGATATACCAAACATTTCCAGAAAAACACATGTGCACACTGTACTATAAATATATGTCCGGCACATGGGACTCCTTCCAGAGAAGGATGCCGGCAAATTCATCAAAGACTGATCACATGGTCTGTACAGGAAGTAAAATATGATGAATAAAAACACATGCAAACACAGGAAGATAGGGCACAGCAAAAACACATTTTGGACATCAGCTATTATTTCTCTTCTGAAGTTTGACCATATGAACCTCTTCAATCTCTCCCTCCCTCCTTCCTCATCGCTCCACCACAAGACCACCCAGTCTGCCTGGGAACAAGAGCACTTCTTCAATTGGTAAAGATGGAGAGAACGTGTGAGTGTGTTTGAGTGTATATCTGCATGCAAGACAATAGGAGAGAAGAACGGGGAGAAAAAAGGAAGTGCACAGGGACACTGCACTGTGAACATGTGCAAAGAGTGAAAAAGCATCAAAGCATCGCAGCGAGAAGGAGATAAAGAGGCAAAAAGAGGCAGGAAACACAAGACATCTGGAATAAAGCTGAGACATAAAAGCTAGAGATGCAAGTGGGAGAAAGATGGTGAGAGTAGAGAAGAAGGCTGTTAACCAGCCAAGGTCAGCTTTGTATTTGGAAATTGCTCAAGCTGATGAAGGGGTTCGAAAATTATCAACCGCTCTCTGAACAGTCAGTTGTGTTTACACTAAGCAGCAGGTAGGTTTCTCATAATCTGTAACATGACACGAAGGTTGTTAAATTGAAGCAGTCAAAATCAAAATGGAAAATAAACAAAATTAAACACTGTTATCCTGAATGCTTTATTTTGTAGAGATTAACAGGGAATACTGCTATATAAATAAACCTGAATTAAATTAATCTAAACACACAAACAGAGAGAAAGGAACTCGCTGCAATACCAACATGATAAAGAATAACAAAAGAAAAACAAATTACCAAAATTTCAATTACTTGAATACCAGACCATTTCTTTCCAAACCATTTTTAAAGACAAAAACATATCTATACATCCATCTGCTGTATTCCCACAGGACAGAAGACTAGCTTTAGTTAAGGACAAGAGACCGAGGTGCCATTTATTTCTGCCCTTGCTTCTCTGCTGAACAGCAAATTCTAAGAGAAGGCCTTTTTCTTCTTTGACCATGTTACCAATTTTACTCAATAAAGTAGAATAGTAACATATTTTAGATGTATATCAGCCTCTTAACACTGATTTTTACCTTGTTGCCTAACTCAAAATGTCCACCACAAGTACACATCAATAAAACACCAAAGCTATCTATCCTCTGTTTTTTGTTGTTTTAAATCTATGATACAAGAATTTGCCCATGTCTGTATATCAGTCCTCAAAGAAGAGTCTATATTGGGAACTGGGACAACACAAACATGCATATTTAGTTAGGGAGGAGAGTGTATGTGCATGTATGTGTGTTAAACGGGCAGCAGAGAGTGGGGGAGCCATTGGAAAGGTTAGGTTATTATCCAGAGCTCATCTTCTCTCATTGCACCAAGGGCTTATTAAACTTTTATACTGAACCACCACTGTTGCACAACACAGCGTTCAGGGAATACACACATGGGCCTTGGACAGGGTTTACGCACATCATACAGCAAATTCCAGTATGAAAATTAAACACCAAGAAATAATTCTAAAAAACAAAGTCACATTGAAAAATGGAACCACAAAATCACTACATTTTACAAAGAGGGCACACAGAGAGAAAATTAGAGATGCAGAATATTTACAATGAAAGAGCAGATGACAGAAACAGGAAATGGAGATTCCATAAAGGAAACAAGAATATGCAGTGACAACAAATAAGCCAGTGTAACAAAAAAACTAAAACAAAGAAGAGAAGAGACATTTGTCACTGGAAACTAAAGAATGGGAGGCAGGTGTAGATGAATGAAGGAGATGAATAAAGGTAGGGTGAAGATGGAAAGTAAGGCAGGTAACAATGGGTAAATTCTATGAGAGCCACAGCCTCATAATTGGTCATTTTGAGGGTGTGCTAAAAAAAAATATCCCTTTTGCCCAGGGCAGGCCCATGCCTGGGATATGTATGTAATATGTGGGTTACCCTCTTCCTCTGTTCACAGATTTCTCAAGGTGATCCAAAAACCATTAGTTGACATAACATAACCTTCAACCTACATCATTCTAGTTCTGACATATTCCACGGTGAAGTAAAGTGAAATGTGTGTTTGCCAGCCTAGATAAGACTCGGCATACAGTGGATGCCCAAGTCTTGTCGTACACACCATCAGTCTTTTATATACACACACACAACTTCTGGGCAGATATAGCTTCCTTATCAAGGATCAAGTGGTAATCCGTCTTATAGTTTTGTGTTTGTGTGTACGCATGTGCGTGTGTGCATGTGTACGGTCAGGCGACAGAGAATCAGCCCCTGCTCATAATAGGAGCCTGTTAGCCAGTGCTAATCGCTAATGCTAACAGGATTGGAGCATGGCTGGGCCCAGTTCCCCAGCTTATCTCCAGCACAGACACAATAACGCACATGTGTGCATACCCGTTTGCACACATGCATGCTTCCTTCATTGATGGAAAGAAAAAGAGAGGGGTGGAGGGGAGAAAAATGCTGGGTTGAGGGAAAAATAATGCTGCCATAGTCAATGTTTCTTATTTTTCAGCCTATGCATTAAGCTAGTGTAAGCTTGCTAAAATTCTCCCAGGACAAAAGGCTGATTTTTGGTAGTTGGCAGAAATGTCCAGATTTTCAGTGGCGTCAGACTTTTTCTCCTACCTCAACTTAATGCCATTCTTCTGGTGGCCACTAACTAACTTCTCTGCCAAATAACACATATGTATGTATATGCTGGTCCCATAATGAGGAAATACAGACCACATTTTGATTTGACTCAGTAACTCCAGTAGTTTGCCATCACTGAGCGCACTCTCCATGACATTAACAAAGCTAACAACAAATATGCAACAAATAGAAGACATTAACTGGCATTAAATGACAAACTTTGTTTTTATGCAGCCCTTTATCACAATATGCAAACAAAATAACATTTAAAGTTTTACACTGTCTCCTCCACTGCGAATTTTTCAAAATGAAGTCAGCATGTGCAAGCCATGCTCTCAGTATTTATTACAAATAAGGTGATGCTGCAACTTAACTTAATGGTTTAATTAATCACAGGATTTCCAGGAAGATTTACCAATTTCTAATATTATATTTTAATGAAAGACTTTAATCTCTTATAGAATGACTTGCTTATAGTAAGATGCTATTACTGACAATATGTTTATGGTGCTTTAACTGCACAGGCTCATTCTGTGCACATCGATATTTGTAGAACGATGAATTTTCTAATAAAAGGTAGGCATCTTTTGAATGTTTACAAGGAGAAGAAAACTGATTCTTCTATGGCAGCATACTGTGATCAGAAGGTGTTTGACATGTATGGCCACACTTCAGACAGTCACATGAAAAGAAAAGTGTGCAAATGCTCTCTAAGAGATGTGAAAGTAAGCCCAGGTCTTTTCTCTGGCTTGACCTCCTGGTGGTCTCTATTCTCACCAGGGTAATGGCAGGAGAGCCTTGCTATAACAATCCCTTCAGCTTTTCAAATGTCTCTTCAAATAATGATTTAGAAAAAGTGCAGCGCTGCTATGAGACAAAGGATATGTGGAGTAAAGGTTACAAATTGCAGAGATGCAGGGAGACGGAGAGAAATGAGAAATAGATAAGAAAAGTGGGGTGGAGAAGTTGGCATATGCAGATAGCTGTGCTGCAGTTAATTCTTATTTATCCAGGACAGCAGCGTGGGAGCTGTGCTCTTCACCTGCCAGAAGGGAGGAGAGCAAGTGAGCCAGCAACAGGACAGAGATGAAGAGGAAAATGAGGGAGACACACACAGTATGTGAGAGGGAGGTAAAAAAAGGGGGCACTGCTGGAGAGGGAAAAAAGAGCACACTATAGGAAGGTCATTGTCTGTTCTTTCTCTCACTTTGAGCTGCTTTAATAGAAGATGGGTCAGCGAGCAGTCAGATAAATGCCAAATAAGCACAGATGAGCAAACACAAGATCTTGTTTAAATATCACAAACTTAAACAGATATGTACACAAGTAATTTGAGCTATAGTAGGAAATCACATGATCAAGACTCATGTTTCTCCCAGCTATAAGATCTACTAAGACAAATACATTAACTTTAAACAACATTGTAACAGATCAGATGAGTCTGGGCTGCCACATGATGATAATCTTTCATCTGCAGCTATCCACAGTAAAACCCAGTGAATGTCTACTGCTTTTTCCCCAAATCCATCCCCACACAATACACACAGAATGTGCAAGCCAATTAAAACAGTGTCAGTGTGTGCTGTGGCTGAGTGCAATGGCAGATCTAGTGTTTATATCTCATTAAGCTGAGCTAGGCCATGCCAGGCCAGACTGTACTCTGCTCTGCTGCACCAACCCTCCACCCAACAGCACCGAGGCCCTCATTAGCCTTTTCCTGCTACCTTTAGCACTATGTGTGTATGAATATATGTGCATGCTATAGTGCGTTTATATTTTAATTTTTTTAATATGCAATTTAGTACTTTAGTTTTATTGTTCCCATAAAAAGTCAAGAGTTTAGTTTGTATTAGGACTGAGCTTCAGCCCTCTCTCTCTCTTTCTTACAAACACACACACACACACATCACAGGGTGTGTGACACCATTAGACCAGTGTGGTTTGTGTTAACCACTCTCCCTGCAGACATGTTTAGCCTCTTCTCTAGACCTCTGTTTTCTCAGTCTATCCATTCATTCATCTATTTATCCATCTTTCTTGTCTGCCATACTTCTCTCATTTCCCATCGGAAGCCAGCAGACAATTTGTCCTCTCCTCAAACTCTCTCACAGTACAGTCTCAATACACCCTTCTTCTTTCACTTCTCCTCCTCCTCATCCATCTTGCACACTGCTCTCTACCTCTCTTTTTCCTGGAAGCTCTGGCTAGAAACTTCCCTTTTGTGTCTTTTCTTTTCCAACCCCGCTCTTCTTTGTTTTCCCCAACACAATCTTCCCCAAATCAGTATGGTTGCTTTCTTCTGCTCTCTTCCTGTATAAGTGAGCTCATATGTGCATACACACACACACTGATACAGGAGCACTGGTCTCCACTGCCCAGCAGCAATTCATCATCATTTTATCTCCCTTAATTGGATGCCATCAGGACCCCTGATACTTCGCATCTCTACTTTAACAAACAGCTGCTCTCTATACACAGAAGCGAAGCACACAGACACACACTCTATCCCAAACTAGATTTTCTCCTCCTGCCCCCATGTCTGCTTTTTTTCTCCACTGGTGAAGGACTGGGAGAAAGAGGGTGATGGAGTGGCCGAGCTGTTTATCAGACAGAAGGTAATGGTGTAAGGCCCGCTCTGATATTATCTGTCCTCTCATTCCTGCCCTCCGGGGAGAAACAAGGAAGAAGGATAAAGAGGGAACTGAGGGTAGGAGAATGGAGACGCACAAATGGACAAAAGGCTAAGAACACATGAAGATAAAAGAACAGAAACAAAAAGTCTTGAACAGTTTGACTCTCATCTCTCACCCACAACCTTCAAACGATGTCCAGCTGCGCTACATCAGTCTGTCTGACCCAAGACTGCAGTCATTTGTGTGTGAAAGAATTGTGTGTACATGTGTTTGTTGCTCCAACGACCCCTCTGGCACTATGAGCACAACTTCCCAGCCCACAGCTCAGCATCCTATTGGCCTTTGTACCTTAACCGAAGCCCCTGATTGGATCACACACAAGGAAGCTGTCTGGACCGGGTCAGAAAACCGGAAGGCACCAATGTAGACACCAGCTTGTTGGTTTGGTCGCTGCTGACCGGAGTTAACTGCTACCATAAGGCATAGCGGATGGCTCTGTATGTGTCAGTAGTAATGTGGGCTTGTTTGGCACTAATAAATACGAATAGGACACTTTTTTTCTTCTTATAAAATGATCAGCATTTTTCTCTAATTAACTTGCAAATGGACTTCTGACAATCTGCCATTTCACCAACTTTCACAGGTTCCTAAAGAATAAATGCTGAATTACTTTTGGCTATATACCCAACTTCAAAAGTTAAAAATGTAAAGCAGAAATTAGAGCTCTGAGCAGTGTTTTTAAACCCTTACTCTAAATGCATGACTCTTCAAAGTCTTAACACCATGAAGACAAAGGCTTGTTTCGTGTCCCCTCTTGCAAAAGAAAACCGTTTTCCAATATTGCATTCTTTCTCTGGTCTTATGATATGCTTGCTCTTTCCCCGTTGGGATCAGCTGGTATGTACAGTAACCTTATACAGAAATACCACAGCACCAATATTTTCTCCCATGAGCAGATATGGAAAGTCAATACCCAACAAGGTTAGCATAGAGCTGAAGTTACACTATCATATATCATGTCTGCCACATATGCAGTTGGATATTGACAGCCTCCTGTTAGGAGATACAACGCAAGAGCATTGAGTTATTATGGTCACTGTAAGAGCAGTAAGGTATGGGAAACTAAAGTTTAAACATTATCCGACTGTGGATGTCTTGAATATCCTGTGGATAGTTATTTCTTTCGGATAGTCTGATGATATTGTATAAAAGAAAGGAGAATGCGTTTTGGCCTCAGGAGACACTTTTGAGCTGATTTTCTCTCTTACAGCTTCTCATCTCATTTTCCCCCTCTGTTCTTTTCAATATCACTCTCCCTCTCACTTTTCTCCATTCATCTCACCTGAAATTGTCAACTACGCACCAATTTCCCTAGTCCACGTTGCCTTCTCCTATATTCTTTTTCCACTGATTTGTAGTTGTACCACTCTTTTTATCCCTTCTCCTTTCATCAACATTTCCCACCTTCACGTATACTGTCCACTCTGTACTTCCTCTTCACTTTATAGAAATTCTCAGCACACGTCTCATCTCAGCCCTCATCTTCACCTTTTCTAAGTAATGTGTCTCATATGGCACTTGCTGTGGATCTCAAACAAAAAGCTATATTGTGGATTATGCAGCGCTTGTGTTTATCACACTGATCAGCAAGTGTAATGCCCCTTACAGTCTTCTTCTGGAACTGCACATCCAAACACACTCATGCATAGCTACCCGGGGATCCGTAGCCTAAGGAATATAGAAGCATGCAGATGTGCACACATGAACAGACACTGATCGACCCCTATCCTCACAACTGTATGCCTGCAAGCTGAGGCAGCAGTGTGCACACAGTATAACAGATAAAGTCTATTTCTACTGCAGAACCATTCATGATTTATTGAGTTGGTTCTGAACACTGTCAAAGTAAGAACAATCACGGACGGGTGCTTGCAGAAAGTAGAGATATAAAGGTCTATAAATAGATAAACTAATATTTAAGACCCGCTTCTTCCAAAATGCCGCTCCAGAGCTATAATAAGACTCTCAAAGTAATAATTCATGACACATAATTAAACTCTTAATCTTGAGCCAGTATGAATTATGCCCTAACTGCAAGTTCATGCAGCTGGCACCTTTTTCCTACTCTGAAACTAAATATGGATGCAAGCACACTAGATGAACACGCTACATCGATATCTGGCCATACAGTCAGGATGCCACTGCTATTTGCTAACAGGGGCTAAGTGTTGACAGTCCCGCGCTAATTACTGCTAGCATGTCTGCTTTGTGGACATCAAATGGAGAAATTCAGCTTTTGGCTGAGGCTAGGCTTTGCTGTTGATTAACACTGGCCTTGCAGCTACAATAAACAGTCAATAAACAAGCATCTCTGTGGAGAGACAAGCCTTGTGTTAGGTAATTAGCCCTGCCTTCACAAACAACTGGCTAGCGTGTGCCAACACCTAAAGACTGTCCGTCGATACAGACAGAATCAAACACTGTGCTAGCCGTCACAGCAGCTACACATCAAGCTATACAGCTAAACAGAGACTACTGCTACCCTGTACTCTAAATGTGTCTGCCAGTGTCTGAATTCCTGTGGCAATCTGTGCCTATTATGACCAGTTGCTGCTAATTGAGAAGTGAGTAAGTGCTAAATCTTATTAGGCAGAGACATCCTGAGGTTTCTACTGTCTCTGAATCTATTTTCTTCCAAGTGTGTTATTGTGGCAGCTAAACATCCTCATGTAAAACTAAATTAACAGCAGCAGCTCTAATGGCATCGTATATCTTAGGATGGAATCAGACACGAACAGAAACAAGTAGCAAAAGTGAACTTATGAGAGACGAGGGAGATGGAGTGAGAAAAGTAGGGAAGAGCAGGAAGAAGAAAGAATGACAGTCAGTGGGAGGAAGAGAGACAGGGAGAAAGATGGGCTCTACAGACACAGAGGAAGGGAGAGGGAGAGGTATAGAGTCGAGGTGTAAACATGATCAATCCGCTCCCAACTAGCTTCAGAGACAGACTTCCTCTTCACATTTTCAGCCTCAGTGAAGCGCGACGCTAGCTACCTCTTATCTGTCATGCTAGTTTGAAGCCTCACACACACACACACACACACACACACACACACACACACACATATATTTATATATATATAAAAATATAAACACACAACCACATTTCAACACATTGGACAGGCATGGGCCTACACGCAGAAACACTTCAACCTACCAGCAAACGCTCTACACTTATTAAAAACTTCTGCAAAGAAACAAAATACTCCTTTAGACTGCTTTAATCTGGAAGACACCAACCAACTAACCACTCATCCCTATCAGACAAAGCCATGAATAAATAAAAAAAATAAATAAATAACAGAAGCATTGGGGGGAAAAAACAAAACACTATGGCTGACCATCGTACCTGATCAATAATTTATATATTACACATCAGCCATGACAATCTGTTATGATTTGGACCAGAACAGGAAATGCCTCATTATAAATTTGTATTAATTCAAATGTAAACACTTGCCGTCACAATATCTAATTGCTAACTATCAATTCTATAGTATTACATCATTTATTTTGATCAAGACTATGCTAGTGTCCAAGTAATGCACGACATCTATCAGGACAATGAGCACATTAGTGTCTAGATAGCCATTACCTGTAGGAGACCATTATTTAACCTTGGCCAAGTCAATGCCCGCACTGGGAGCATGATTTAGATACCTAGTTGCATTGATTAGGTCAAAAGTAACAGCGCTTAATGGTTATCCTTCTACTCTGTGTGCAGTTCTTGCCCTGTTCAGTGTTCAGGAATTTTGGCTGCTTTTATTTTACAAGTGAGCGACAGAAATCCCCCCCCCCCCCCCCCCCCTTTCAAACTGTTAGTGTACATCACAACACCTGCTTTGTTTTTCACCATTAACATCGCTTCATTCAGCTTGATTGCATAAAATAAATACATTCAATCTCTCCATACTAACCGCAGTTTTCTGGCACTGGATGGAGGTGCTGTTGAATCGCAGTGCAGGCACATTGTGGATCTCCCCCTGGATGTGGAAGACGCACTCATAGTTTCTCTGTCCAGACTGGGGCTGTGGCAGGTTCTTTGCAGCTAAGGTGATTGGCTTTGTTACCCCGACAGGGATGTATATCTGGGTTGACGGCAGAATCTGAGGGCAATCCTGTGAAAAACAAATGTGGGGAAAATAAATGCTTAACTTTTACACCCAAGACAAGACCGTTAAAGAATAAAGAGAGTCAGATAATTCCACAAAGTCAGAAAGGCATGCAAACAAGAAGTGAATAACAGCAAGATAAGAGCTGGGATGACAAAATATATCATTTGTTTGCTGTTAACAGCTGAAGAGGCAAGAAGGCCGAGGCTTGCGTACCGTATTTGCCTTCATGCCAGATTTCCCATAACACGCTCTAGTCTAGAGTCGCGCTGTGATGCACTGTTCGCGTGCTGTATGCTTGTGCAACACTCCTGCTGGCCTTGCACCAGATTAATGCTGTACAACAACATTAGAGCAAAAAGCTTTTTGTCTATAGCTCATAAACTATTATCTACCAAGTAAAATTACTCGCATCACAATGGTGTAACATTGTTTTGGCACGAGGATGCGCTCCAGCGTATTATATCCATGTGTGGAATGGAGTAATGAGCTCATGAACTTGTGTTCAGCCTGTCTGTGTGAGTGTGTGCGCACGCTCTCACGGTGATATTGGCCAGAGCTGAATGTCTTGTTTGGATCATCTGGAAGTAGCCCATCCACTGGCTTACATCACTGCAGTACACAACCCCAGAGGGTGGGTGGGTGGGTGGGTGTGTGTGTGTGTGTGTGTGTGTGTGTGTGTGTGTGTGTGTGTGTGTGTGTGTGTGTGTGTGTGTCCTTCCATAGATGTGTAAGACAAATAGGTTTCTCAATATGCAATTGGACTAATTAAGTATGGTCGCATGTGTTTGCTGAACAAGAAGTAGATTGGGCAGTCTGCTCAGTATGTAATGTTCCCTAGATATGCATTTGTGCATGTGCTGGAAGAAATGAAGTCATTAGAGTGTTCATGCCACGATCTGGCACTGATGCAGATCCTGTCAACAGTTAGAATGAGAGCCAGAGAAAGAGAGCAGGAGGGTGGGTGACAGATCCTAAAAAACATGACTTAAAACTTGGGTGGAACCATCCCACCCCGTACTCTGCCTCTTGAGCCAAAAGGATAATAAACCAGATCAGTGCTGACAAATCACAAATTTTACAACCTAGAGACACTGTAAAGTAACTCAAATTATAAGAGACATGTGCAGATAGAGAATGCAAACTGGACTTCTTTCAGAAGGATAAAAGGCCCTAAAACAATAGATTAAGATTCAGAGTGTTCCTCTAAAAGTATTCATTTTAGATTTCATAGTCCCAGCAAGATAGTGCAGCTCTACAGAGCAACACACTCACGCTGACAAGTCCAAAGGCAAGAATAAGATACACTAAGGGAAAAGGAAAGCACTGACCAGATCCTTGTAAAATATTCACAATACACAGCCTCTCCTTCACTTCTTGTTGTTTCTTTAAGCAGATAGCTGGCTCACTGTCAGTGATTTTTTCTTTCCCCTCCTCTAGCTGTAGCTATTATACATTAGAAGCTACAGCATGTCCCCAGGGCCTGAACACAATGCTGGAGTTTGTTCATTAGCCTGCTTAGCCCTGGCCTTGTGTGTCTGATCACACACAAACACATGCACAACACATAATGAGAGAGGGGAATACTATAGTAGGAAGAAGCGGGTTGCTGAAGACCTGATGTATAATCAACTAGGAAGAAGGCGGCGGGTGTGGGGAAGATTGGTGTGCAGGGAAAATGGATGGTGTAGAAGGAGGGAGTGAAGTAGGGAATGGAGGAAAGAAAGGAGAGGAAAGATTGTTGAGAAGAAGAGAAATAAATGAAGGAAACAGCAAGAACCAGAGGAACCAGTTTAACTGGGGAGCGAGCATCAGGAAAAGAAAGCTGAGTAGTAAGAGAAGCAAAGGAAAAAAGGAAAGGAGAAAAAAAGGATATGAAGACTGAATAAAGAGGGATCAAAAGGAAATAAAAAGAAAAATAATACAAGAATCAGGAAATGACAAATATTCAGGAAGAATGCCTGAATCCCTCTGCATCACTTCGATCTCTTTATCACACATTCATCCAGCATCATCCACACCATGTACCCAAGCCCCATGACAATGTCCTACTTAATTAACTGCCTAGAGTATCTGAAAACACTTGAAAATTGATGGAAGGGTAGAGACAGAGCGAGCGGGAGAAAGAGGAGAGAGATGATGCGGTTTGAAGTCTGCTTCAGAGGGGGAAGAAATGCTCATGTCAAAAGCCGTGGGCTTGCATTGTCCAGGGAGCCACAAGAGAGAAAAGGAAAGGTTTCAGTATCCTGCTGTTAAAGCTAACTAGTAGAAGCCAATGTGTTAGAAGCTAACATAGCCTGTAGGACAAGCTGCAGCTAGCCAATGTTTTATTTATCCGTCTATTGAATTTGTGTCAGCAGAACGTTTTTTCTACCAGTCGTCATTATACTGCCCTTTGCTTCTTTCAGTCTTCTGTATTAAATTCTAATAAAAAGCAAAACAATTATTTAATAGGTTAAAATATAATAATAATAATAATAATAATAATAATAATAAACAACTTTTTTCCTCTTTGGGCATTTTAAGGGTGTCAATGCAGAAAAATAGAAGAAAATTCAATTAAGTACTTTGTTCAAATACAAGCTGATGGTGCTTTCGAGACACAATGGAAAGGAGTTCCGGGAGAAAAAGAGAAAGGAGGTAGAAGGCAGGAAAAACAGGACATTGTGGGAAAGAGAGCAGGATAAAGAAGAAAGTGCTCTGCAAGGAAAAACTATTCCATCAGTTTTTGTGACAGGTGCCAAAACAGTTCAAAGCTTGCATTAGGGCTACAAAGTGCAGGGTGCACCGAAACAATATTTCACTGGGGGGGATTCGTTTGAACCTTTATTTCCTTCCTTTTCCTGACTTCTCGAACTTCAATTCATCTGTGAAGGCGGATACTGTGGCTTTATTGGCTAGATATGACATGTAAAAAATGTAAGCATCTGCAGTCTTTTTGTACCTACCTGCACACATGTTTTATGTTGCATTTGCAAATTTTATTCAATAGATGATCGAAGGCTGATTTGAGTTCGTCTTTACACATAAATGCTTCACACCAGGAACTGTTTGCACAGAACAGCAGCTCGCTTCATCATAAGGATCACTTAATCTCACTGTAGTGTAACCACGGTAAAGTCGCATGCGCCCGTGAAGTGGAAAAGATGCCTGAAGGAATGCGCGCCACAGATGGTTTCTCCAAAAGAGAACACAGCACAAAAACATCTGCTCAATCTTAAGATTTTGATGACTGTCTTTGCATTCTGACATCTTTATAAGTATTTTTAAAAACAACAGATGTAGATAGTGTAACAGAAAACCCCTTTGCCAAATTTAACTCTTTTCTTCTGACTGTACTAATTATGACAATGTCAAATCCTCCCACACTGACTGGACTGTGCTCTAGGAGCATGTACCTGTGTTTTTGAGAATAACAACGAGTGTCGATGTTGCAAAGTGTGTGTGTTTTTTGATGGCTGAAGTCCAAGTCTGCAGCTTCTGTTAAAGTAGCCGGAGGGCTTTCCTCACCTCTTTGTATTTGTTTTCCCTCAAAGGCCCCTGTTAGCTTTGCTGCCTGAGGCTAGTCCCACCACTCTTTTACAGTAAAGGAATATATAATTATATAGACTGTAATATTTAATTTAATTGTATTTAATAAAGACGGGGTCATTAAAAAATGCTACTGCAGAAGTAAGTTTTGAGTGCAAGTACTCAAACTGCCATTCCAGTTCCAGCTCAATCTAATAAATTCCTTCATTTTCAGTGCTCTGATATTTACACGCTACGTCTACTACACCAAATGAGAAAATATACGAGAGAAAAAAATTAATAAAACCAGTGTTCGGCAGGGAAAGGAGATAATCTCTTCTTGCAGGTGAGCAAAACACCTTTTAACATCCGCCAAGAGCAGATAATGAGACAGTCGGCAGGAAAGTGCGCATGTCTGTGTGTTCATGCAGATATGTTGAAGGTGAGAGATTAAAATCAAGACTTCGACGGGGTGGTGTGAAAGGAGAGAAAAAGAAAGCGAGCGCAGAGTGGGAGGATGAAGGCAAAAGTCAGTGTGCGGCGCTATATAAATAAATAACTGTATTAAAAAGCCAAAAGAGTTCTGAAGGCTGTGGCATAGCCTGACAAGATATAAATTAATAAAGCTCCAAAAACACTGCGCATATGTAATGAGGTGGATGTCTGGTCGTTTTTTTAAAGCCCCCCCTAGTCTCTCTTAGCCCCCACCCCCTGCATCCATCCATAATTAATTAGCTGCCTCTGTGATGTGGGGACTATAGATCAGGGAGGAGAAAAAATAACACGCTAAATTATGAAGTAAAGCGATATGGGGAACCCGGGGGAGAGATGAGATGGCATAGATGGTCACACAGGAGCTGAGGGGGGGCACACTGGTACAATAACAGGGACAGTGTGTATGTGTGCATGTAAGTGTGTCCATGTGTGTCAGTCACGAGGGGGGCAGACAAAAGGGTATATGGAGAGTGTTGGACGCCCACCCCCCTGCCGGCTGTCGACATGGCCCCCAGGGTTTCTGACAGAGGTCTCACATCGCAAACCAAAGAGCTGCAGCCTTGAACTTCAGAGTCCCATTTATCCTTTAGTTCAATCCACTATACATTAATAAATAGCACTGGGTGGATCACACATTTTAGCAGTGTGAAAATTGCACCATTAAAACTGAAGGTTAACATCTTAAACAAGTAACCTTTGTTGAGGGCCACCCACCTCCAGTCAACTAATACGTAATGCTGAATAATTAAAACATAAACCACAGTCACATTGTTATATTATCCGTTTAACTGTATTTGCAGCTGGAATTTCAGCGTTTTAATATCTGTGCCACCAAAGATCATATACAGCCATACAGCATCGTTATGTTCCAGAAAGATAAATACCCAGACACAAAACAGAACACAGGTGGTAAAATTAAACATCAACAGTGCAGTACGATGACGCCAAATCAACAACAGAATCACTTACAAAAGATTCTACGGGTGGAAATGTGATAACAGTACTATAATATACTGCGGTGGTTACTGATTAGACTACATTGTTCTTTTCATCTACATGAATTGTTTAATGCTTAATAACTGATCATTTAAAGACATATGAATGGTTTTCAGGTTTAAGAAACAGCTTTAAATGAGATTTGGGGGAATTTAAACCACATTGTTAATTGAAGCTCATTCCTTAATTGATGTAAGCCACGTAACACCATGCCATGACATGTCATACATCATATTGTCATTTCAAGGACCACATAGTCTCTTGCTCCCTTGTCTTCTGTGTAGCAGCTGGCTTGCAGCCATGTGCTTCTTTAAATGTGTGTGTGTGTGTGTGTGTGTGTGTGTGTGTGTGTGTGTGTGTGTGTGTGTGTGTGTGTGTGTGTGTGTGTGTGTGTGTGTGTGTGTGTGAGTGAGTGAGTGAGTGAGAGAGAGAGAGAGAGAGAGAGAGTGTCTTTGTGCATGTACTAGTTTTGGACTTTGGACTCATACTAGTAAGGAAAAAACATGAGATCCATTAGGTCTGAATATAAAGACCAGAAGGAGAGTGCACAGGCATATTAAGCCTTAAATCTACAAGCCATTAAGTACACAATGATACAATTACTACAACACATGTAATATATGACACCCAGAGGTGCAAGTATTATTAAAAGTGAATAAAACGGAACATCTCCATAAGCTGCAGGGTGTGGTTCATATGCGGAAGCACGTGTGCACACAAAGTTGATGCGAGCTTATTAGCAGGCAGAAACCAGAAAGATGTTCTGTGACCAGACAGACACCTACTGTGGGGGGGAGGGAGGGAGAGAGACTGTGGGGGAAAGAGTGGAACAACTTAATAAGGCAGCAACATGTAGAACAGAGCAGGAGCGAGGGAAGCAGAGGAAGAAAAGGGACTTTGAACCTTGAAAGGGACTATGAGATTGTCTGCCCACGCCCTGCTTTCTTAGCAGAGCAGCGATGTAGGGAGGAAGACTGAGAGAGAGGGAAATAAGGGGATGAGCGCAGAGGAATGAAGGAGCAGAGAATGGAGAGTTTAATTTAAAGTGAGATGCCAGAGAATGTGTGATATAAATGTAATTCAACATGGATTATCAAAGTCTCACAGAGCAGATGCTTGACTGAACCTACCTACATACATGATCCTCCTATGCTGTGCAAACACACACGCACACTCAGACTGCTTTGATGTAACACCCAAGCAAACATACATGTTGATTTCATCTCCTAATCCCTCATCCTTGACTTACGAGAAAGCTGCCAAACCTACACAGTTTATCCCCTCGACACACATGGCGCAGTATGCCATAAAACAATAAAAAGCAAGAATGTGTGAATATTTTTTTGAGAGCACATCCTTTATTTTTTTTTCTCCTTATGGATTTTCATAGAGTAGAGGGGGAGGGGTGGGGACGCTTGGCACCCCGTTATCATTCTAACCCAGATATGTCAGCAGCAATCAAACCTTGTGCTTTTCAGCTTTTCAAAGACAAGCTTTGATTTTAGAGGTAGATACGCTCTCCTGTCTCCTGCCTCATGCCTCTTCTCTGAAGACAGCACCATAATTCAGCAAAAGGATAGACTAAAACTGACTTTTGTTTTCCAGATTAAGTGGATGAGCAGACCAATATTATCTCATTTCTAATTTTGTTTGCAGATTCCCTTAATGATTAACCCTGATCAGCTTTGTTACCATGATTTACACATTTATGATCTTAAAGAAGCTGGTCATTAAGAATCCAAAGTGCAAAGGTCCGCTGATAAATTTGGAACTGAACAGTGTACCAACACACTTTCTGCACATTCCTTAAAAGGGTAAAATAGTATAAAACAAGTCTAATAAATCAGTCAAAATTAAAGAGAAAAGTCAAAACAATTACATTTGTCTTTTAGCTCACATATGTAACTAATCAAATCATCAAAGAAATGTTTCCACCCCCAAAATGTGCTGAATCATGTAAAACTGGCAGCATAAGGTGAAGGTTTACTTCAGATCTAATGACGTCTGACTATCGTAGTCTTAAATCAAACTACATGAATTCTACACTTTGTTTTTATATGATTTTATGTGATTTCCCCCCACGTATTTTGATGCCAGCAAGGGTGAGGACTTGATCAGTGCTTCTAATCAGATCCATAACAATGGAACAAAGAGCACTGTGCGAACAACCTCCCCTTAGGCCAATTTTCAAAGAAAAGGTAGGTTAACAACCCTGCTGCTGAAGTAAGGATGGCATGCAAAAGCAGCTAGGAGATTAAAAAAATTAATATACATAAACATATTCTTTATTTATAGAGCTTTGTGTTTTAAAATAACGTCATGGTTCAAAAGGTTAAAAAAATAACTCTCCATCTTTCTGAAGCTTGTATGTAAGTGCATCACTGTCCATCTTGAGTTTCTATAGGAGTGCAATAGTGTCATGAAATGGAGGCTGGAATAAAAATCAGTGAGAGCCACTTTACTAAAACAGCACAGTGAAAAGCCCAACATGACAGACACAGTTAGCTGGTCTTGTGAGACTGGGCGACTCAGCACGCTACCGGATTTTATTTCCTGCCTCTCTTTCTCTATGCCTCTCCATCCCAGCAGGCAGTTAGCGTTTCTCAATCACAATCGCTCTCCTTTTCTGATCTGCCTGCACTTCGGAGTTTGCTTTTCCTTCAGCTCACTTTACTGTGTTACTACTCCAACTGCTGACATCTCCTTCCTTCAGTGACTCTGTATTTATTTCTTCTATCCTGTCTTTGACACACGCAGGGGTTGATGGCGAAAATGCAATATTCATCTGTGTTCACCATTAGGCAGGCTGGCTGTGAGGGCTGCGGAAATGAAGATTTAACACAGCCTGAATAATTGAACCACTGGGACATGTGACTGACACAAAGAAACACACTGGCACAAAGACAAACACTAATCCACGCGTGCTGCAAACCCCTGTGCATCTATCATGTCATATTCCTATGAGTGTGCCTATGTGTCCATTCCTGTGAATCTTTACTTCACACCTACTCTTCATTTAGCTTTCACTTGTATTGTATTCAGTGCTGCAGCTGGTGTGCTAGCACAGCTGGGGTGATACCTGCAGCATCAGTGGGCTTTGTCGTCTGTCGGCGAATTACATCAAGGAGAGAATTCTTCACATTTTCTCAATGTCGTATGAGGATGAAGACTTTTCAACCAAATACACCAATAACGTGCTATTAATACTCGCTTAACACAAGCTGCATTTGCTAAACTTCTCCCTCTTCCATGAATAAAACTGTCTTTGTGCAGTTGTCTACTACACGAAAGTCCACCCAGCCTCCCCGCTTCTACTGAGCCTGATGGATGGTGCAAAGCAGTGCAGAAGTCATAATGGAAGCTTTGAGCAGAGATCCTGAAAGAACATTAGGGGGAAGAAGAAAAAAAGCTGGGATTTGGGAATGTTACGACTAAAAACAGCCACAGACAGGCAGAGATTAAGCATCTGGGATGTATGGATCTTACTGTATGTGACCAATCGTCCAAATACAGTAACACCCAGAGCAGAGCCTCATTTCCAACACTATGATTAGGACGCTAGGAACTAGGAAAACTAGAACAACACACACATGCAGAGTGCTGCAACTTTAATGAAGGGCTGAATTGGATGACCATGGATGTATGAGAGAATCTACCAAAACACCTGATACAATCTCACACTGATTTCCCTGAGGGGCAAAATGCGGTTACTAACTGTTGGAAGTTTCCTCGGGAGCCTCACAAAGAAAAAAAAAACAAAAAACAAACAGAAGAGCTAGAGGACTGAAGCTGTTTGAAAAGCTAAAGAAGGTGCACTGCTACCAAACCAAACCAAGAGTTAAACATTGGACGGTCATGGTCTGACGATGCTCCATCTGGCAAAGAAGCTGTGGTTACTTCAGCCCATCGCCTCCACTTCCTCTCCATGTTCCCCGTCTTTCCCTCCCTCTCCCTTCCTTCCCTCCAACTTTGGAGAGCATTTGGAAAATAAATTGTGTCACTCTGAATGTAATCTGCTGCTCGTTACAGCCAGACTTTCTCTGTTTAACTCCCTGCCCTTGTCTCTGTTTCTTTACATTTTCCCCCCTCTACTCGTTCTGTTTGCATCTGGTCTCAATTACAGCACCTCTAGTCTGCCTTTGGTTTGTCTCTGGTGAAATATATGCACAATTGAAAGTGCTGCATTGTTTTGGAGAACTGCATGAGGGATATTGCATTCCACCTCCACCCATTTCCTAATTTATTTGCTCCCTCTTCACAGCATTATTTATATTTTATTAAATATGGCTTAGGCACGTCTCCTCATACTGAGCAGAAACTCACATGTGGGGGTGTGTTTATGCAAGTTCAGCTATGAGCTACATGGTGCACCGAGGTGGAGAGAGGAATTCAACAGAATAAAAAGGGAAATTAGGTATTGCAACAGATGAGCAAGTAAAGAAAGACAAACGGATCTGCATGAAGGAACAGTATGGGTAAAGGAGGGAGAAAAGGGAAAAAAGGAGTGTACATAGAGGAGAAAACAGATATTACTAACAGATTAATACACCAGGATGGAGCGATACAAAGCAAAAAAAGAAAAGAAAGAAAAGAAAAAGATGGATATCTTTTCTCCACCTCACCCATATAACCCCTGCAGCCCTGTGCTGCTGGTTGTGCTCTGTCCTGATAAGAGCCAGTGACAGTCACACACAAACACACACTAAAGCAGTATAGTCAAACATGCATATATATCCATGCACCAGGCAAGGCGCCTCAAGCAGCCTTGGCCTATGGCCTAGTGTGTGTGTTCTGCTCAGTGTCTGAGCACCAGCCAGGGCAAACACAGAGTGCCAGAATGTCACCGTCCGGGGCCTCACACCTCCATCACAAATAACCCCATCAGCCATTGTGTGTGTGTAAAAGAGAGCGTGAAAACAAACATTAAGCATGTGTTTCTGTGGCTGTTTAAGAATGTGGGAGCAGGCTGTATGCTTTAAGTGTATTTGGTTAAGAGTGTGTGAGGAAAAGCCATCACTTGAGAAAATGTGTCACTGTATTGTTGCACAGCCGATATGCAGCATCTCTTCTTAATCGCTGGTCAGTGTGTCACAGACTAACATTTGAGTAAATGGCTTCAAGTGTTTGTTAATGTGTCTCCTACCACCACTGCTCTGTTTCGATATGCACAGTGCCCACACTTATAGCACATAAACACATCAATATGTGTTAATAGAATATCTTACCATTTACCCCACATGCACACCCCTATTTTCTTCATCTCACCTCTCTTGCAGATGTACAGAAAACCACTTATTTAGGACAGTAAAAAAAAAAAAACTGGTACAGCTTAAATTTTGCTTCACCTATCCAGAAACAGTGCAGGCTCTCTTACACGTTTTCTGGCAAAATCTAATCCGACCTTCCTGTTCTCGAGTGTGATCAGCAGTTTGCACCTTGTTGTAAACTCTGTGTAGTTCACTTCATTCACGAAGGTGTGTCTTGATTGTAGACTTGGATGATGACATGCCGGCCTCCTCAAGAATCTTCTTAACTTGACTACATGTGGTGAAGGTGCTTCACCTCAAAAACAAGTTCAACAATTGTAAGCAACTCCAGATTTTTTTTCTGTCCAACTTATCTTCAAATAATGAGGGAACAGGACTCACCTGCTATAAACCTGCTTGACAATCAACAGTTAATGCACTACTTTTGTTAAAACTCTTGAATTGAAGCTGAAAGTCTGCATTTCCATCACATCTTGAGTCTTCATTCATATTCACTCTGATGCCATACAAAGTCAAAATTACAAAAATCCTGTTATTGTCCAAATACCTATGGGTCCTAACTGAATGCATTATTCAGGATCAGTGATTTAAGTCAATGCTGGTTAGCTCCCAGACAGAAAATAGCCTCGTGAATTGGTCCATTTCATTTTTTCCCCCTTTCTCCATTTTTAGTGTCCAAAATGGATCATACATTAAATGAGTATTGCACGGGCACAGAATACTAGCACTCACTTCTATCTCTAGCTATATACTTAGCATGCACGTGCGGCAGAACTACTGATCTACTCATCTAACGCTCACTATAAAAGCACACATTTCCCAAAATTCACGCACATTACTAGATGAGGGAAAAAAAGACTTTTGGGTTAAAAAGCAGCAGCCTCGTACCCACAAATCTCAATCAAGTTAACCACCTCCTTGATTGCTCGAGTGAGACTGAGCCTTGCTTTGCAGCAAAATAAACACGTAAGTATGTCTTAACATACCTGAGCCCAGCCACCCCTAACCTTGCCTGGCACTCATCAAGGCTCACAATAACAGTTTATTTCCATGGGTGTGGAGAGGAGAGGAGAGGAGAGGAGAGGAGAGGAGAGGAGAGGAGAGGAGAGGAGAAATAAAGGAAGCAATCAAGTTCCTCAACAAATGAGAGGAGACAAAGAAAGTTAAAATTCCTCTAGAAGAAACAGGAAATAATTCATCAAGGAGACCTTCTTCTTTCCTCCCTCTCCAGCTTTTTTTTGTTTGTTTCTAGAATAAAGTAACTCCTACTCCTCTCCCGCAATTTTCCGCCCGAATGCTCCTTAATTTGAGGATTTGTTTGTTGTGCCATTGGAAGCATTGTTGATTCATGCATATTTGATTTGGAAATGTCACTCATTATATTTATTTCCTCTCTGCTTACTCTGTCTTTGCCTCACTTTGCTCCCTCTTTTGACACAGTCCATTCACAAAAAAGAACAACACTTTCACTCTTTAGTTGGCTTATTCAAAACCTTTTAGCAGGATTTTCATTCTTTAAACTTGTTTATTTATTTATTTATTTACTTTCTCCCATCACAATGTAATTTGGTGGAACAAATTACAGATGGATGAGATAGCACTGGAGTGCTGGTTTTGTGAGAACGCAAACTAAAGTGTGTGTGTGTGTGTGTGTGTGTGTGTGGGGGGGGGGGGGGGGCAACAAACCCATCCTCTGGTTGCCATGGTAACAACATTTAGAAATCGTCAGATGATAGGATGAGGGGGAAAAAATGAAGAGAATTAAGGTTATAGAAAAAGAAATCTTATGTACACCTGTCTCAATTTTCTTTTAAATACTTAAAATAATGGTGCTTGTTTTTTGTTTTATTGAAACAGTGGTTAAAAAAAGGGAACTTCATTCGTTTTATGTCATGCTTCGACTTGTGATCAGCTACCGTCTAGTGAGTAGAACTCCACTTACACCACAGAGTCAGCTGGGCTCCCATCAACCCTGTGTAAACGCTTCTATCTGATTTCTATCTGCCTGAAAATGAGTCCTATCCAGTCCTATCTACTGTGTGTGAGAGTGTTAAAGGTCTGAGTAAAATGCCTGCCATCAGGAGAGCAGATTTCACTCTTATGTTTAACACTGCTTTTTGTATTCAGGATGAAGCTAGAGCATAAAACGAAACAAAAAGGGATTGTCGGGTGTCTAAATTAGGGGTGCAAGCATATTTGAACACAAACACCCATCCCTGATGTCATGCAATCCCAAGAGGTAAAACCATGAGGTGGATAAGAAAGCGAGGTAAAAATCTCTGTAGTCCTTTCCTTTTTTTTTAAAGCAATGTATATTTTGTACAGCTAGCACAGAAAAAATGGATGAGAAAAAAAAACATGTGGAGACTGAGCATCAAAGTGGAGATGAGGTAGAGAGAGAAGGACCTGGAGAGGAGAAGGATAAGCCTAGCCTACAGGAAGAGCTGTACTTTTGGGGCACTGAGAGCGCAACTAATGGATAAGGCAGCTAAGAGAAGGATGATGAATGACTTTGTGAATATGTATCTACATGTGTGTGTGTGTTTGTTGTAAGAATGTTTATACTTCGGTTGGATAAAAGACAAAACAGTACTTGTGTGTTTATGCTGTGTGTATGTGTGTGTGCGTCTGTGTGTGCGTGAGAGAGAGAGAGAGAGAGAGAGAGAGAGAGAGAGAGAGAGAGAGAGAGAGAGAGAGAGAGAGAGAGAGAGAGAGATGGTGCAGATGATGGTTTCTCTTGTGGAGCATGTGGTCGGTGGTTTCTTGGGCAGACGAGGTGACAGGAGAGGTCTCTCTGTCCACATGCCACTGTCAGCCGATCTGTCTATCCCTTTTGTTTTCCTGCTGTCTTTCTCACTCCGATAATCATCCTCTTTATACGCAGCAAATGCCAACATTTGAAATCCTCATAGTTTGAGATTTATTTTTAAAAGACTTGCTCGGTTAGTCATTAAATAATGTCCAGCTACTTAATTTCCTGTCAAACATCTGATAAACTCATGTAAGCTTATTCAGTTCCAAATCTTACTCTAGCACATGCTATGCCTCAGACAAAAATTATCCTATCATTCACCAGTGTTACTGAGTTTATATGTTTACTTGCTTCCAGCTTTCCTCTGTTTTTTTCCCCCCTTTCATCCCTGCAGGCCTTTCCTGTTTATCCATCCGTTGCCCCTCTGGCCTCTCTCGGCTCAGAGTATGCTAGCCAGCGCTCTCCCTGTGCCTTGCAGATGGGTGCACTAATCCGCTAACGTTAGCTCCATGAGCCGTGAAGGCTAGGTCGGTGTCTTGTTTTGGACGGGCACTGAGGCTGCGGTTTAACTTGCTAGCATTTGGGATTCTGCACAGCTCAGGTTTGAGGGAAGAGAAAGACGAAAGTAAATAAAGGTCGACCAATTAATAAAGGCCGGTGATTGGGGCTGGCTGACAAGGGGGGACTTTAATCTGCGTAGAGATAACAGCGAAAGTCAGACCACAATATAAGGCGATGGAATCGTGTATATGTGTATGTGTGAAGCATCAATCAGACAAAGCACAGGCATGACTGTCAGTCACTTGGGAGTGCAGTGGATTTACATGCGCAAGTCCACAGAGGAGATGAGCGTTTCAGTGCATTTTTCTGTGTGTGTTAATATATACAGGACTGTGTTTGGTGTGTGTGAGACAAAGAAACTAGAAAACCACCCTGAAAACATAACACGGCTCTGCATCTATCACTAATATCCTTGTTTATACTCCAGCAGTTGACAAACACTTGTTATGCCTTGCATGATGCCTGCTGTAGCTGCCAGAAGGCACGATTGATATTAGCTTTTATGCTAATGCAGCATTTGGCTATGTAAGAACAAGGCAGTATTTCCATAGACATTCATTCATCCAAGCCTGCTTATGGCCTTATGGGCCACGACAGAATTATTGCTGCACAGTACACAAGCTGTTGTCACTGTGCCAAAAGCCACTATCACACATACAGACAGCAGACACACGAAGCAGGATAATATGAGGAGAAAACCACAGTGAGGGTGTGAAAGTAAAGGTAGAAGCTGGATGCTGTATGTGTCAAATCGATAGATAACAAATATACATGCAGCAGAAGATGTTGCAGTGGAGTGACAGCAATGTGCACTAATCTGCTCAATGAATCTTACCTCAGAGTTGTTGACACGGCCCTCCTGAAAAGAGCAGTCGTTGGCATTCTGGGTGCACATGTGGCGGTACTTGCACCAGTGGCATGGGAAGGAGCCATTTACACAAGAAAGACAGCTAAAATGGAGAGAGATTAAAAGAGAAAAGAAGTTAACAGGGTCACCTGACTTCTTACTTCAGGCTCAGTCATTGCACTGCTTTACAGCATCATTTGTTATGGCACAGACACAGAAAAAAGTGAAACTGGTCCATCAGTTTCTATCAATAACCTGATCTAACTTGCTGGAAGAAGACTGCATGTTATTTTATTTTCTCTTTATTCTGTCATCTCTCTTCATTAAGCATATGAAATTCGCTTATGGAACGGACTGTGTTTGGGATGTGTGGTCTGTCACAATATGTCATTTCTTTTTTTCCCTCCCCTTTGTAGGGAAAAACGTGAACAGTAGCAGGAAAACAGAAACCAAATGCCTAACTGTGTGATAGCTGTGTTTTCTGCCTGCTTTTTGGAGCAAGCTACTAGAGCCCAGTCGTCTAGATAGGCTAAGATGCTGAGACCCTTATTTATGAAGGGTGCCAATGGTGCCTCGGCACATTTGCAAAGAGCAAGAGACAACCCGAACGGCAGCACCGGGTATTCATAGGCTACGCCCTCGAACGCAAACCTCAGAAAGTGCTTGTGGTTCGGGTGTATAGCCACATGAAAAATAGCACGTCTTAGATCAATCAATCAATCTTCCAGGCCAACTGCATTTAAAAGCTGCCTCAGTGTTCAAGACCACTTGTATTGCTCTTTTCTGCAACAGTGCACTTATTTCCTCTTCAGTATCACTGCAGCCTCCTTGCGAACAGCAGTTTTTATCATTCTGCAGAAACGAAACCGCTTGACCCGGAACTGCAGAAAGTAACCCATAGCAACGGCTCGCACCACCCACGGTGAAGGGGCGCAAGTGTGCCAGCTGTGAGCAGCCAGCCAAGCTAACCTGCAGCAGCTTGGGAACTTAGGAACATGTACATTCATGCAGTTGTTTGAAGGCACCTATATTGGGGCACGACAATGAAAATACAGCGGGAACACTCGATGTGGTCACCTGAAAATTGAACACACCTGGAATGGGTGCTTCTGGGCCTGTGAGAGCTAGCTGTAGGCTTTCATATGACGTATTGGGAGGATGTCGCGCAGAGCGACACATCGCGCTATATGTGCAGGCGGAGCAGTGCACATGCACGCCATAGGTCGTCCACCTTAACCTCCTAAGACCCGAACTCTTCCACAGCATGCATTTTTAATTTCTCTTTGATATTTGGGCTGATTGGCCCGATGAATGTAAAAACAAAGAATTACCAGATTTTTTTTTTTTACCTTATTTTTGTTTTTATGAAAAATCAGAGCCACATATGAGGATATTCATTTAAAATTTTGATAGAACAGTAGCAGTATAATGTCCTCGTAAGCGGGTATCAGGCCCTTGAAGAGCAAAATTTAGTATTTTGGTCTAAATAACCCAAAATGTGACGTCCACATATGTGGACGGCAGGTCCTAGGAGGTTAAAGGCGTGAATATAGGTTTCTTCAGCAGGACACACGGAGCCATGATATCTCATACTTATGTGTTGCACCATTTGAATCAACTGAAAGGGAACCAGCAGACTGAAAATAAAATGTAAAACAGGGCTGGGATAATATAGTTTGAATACAGTGGTAACACCACACTGACCAATACAAAAAGAATGTATTGATATAAATAAATATTTTAATGCTATTTAAATCTTTTTTCCTCAAAACCCTCTTTTTCCACTTGTTTTTTGCCACCCCGTTTCATATTCTCTCTCATATATTCTTCCCATCTTCCAGCTAGCTATCTAACATATGTACCCCCCTCCCTCGTTCCCTCATTCATCACTCCCCACTTGCTTGTAACTGTCCACTGCTTGCTGCCTCTATATGTTCAATAATCTTCCTCAAACTTGGCCTCTCCGTATACATTTCCCTCCAGTCCTTTATTCTGTCAGTCTTTTAAAATCTACCTCTTTCTGTCACTCCATTTCTGCCCCTCTCGCTCTTTTCAACTCTTTCATTCACCCTCTCCCCCTTCCCCTTTGTCTAAACCCCTCTTTCATCCGTGGGACTAAGAGTGCTTCACGATTTTGAATTCACCTGCTTTAACTGAGGCGAGGTGCAGACAGACAGGCTGAAAGATGAGAGGAAGGAAAGAGGGAAAGAGAGAGAGAGAGAGAGAGATCAAAAGCAGGTGGATTTCCCTGACAGAGATGTAGACGCCAGGTATCGTGGGAGAGATGGGAGAGGGGGGGTAAAGGGGGTGAGAGGTCTCACAGGAGAGCGAGGAAACATTAGGCTGGAAGTGGGGAAGCGTTTATGAGTCTGTATCCACCATCTAAAGGGACCTGTAAGGGACAGCCAAACAGGTTTAAGAGCAGTTTATCTACAAGGCATCATGCTATTGGTGCTCTCTTACTCCTCGAGAGATGCTTAGCCACTTGGTATCTCATTTATGTGTACTGCATAATCTAATGTAACCATTATGACTTAGCAAATAAAATTGTTTCATTTTATTACAGAGCTTACTAAAGCCTTTTGTCTTCGGCATGAACTTAGTTAGAGATTATTCTGTGACTCATTTCAGCTACTGAGCTTTGTGTGAGCATATGGTTTATTGGAAAGACAATAAAATACTACATTTAATATAAGTAAGCTGGGAAAGCGAGCAGGTTGATTCGTATTCAGCCTCATCCACCAGGTATAAATTTGTGCCTCTGCCTGAATGACTCCTGACAAGCTCTCAAGTGTGTTTTAACCCTGTGTAAAATGCGAGCTCCCCTTCCCCACAGCAAATGAAAAATGAGGGTCTTAACTTGTGAGCACTGAGATGGAGCCCATATATGAATCCATCAAACCCTGATGTGGATTCATTTGGATCAATTAGGGCCACTCGTTTGTTAGGTGCACGTTTTAAGCGATCGTTTCTAGCCCAGACCCCTCCTTTTGAGCAACATCAGATGCTCGAGCTTAATTCAATCCCACTGCCTCTTTAATTGACCAATTTAGCATTGTGCTGACAGAAGCTGTCCATTTAGAATAAAAGATGTGCAGCTAAGGAAATAACAGGCCTCTTAATACCACACAAGAGCAAATAGGAGATTTGTCAATGTTGCCAACAAATGGAGGGAAAGCGATTAGGCGACGCAAGGTTACCATACAGTGCTGAGAGTCAAAGAGCAGAACTGGGATTTTAGCTCAACACTGTGTCCCAAAGGAAGTTGCAAGAAAAAGAGGAAGGGCTGTCAATGCTGGACAAAAGACCAGAAGACATTACTGGTGCAAGACAAATGAAGGAGAGGTAAGTTAGTCATGCTCATGGCGTTGCTTGTTAGGGTTTCTTCTCTTGCTAACAAATACTATTTTTAATGTCAATGAATACCTTTTTTGGATTAGAGTTCATCAAAATACAGTACAACACCAACTTAACACAGCAGGTAACTAGAACCAGACAGTGAGCAGTACAAAGTGTAGTTAGTAATTCACACCAGTTAACACATCTGTCACTAAACCCCGATAATAATCCTTTATATCTGTTTTTTTTTCCTTTTTCTTTTATTCATGTCAAATCAGCCTTGTTAGTGTACCAACGACTTTGAAATAATGAGCAAAATATCAGCATGTAACTACTGCCAACTTTTAGTGACTTTTATGGTTACGCCCTTTGAAATAAAAGGCGTCGCCCATTATGCGTGCCACCCAAGGCCAGCAGTAGGCCCTGTCTGACAACCCCCTACTGTTCGCTCTTTGGTTCCTCCAAGTAACCAGGACCCCCTGTAACGAGCTGCCTTAGGATTTCAAGGTCTCTCTTTTAGGCTTGGTGCACACCCTTTTAATAAAAAGCCCACCCAGGGCAATTTGAGGACGTTCAATTCTAGTGTCCAGAGGTGGGCTCTTTTCTTCCGACCCCCCGATAGCGTCCTTATTGCTCCTTCCTGTCACTCCCCATCGCCTGTAGCCACTCAGAGCCTTTGAGCGGCTGGAGACACGCTGCCCGTATGTCCACGCTCATAATGCTAATTTAATCCGCTCATATTCAGATGCTAATGGAGATACGCTAGCTTTGCAGCAGCAGTGGCCAAACACAATAGACTGACTTCCTCCTCTCTCTTCTCCTTGGTCAGTTTGGAGTGTTAAACACAATCAGCTCTCCTCGTGAGCTGCGTTTGACACTTGTGCACTTGGCAAAATGAGTTATTTATTGGTCACGATTCATTTGAAAGAAGTGGAGGTGAATAATTTAACGGCCCTCCAGAATAGTCTTTTCTATCATTACTGCATCCCTTCAAAATTTGAGAGGGATTGATAAAACACATAGGGACTAATGCTCGTGCACATAAATCTATTAATGCGTTTACAAGAGTGTTTACAAGAAAACAAGGCAGTCTATGTGGGCCATTCATTTTATAATTACTCCAAACCTTTCTGGCTTTATTCTTCTACCATTTTCTCCATCACAAAACCATGCCCCTTTCTTGTTATCAAATTTAATACATTTTCTTTCTCCAAAGAGCACCCTCAATCACACAACAAATGATCCAGACACTGGCCAAGCCACATTAACCATATTAAGAAAAGGTGCTTCATGTGGCCTTATTCAGACACCCAAACTCTAATTCATTTCCAGACTGTATGCTCTATCTTTATTAAATGGGGGGCTGTGGAATGAAAAGGAGCGTATGGAAATATTTAATTAAGGAGCAATCATGGCCGCGGGTGATTTTCTATTTCAGTCTCAGCAACCCTTAAACTGAAACAGTGGGAATTCTAATTATATTAGTACTGCTATGCAAATGTATGGCATTTTTGAAAAGGCAAGGGCCACGACGCAATCAGTTGAGTAAATAAAAAGGTGGGGTGTGTGTTGTTTTTAAAAAAAATTTGTTTTGGTGTTTTTTTGGTTGGGTGTGGGTGGAGGGGGGGGGGGGGGGGGGGGGGGGGGTATTAGCACGTGAGATTAAACTGTTGGCAAAGCAATTCCAGTGTGCATTTATACTCCAGCATACAAGCCTAGACAGCAGGAAGTACAACATGATGCTGAGGAGGAAAAAAGAAAGATGCGTGGGAATTCACTCACAGCTAATGCTCGCAATTCTGCTTCTGAATGTTTCGAGAATGTCTGCTTCCTGCATAGTGTAAGAGCCTGCAGTATTTTAAGTTCAAGGCCATTAGAGGAAAGCCCAGCTCTGCAAAGAATGACCAAGCATTCTGGAAACAGGGCCTTGCATGTGGCTGTGCGGGCCTGAACTGATTACACCAACAACATTACCAGTCTGATCTCATCAGATGGCAAACACTTACGCCTGGGGGGGAACAGCGGGTATGCGGGACATAGTGCCAGCTCCAAATGGAATTCTTATCTCAGCATCTCTCTTCACCATCAGCGTCGCTGCAGAAGATGCAACGTGCCCTACCTCTAACTTCGTTAAACATGTCCATTACATCACTCAGAGGTTGTATTAGATCAGAACAGGGAGCGGACTTAATCAGAGTTCATTGGGCTAATATCGTCACACGGGCGACTCTCTCGTCTCTGTCACTTCTCGTACTTTTTCAATCGATTTATGAGATCAGTGACATGTTAGAATATCTGATATGATATCGAATTTTACAAAAAGGTGTCCTACTATATTTGTTTTCGTTATTAACATGAGATGTGATGCAAGATGCACCCAAATACCCAAAAAGACATTGAGAGATAACACCGACATTATGGGGTCCTTGTGGGAGATGAATTAACTGTGAGTTGACATCGTAAACCACCACACCCTTAACCAGCTGAGCTAATCATCGTTGCCGTGGCAGGGGATTTGTGTACAAGAGCAGGGGGTTGGGTTAAAGGTCACAGTAACGGATTAGGTGTCCAAGACAGTTGGGGTTTCAGTGAGCGGTAAGTGCAGGAGTGGAGTAACACTGCACGTGTATGTCTGTGTGTGTTTGTAGACAATCCTCGAAGGAGGCTCATCCTGCATCCAGAGGGAAGCCAGGATGGAGCCCTGTGGTACCCCAGGGGCCCCCAAGCCATCTGCTGCCCCAAGGCTAATACCCCAGCAGACGTTTCAGCCTCCCCTAGATCAGCCCCGATTGAGCAGGAGGGAGGGTATTGTGTTAGGGGGATGGAGGAGTTAGAGGATTCTTTTACCCTGGCAGGGCGCACCAGGCTTGTGGTAGGACTGACCTAAGGGTGTGGCTCTATGGGTGGTAGAGATTTTCAGCAGAAGGTGGATTAGGAGAGGCAGTGAACTGCAACTAGGCACAGAGAGCTGAGGGCATCTGGAGTGTGAAGGAGACCAACTCATTGGAAGAGGCACAAGATTTGATTCACACCGTTTCAGTATTATCATATTTGCTTTGATCTTTTTGGGGTAAATAAGTGCCAGGCTGACAATGTCATTGCTAAAAACGCCAACTGTATTTGTTTAATCAAGCGGGTAAAAAACAAAATAATTAAGGTAGAGTCCAAAATTTTGAGCCATTATGACAGACCACTATGCAATGAATTAATCATGCAAGTACCATTAGTGTGTGTTGTGGGATATGATAAAAAGAGTAGAATTACCATCGCATGTCCCGATCGTTTCTCATATATGGCACATTTGATTTTTCTCTTCAACTGTAACATAAGCCTCCCGTGGAGGTCCGAGGGGGGGAGATAGATGTGTGTGTGTCTCTAACTGTTTCTCTCATGGACAGTAACATGAGACAGCCTATGGTACGAATGGACAAAGAGGCCATTTCTTAAAAGAGCAAGAGGGAAAAGACTAAAACAACATTTTCGCCCATCAAACTAGAAAACATGTCGTCACTGTCACTTACGACTGATGGACGCTGCAGTTGTAGAAGACAAAGTCGACACTGGCAAACTTCTTGCCCGTCTCCTTGGACTTCAGGTAAAGTTTCACCACCCGCTTGTCACCTGCATATCAGAAACAGGGAAGCAGCCAGATTAACAGTTATTCTGCTCTCTCTGAAGGCTTAAAAGAGAAAAGTCCAAGTCAAACACATTAGCAAATAATTACATTTGTATCTAAAAACTACTTTAAAAACAGAATAAACACGGGCGTAAATTAAAACAACTTATTTGTCGATACAGAGTGACACTTCTGTATTCCACTTTTGTGCCCTTAACAGATAACACATACACAAAGACATACTGCAGCCTAGCAACACACTACTCATGTCACACCCACAGTAGGGTGGCATTAAAAATAGCAGCACCAATCAGTGTTTGGATGCCAAGGCTGATGAGAACTCATAATGGGGCATAATGGGCTCAGTTGAAGAACTACTGTGATGTTGCTTTGAGGAAACTTAGTGCTCGCTATGTGACATGTTTTCGGTGCTTTGAATGCGAATACAAAACAAGTTTTTTTATTACCATCTTTGTGGTGTGACAGAATTGGACATAAAACAGGTGCATAATCTCTGGGAAAAAAATGATGTCGATATTTTTAAACATTACGCTAAACCACACTGAAGTTGCTGCTTTGAAATGAAGTTAAGCACAAAACCAGTCTTTCAGATAAATAAAATGAAAGTGACATCAGTGCACAATGGTTGATAATGGGAATACAAAAACAGTTCTATTTTCAGTAGATAAAGCTGGACTTGTGTTTAGGCTTCAGAAAGCGAGTGTGTGGCTTTTATTGAAACTGACAAGGAATACTGAATATAGACATGCAAAGCAAATCAACTAGTAACATTACAATTCTGTTCTAAAGCTCAAGTGTACTACAAGATCCTTTAGGAGGGCACACATCTGCTACATCTGATGGTGAATATACAGTACAGAATGGCATGGAAATAAGATGATCAAGAGGCCAAAGAAACCAACAAAGATGTATCATAAAGATTTTGTGTCTACATTCTTCAAGCATGTCACCAAAACTTGCCATAACCCTAGCCACACATCTCATTGGGTGCTACCACCCAATGACCTCATCACTCATTGCCCTTCCTGCCCTGACCTTTGTTTCGAGTGATTGGGGCGATGTCCCGGGCAGAAGGAGACAGGCAGAAGATGTGTCCACCCTGGATCTGTCCCTCTGTCTCCACATAGTCCTCAAAGGAGCAGTTGACCCCCGCTGACAGATCGGGCACATTGCGAGCTTGGAGGACCAGCTACGGGTGGGAGGGGGAGAGGGAGAAGGAGAGAGCAAGAGCGACAGAATCAGTACCCAGTGCTTGATCAATGGAAGGACACGGTGTACATGGATTGTTATAAGATATGACATGAGGGTTAATGGCTGTTGGGACAGAAGGGGAGTGATACATGGGTATGTGTATGTGTGACAGTTACAGGAATAAAAGAGTGAGCGCATGTGCGTATGCATGTGTGCATCAGTCACTGGAGTGGCCATTTCGAGCAAGGTTAATGTGTACAAGTTAATGTGCAGAATGAAAGCGAGGCTAACTGTAATCAGTCAAACCTATATGATTACACCGAGGAGCCACTGATGGAACGAGACCTCGAAAAGCTCAGAGTAAGAATTACGAGGGCACGGAAAGCAGATTTCTAATTAAATCTGCTGTAAATATTCAAAAGTGACTTTTTTGGTGTAATTTCCTAAAGAATCCATGACATAAGATTGCATTTATATCCCAGTGAAAACTGGCAACACTGTACACCAGATATAGAGACGCACACCGTTTCTTGCTTTGCTCATTTCTCTGTAATTCCATTATGTTGTACCAATTTGATGATAGGACGAATTCAATCATTTTACCAAAAAACTGATAGTATCTAACAAACGTCATATTAGTACAAATTAATGAACAAAGCTCATTTGTCTTAAAAAAAAAAAAAAAAAAAAAAGGCACAGTGGACACAGAAGATTTCACAGAGCTATTGAGAAGGTGAACGTTAACTATAACGTCACCTTTAAATAAACCAGCTACTTATCTGCTGAAAAATCCTCATGCATCATACAACCAGCCTAAACCATTTTGAGACGACACTAACCTTAGTTTGGCATTTTGGGAAATGCCACCCTGTCTCTGTCAAATAACAGTAACTAAATCTGTCTACCGGCACCTCTAAAGCTCACTGATTATTATGTTATGTTATGCTTGCTCGTTTAGTCTGAAAACAACAACATGACATTTTAACAACGGGTTACGTGCCAGGCCATTTCTTGGCTGCACCCGACAACTTTGCCTCGCTTCACCAAGTTAGAGTGGGACACACAACCTTACACTTTATTTTTATACCAGTGAAGACATAAATCTAATGTTTAGGAGGTTTTTGAGTTCTGGCCATTTTACAGTCTTTCTGCTCAAGTAAGATATCTGTGTGCACTGAAACAGGAAGACATACCTGGACTTCAGACATCGTGACAGAAATATTTCTCGGCTGAACAGTTAGCTCCACACACTGTCTCTGGTCAGAGGCAAACCTCTGAGGCTCTCCTGCCCGCTCACAGTGGTCCTTACGTGAACATCTGGGAAACAGCAAGACAAGAAGCGAAAGATTAAAAAAGATGAAAAATGTATAGTAATTACAAGAAGAAAGGTAAGGAGAACGGGGTAAAAGAAAATGAGCTTGACAAGAGGTGAGAGGAGGAAAGAGGCAACAGTGGACACAAGAAACTGTTAAACTAATATGACAATCATATTAAGATGATAAACACACACAGCCATCACAGTCACACAGAAACGGGAGCAATAATAAAAGACAAATAGGCTAATAGCTTCCCCCAGCCATTACTGTAGGGCTTTAGATCATTACCTTATTGGTCGTGACATTTGTGCAAGAACTGCCAAGCTACAAGACCAATCAGCTCACCTCATCTTTTCACTTTACAGGCCCACCCAATTCACACTTCTCAGGAGATGTACAGGCGATCGTTAAAGTTTCCCTGAACACTAAAAAATGATGCAATTTCCTACCAGATGCATATCAAAGGGGTCAGCAATTTCACCCACGCTTATTAAAAGCCAACTGATCGTGCTAAAAATCAGCATTCAGCCCCGTATCGTAGTGGCTTTACTATAAGCAATTCATAATGCATTAGCTATCACTTTCACCTTTGCGCTAACAACATCTGGTCCCAGCGGTGAGAAGAAAATGCTGATGCAGCGTACTGCAAGTCCTTAACAATAATAGAGAGCCAGAAAAAATGCTAACTGCTTCCTTCATACAGCGGTGCCCCCATTCCCTCATTTAGTTAGCCTTCACTCACGGTCGGGAAGAAAAAGCTGTCACCAAGCACCCACCTGAGAGTCCCTGACATACACACACTGTAAGGCATTAGCAGAAAGTAGAAAGATTTGTACACCTTTTCTTATTAGGAACCCTTTTCCCTTCTACTGCTCTTCTGATGTGTGCGACTGTGTATTCGTGTGAATGAAGCGTTTCCCCCGTTTCAATTCCATGTGTCCAAATGGCGGGCTGTCACTGAATTAAGTCCATCATGACTGTATGTGTAATTTCAAATGTGTGATAGTCTCCTGAAATGGGTAAAAACAAGTAGTTTGTGTATGTGCTTGTGCATGCCTTGAGGAGAGACGGTTTGGTGATACGTACTATAAGTTTAATTAATGTAATGAAGAGATGGCTTTACGCCCAAAGCTTGAGGCATTCCAAATGTGGTTTAACATGCTGTCACCTCTCAATAACATGCAACTGTTCTCGCCTTACAGTGTGTGCACACAAACCTTCCAGTCAAACAGAAAGAATGACGAGATTGCAGGTAAACAGTGTTAAAATGTATCACTACACTCTTATGAGGGCTAAGCTCAATTTTCCGACTGCAAATCCCTCTATTACATATCTAACCTTAAACAGTAATCTTATAGCAAACAAGACTTAATCCAAAAACCAAAGACCGACAAAGAGACTAATTCTAAAATCTGTAAAATCTGTTCCTGCAAAAGTCTGCAGGTGTACAATACCATGCTCACACACACAAAACTGGCTCAATAACACTGAGAAAAATAGTTCTAATAATGTAAGCTGTCATGTTCTGTAAGTATTTATTGGAAGCATGCAGCAGCTGTAAAATTTAAATTTCCTCTTGAGTGATAATTAAAGGACTAATTTAAGCTTGTTAGAAGAATTTTATTAAATCTATAACAAACATTTACAAAAGAGCTGTTTTGGAGATTAGGCTGTCATCACAGTTTGTTGGGTAAAAGCCTACTAAGTATAATATAAAACTTTTCAGGTTGTTGCTTCCATTCCTAATGTGATCTTCTGAACTAAAACAGCCAACACTGCTTTCTCTGCTATCTACAGTGTAATGCAATAGGCTACATATGAAGTGCACCAGGATGGAGTATGTTAATACGTGCAGCACTTACACATTGTGAAGAACACACCATCCACAGTGAGGGTCTCTGGAGCCCAAACACTCCCCGCAAGTGGTGTACTGCTCACAGCTCTCTACTGGAACTCTCACCACCTACGGAGAGACGAAGCAGGGAAGAGAGACAAGAGATATAGAGCAGGGAGGCAATTAGTGTCTTCACAATCAAACTCATAAAATGAAGAGTATATTCAGCCGGATGGAGGTAAGAATTTGACAGCTTATCAGACTCCTATTTAAAAAATGCAATCAGCAAACAGTTAGTGTGTGTTTGTCTCAGTGTGTGTGTTCCTGAGAGAGACTAAGTGCTAGTCGGTGAGAGGTGTATATGTGTGGGTCTTTGTGCTTATATGTGCTGTGGTGAACCATTTCAGCAATGTGTGACAGCCTCCAGTCAAGCATGTACAGGAGAGGCCTCGCAGTGCATCATGGGACAGCTGAAAGGTGAACATGATAAAAGTGCTGTGATTGACAGGTGACCTCAAAAACCAACAGGAGGCAGAGGACCAGAAGGACAGACCCAGTGTGTTTGTGTGTGTGTGCATGCGCACATGTACGAGGGAAATCTGTACAAAGCCTGTGCAACAAAGCTTTAGTGCATCAATGTGACATTACTCGCGCTGTGTGTTTGTGTGTGTGTACGAGTGTGATGATAGTCTGCAGATGTTGCCTACGAAACCAGATTAAGTGTGCAAGTTTAGCCCTCCACTTCAGTTAAAGGTGACGACAGATTGTTCACAACACGGTCCCAGTGAACGTGAAAGAATGCATGTGTGTTTCAAGATATTAAAAGGTTGAGCTTGTTCAAGAGTGTGACACACCCCGAAAGCAAATGCTGAGAATGTTAGTGGGCAACAAAGTAAGCGTGTGTGTTTGTATCTGTTGCAAGTGTCAGCACCACATCCAACTTTTCTTCACCATTGGGCCCCCAAGTTGATGATTTGCTGGAAGCCCATTTCATGATGTGTGTGTGTGTGTGTGTGTGTGTGTGTGTGTGTGTGTGTGTGTGTGTGTGTGTGTGTGTGTGTGTGTGTGTGTGTGTGTGTGTGTGTGTGTGTAAGAAAACGTGAGTGTGTATCAAGTTGCCACTGCAGACTGGTTCTAAATCATGCAGCATAGAGAGGGCCAGCTGATCACTAAGTAAAAGCATTTAACAATCTTTCCCCTGGGTAACACTTTCACATCACACAGACAGATTTAACCATGAGAACCTCATCCAAGTGGTATGTGGAGGGACTAAAGTGGTGTCTTTTTTATGAGGTAGGGATTTGGGGGGGTTGGGGGGCAGAGCGATAAGAGAAAAGAAAAACACGGAAGAGAAAAGAACAGAGGCCTGAGGCTTAAGATAAAGGTGGTTAGCAGCAGGACGGAAAACAGGTGGACAAAGGAATAGAGGAGTGAAATATTAAACTGGGGCCAGGATTCCTCTGCAAGCTGCAAGTACAACTGAGATATGAGATAGATGTGACATGATGGAACTAATTTCTGCTTCAAATGCCTTGCGGCAAACTGGCTTTGGGGCTTTGTGAAGGCTCACAGGACAGAAAAACAAAAACACTTGACACTATACGCTATCATAGCACTTTCTATCCTCTATTTCCTGAGTGCATATCTATTTGTTTACACTATATGATTCTTGTGCCTATATCACTGTTTGTAGCCATCATCCTGAGCACCTCATCTATTAGTCAATGTAGACCTCAGTACAGTAGATGAAATGACGCAAACAAGATATGGTGCTGGACTGTAAGGCAAACGAGGAAGGTGGTAATCTACTGGAAGTGCTGGCTGCATGGATGAGAAGTCAAAGAGAAGTCTAATGGAAGACAGTGCGAATTGGCAAGGACATTTTGCTGAGTAGATGGGATATGGTGGCAGACGCCTGCTATGTGTCATTGTCAAATTGAGTGTGAGTCTAGTTTTCATCTGCAAGGAGAGTTGAAAGAAGGCTGGAACAGGGGACTGGGTCTTTTGGTGTCTTTGATAATAAAAGAATGACAGAGGGGGAAAGAAGTGTGAATGAATTAAGACATGATGGATAGAAGGGGAGAAAAGCAGCTTGAGTTTAGGATATGTGATTGGACACCTTATAGGAGGTCTCTATGACTCAACAAAAAAATAGGAAATCGAAAGGAAAGAATTATGTGTTCCACATATCATCACATATACCAGCCAATTCCTCCACTCACCGTAATTCACCGTGACTCTGATTAAGGACAATGATCCACATAAATCATACTAACGCTACGGGTCCTTGGTGAGCTAGCATAATCTTATCATGGCCCTGTGTAATGATAGGTATGACCTATTGTTCACATTCGTTCCTACAGTAGCAGTGGTGAAGACACTGTGGGCTCAGCTGAGTGGTAGTGACTCAAATCGTAGGGAAGAAATTAAGAAACTATAGTGGTTGTTTTCCCCAGTGGGTAAATAAAATGCTTTCCAATAGCTATGAAAGTATGTGTATGACGTATGATACAAGAAGATACAATAAAATAAATAAATAAATAAATAAAAACCTTAAAAAGAGGTCAGTTTCTCCCTCTGTTAGGAATACAGGCACACACACTTATCCTCACTGTCTCCCTCTTCCTATCTCTCTTGATGGCTCTTTTAATGAAAGCCAATTCCTGACAGCGCGCCACATTACTCCTTTAAATGACCTTATAAACCAAGCCCGCCATCTCCTCTCTCTTGACTTCTCCTTATTTACAATAGCATCCACTGCTGTAGCTCAATTCTCCTTTTCTTGCTCCTACTTCCTCTGTTGTCAACCTTCTACCCTGACCATATCACAATGCCATGACATCTCCTTTCAGCTATAAACTTTCCACCTTTCCCCTTCAATCTGTTTTTACAGAGCGCTATCACCTGCTTTTAAACGTCCAGCTAACAGGCTTTGTGACGGTCACCCCCAAAACCCAGAGGAACTGTAAAGCTTTCAGCGCAGCTTTTCATTGGTTGTAAACTGTAAAGACATAAAAGGATCGGCCTTGTTGCGGCTTCTCTTTTTTTTTTTTTTTTTTTTAAACATTCAAACACAGAGAGAGGCTGGAGAAGAGGAGAGAAGGAGGGGGTGTAGCTGTAGATGTCTGCAAGAAAAGAGACTGGGTTATACTGTCAGGGGGCCAAGAAGAAGAAATCACTGCTTGTTTTCAGTTATTTTCAGATAAATACTTGAGACTGCATCATAATTTGGCAATGCCTGTGCCTCACTATAGAACCACCACCAAATCTCTCGTGCTTAACACTACTTAAAATGGCTGTAATGCTGCAATTCAGCAAACAGTAGAAAGTGCTGAAATTTGATTCTTACAGGAAAGCCTCAAAAGGTTAGCTTGAAGGACATCACTGGGTCAATTTTCCACAGATTCTTCTTAAATGCACACAGCTTTTATCAAAGCAACAATAAAAATCTCAAACACGTGGCTTTTTATTGCTTCTCTACTTTCATCTAAACTTTGTTCTGTGATCTTTACACAAAAAATAACTACACAACATTTTCCTTGAAGTTTTTTTCCCTTTGCCAACATCTTGGGAGCAGAGATGGGGAAGCAAGGGAGAAAGAAAACAGCAAGATGAGTAGGGTCAGCTCCTCGTCATCATTCCTCTGTGACTTCTTTTCTCTAAGCCGACATTAACCACACCTGCATTCTTTCAATAACCGTCAATCAGCGTGCACTCTCTCCCGGCTTAATCTGTGCTGGCAGTGAATAGCTGTGTGCAACAATGAAATCAATACCCATCCACACAGCCACTAAACACTCCAGGAGGACACAGAAATAGAAACAAAGACAGATACAACTATTTGTTAGGGTAAAACTTCACTAAACACATTGTGGCTGTCATTACTTTGCAGTGACAGTAACTGGTGTTGTCGTCTTCTGCTGTGGCAACAGTGTATCATCCCGGCAACATTAGAAATTGGAGTGCTGAACTCCCAGTATATCCATGCAAGTGAGCCAGTTCTTCAAGTGCTAGAATACCAGGTCAGGAGAGCAAGTGTGTGTACATGAGGGCGGGGGGGTCGTATCAAAGGCTGGGTTAGCATGTGTGCATTGACTGGATTGTAAGGGGCTTACAAGATCAATGGCAAGCAAGACTAGGCTTGATGTGTTGACTGATTGGAGATAAGCAGGAAAGCAAACAAGACTGGCACTGACAAGAAAGGAGAGATGCTGTAGATGGCTAAGAAATGCCAAAGTGAAAGAAACAAAATGCAAGAAGCAACAATCGCGGTGTCCCATCAGAAACGTATCTGCTGTCACATTGTTTACTGATAGATGTCGAAATACTACATAACTGTTAGAATTCAGTGATGTAGCAATACAAAGAGCCAAGTTTAAGCCTTTATGTACGGCAAGAAAGCTGTAATTTTTCTCTCAGAACAGTATTTTTTCACTTAGCACCCTTTGACTCATTCCCCTCTATCTATTATTTCTTTTATATTGTGCTTTATGTGCCGTTTCTTGTTTCTGAACAGTTCGACTTCTCTTTCACCCTCATTCTTTATTTCTTTCACTGGACTCAGATTTTGTTTTCTCTCTTCTGAAACACACTGATGAAAACAAGAAGCAGGCCTATATAACTATATATTTATTTGCCATTTGCATTTGTGTATGTTATGAATTCAAGGATGACAGCTAAAATCCAAACTATCCTACAAGGCATTTGTGTTAATTCTGAAGTCAGTGCAACAGTAAATCAGCAATATGAAATTTTGAACCAACAAAACAAAAGTGAGAAAAAGAAAAAAAAAACTTTTAAGATCTGGGAACCAATCTCTCTCCATCAACACCTTCATCACATGGACTTTCCCATCAGCTCTTCTAAAAGGAGCTATTCTCAACAATAAGTCAATATACTCTCAGTCTTTGTGTATCCATTTGTCCATTACACTCTGTCCCTTTGGTGAGAAGGAGCCCGACAGAAAGAGAGAGGAGACAGAAGAACGAAGCAGGATGAGGGAGTAAGTGGGAAAAAAAAAATAGAGACGAAGACAAAGCATGAGACAGAGATTGAAAAACTGTAGAAAACAAAGAGCTGGAACAAAGAGACTGTAAAGGGAGAAAAAGAGGTAAATGTGACCGGCTAAGGTAGACAGGCCTAGGGGTCTTCTAATTAAGTGAGGATGGGAGAGGCCGTCTGCCTGGTAAATGACTCTGTCACTTTAGTAAATGGACTTGGTGAGGAGTGAGGAGCCACACAGCTGGCATTTCCATTAGCACTGCCAAGCAACCCACCACCATATACACAGAGAGAGAAGCAGAGAAGAGGAAGAGGGAGGCAAAAAAGGGGGGACAAATGCTGCTTTTCTTTATTTGCGCTCACAAGAGCTGCTGTGTGGAAGTCATGCCTGGGAGGTGTATAACAGATAGTGTTTTTGTGGAGAGAGAACCTAAATCTGCCTGATTGGCTTTGCCTTCATATGCAACCCGTCATTCAAAATTTGTTACCGATATATATTTATAAAAAGCTACAGAAGTCCAAAGACGTGTTCAGACGTTTTTTGGGGGTGTTTTTCAGATCAATAATATATTTACACGAAGTACTGAAAACACTATGTATGGTGTAGGTGAGGGAAATGCCAAGGCAGTGTGGAGGAAGCCGCATACACGGCTCCCACTCACTATTGGCAAATACACAGAACTAATAAGTGTGCTATTTGCACATCAGCTGAATCAAATGCCACAAAAATTACTTATAAGTTTGTGATTTAAGTGAGAAGTAAGTCACAAATGCAAAACGTACAGAATTTTCTATTTGAAGACACTGCAACAGTACGTACAAGCCAAGTAGTATTCCTTAAGGCAAGTGCAGTGATCTTCACAGGTCCAATTTGGTTTCACACATTTTTACTGAGAACTAGATTTCTCTCTTTCCCTTAAAAGATATGTTTGCCAAAAATGCAAATGAGTTGAAGTGAAATAAAACAATCAGTACTTACAGCCCCGCTTATTGTGTGCAAATGTCTTTCTAGTTCCATTTATCAGCGTCGTATTCTTTCCTGTTGTAATTTATGACAGTAAAACCAGAAAGAAAACGTGCTTTTCTGCTTTTCCACTCAGCTTTCCCCCTATTTGATACTTTATAACCGGGGTCTGACGAGGCCTGCTGTGCATGAATCTGAAAAGAAATTTGACTCAAATTCAAAACAATTCCCTGTGCTGTCATGCATGAGCGACATTTCATTGTTCTACTCAGTGTGACTTCTGGTTAATGCATGAAACTGAGTAGTATAGTGTGCCACTAGGAGCAGCACCATTGGCTATACCAGCTGTTGATTGGCCTCGTTCAAATCAGTCAGGGCCATATCCCTACACCCAATCACCGTGAAGCAACAGGAGAACGGCCGATTGATAGTGATTGAGAAGGAAGGCGAGGAGGGGGAGAAGCCATTAACCTCCCTATCCATCTCACCCTCTTTTCTAACCATATCAGTCGCTCTATCACACCATCCTTTGGGAAAAGATGGTAAAGTATAACAGAGAAAGATGAGAGAAAGACAGAGCTATCTAGTGGCAAGTTAGACTTCCATTAGGGCTGATAGCATCACACACAAGACAAGTGTCCAAGCACACTTTCTGATGAGGCGCGCACACGTTCAAGACTATTGCAGGGATTTAAAGAAATGCAACAGTGAATGATCTGATATGAACAAGGGCAGTGAGAGGAAAAGCAGGAAACACAATTAAGAGAAAAAGAGAGAAAAAGAGATAAGTGAGGTTAGAGACACTGAAACCATCCCTGCCTGTGTAATGATGCCATCTTGGCCAATTTTGTCTCATGTCTCTGAAGGATTTACTAATATTTCACTCAATTTTTTCCCTTCATCAAGTCACAAAAGAGGGAACTAGAGGTGCAACAGACAATTTTCACAGTAGTTTATTCTGATTATTTCCCCCCCACAGTTAAGTCACTGGTTTGTGTAAAATATATATATATATTTTTTTTTTAATGTAATCAAATCACCATTCAAGCATGTCTTGATATACACTGGCCTACTGAAATATTCAACCTTATTAAGAATTTGTAAAAGCACTCAGATGATCCATCCATAAATGTAACACAATACAATGTGTTGTGTAGTTGCACAGCAGTCATTTTAATTACAGGTGTAGGTGCTTCATCCTGAGTAGAGAAAGGTGTAGTATTGGTTTGCACTCTTGTAATTGAGTGCCATATATCTGCATGGCTACATGACCAGCTTCCCCCTATTCTAGTCAGTGTACTCTTTTCTCTGCCTCAATGCACCAGGTCTATTAACATTTACATAACAATGACCACATTCTTGCTTAAATTCTGTGTGTAGGACAAATTGACTAGTGACTGTGTACGTGTGCTTAAGTGTTTGGCATAGGATACAAGAGCTCAGGGATCAACATTAAGGCTTATACAGGACAAGTTAATTTTTTTTTTTCCAAGCCAGTGAAAAAGAAATTAATCTGCTCTACCATACACGTCCAAAAAAACAAAACAATTCTGTCTTCATATTATGTGACATGGATTACTTGGCTTTTGGTTAAATAAGAAAATGTTTAATTCAGAATATCAGTGTGGAAACCAAGCAGAGTTTGTTTGTGAATAAAACTAAAGAAATAAAGCAGCGCTAAAAACTTGAGAAAAAAAATGGTTCTCATCCTCTCTTCATTTACTGCATGCTACACTTACTCTATGGATGATAAAACAAAGTGTCAGCCAACAATGGCTAATGTTTAAACACCACATTATGTGCTTGTTAACTTCAGGAGTTCCTCAGTCAGCCAGAGTTTGATAAATTGTGGAAAATTAATCTTGGAGCCATTTAGAACCGGCTGATTAGCTGTATGTAGTTCACTAAAATGTCAGCTTTGATTGATACAACGAGCTGCTTATTATGTATGTTGATGTCAGTTTGTGCTAATGTGTTTGCTAACGAGATTGGCAGCGAATCAGTAATATGTGAATGTAAACAGATACACACACACACACACACACACACACACACACACACACAGAGGGGATTGATGTCTAACAAAACTCCACGGATAAGATGCTACTTGATGAGGCCCTCCTTGCTCAGAGAGCTAACAACACAATACAGACCATTGTTTGCTATTGTAGGGACTCAAACCAACAGCTTGTGAATGTCACAAGAACTTTGTCTGCGAGCACATCCAGTGTAGGACTGCAGATTCCTTGGAGGGATGCAAGTCTCTGTGAAATGTGGAGGGGGAAATCTCTTTCAAATACTGAATGGAGATTCGGACAATGGCGTTAGCCCACACACACAAAAATATACTCAGATCAGCCAAAACATTGAGACCGCTGACAAGTGCAATGAATACAACTGATCATCTTGTTACAATGTAATGATCTACTGGGAACCCAGGGTGCTGGCATTCATGCGTATGTTACTTTGACACGTAAAACAGCACTCAGTTGTATCAGCACCTCTCCCAGGGCAGGGCGATGTTCACCATGAACACCGTAAAGTGGTGGCCTGGCTTCAGAAACTTCACAGATCCCAATCCAACTGAGTATCCACAAAAGGTGCCAGAACAGATCCAGTCTGTGGAAACCTCACCCCACAATTCACAGGACCCCCAGGATCCACTACCAGAGGATACATTGCACATGCCCCAAGGACTCGAGGCTGGCTTCAGTGACACGGCCCATCAATGTATGTTTAGAAATAATGTTTGAAAGCTGAGTTTCTGTCCAAATGTATAGTCATATAAAAGTAAGCAAGCTGAATCAATGCGAGTCTAACAATCAGAGGTGCCTCCCTGACACAACAAAGGTTGCCTCATGCATACACAAGATTTTCCTCCCCTGTATCAAGCCTTATAAGGCATTATTGCTTGTTGCCTTCTCACACTTCAAATCCAGTCCCTCATCCAACACCAGAGCAGATGAATATTCATGCTTTCAGCAATTAGCCAGCACCACACACTACAGCACCATAATATGCAAGAGCTGCCATCAAAGACGCAAGGATATGTGCGCCCATGCGTGTATAACACTGAAGGGCTGAGTCAAGGGTGCAAAGATGGACAGAGCAGCATCTGTGGCATCAAATGAAGCCACAGCTTTCTACCTTTTTGGCTCCAAAACAAAAGATGAGATGATTTGAAGACGGGAAGACTTGACTGAGCCAAAACACCACAAGACAATTTCCCCACAGAGGGAGATTTGCACAGAGCAGGGGCTTCAAAAAGTTTGGGTTGAGTCAAAGAGCTACATTGTTCTTCTTGAAGTGTTGAATATTTTTGTGAAAAGAAAAAAACTTGAGCAAACCAGCAGCACTTAATGAGCCTGCTAATCTGCATAAAGTATTTTCCCGTTTTTGGTAATAACAGGTTTTAATATGTTTATGTGCAATGTATACATGCACTGCTTAGGAGTGAATGACTGGATGTCAACTGGGAGAGACACTTTTGTACATTTGTGCATGTGAACAATGTGATTAAAAAACAAATAACATGCACCAAGTAGGGCTGCCACGATTAGTCGACTAGTCACGATTATGTCGACTATTAAAATCGTCGACGACTAATTTAATAGTCGACGCATCGTTTGAAGCTTTGTAAGATCACAAAGGACGCAGGAATGAGTAGTAGGATTTAAGAGTGTAATAACGGACTGAAACAGAAGATGGCAGCACTGCATGTACAAGGATGCCAGCTGCCGTTAAACCCCGAAGAAGAAGAAGCTGTGTCTCAGAATTCATAGCGCAGCTGTCGACAATGGCGGCAGCTAGTTAGTTTTAACTTTACTCTTATTATTCTTTCTGGGTCACAAAATAAACGTTTAACATATTTTCAGGCGAGAATGTAGCTGTGTAAACCTCAAATATCTGCTCAGTTTATCAGGACACCACATATTTTCAAAAGCGCTCCGACGTTTTCGGAGACGTCTGTTACCCACTAGCTCGTTAGCTAGGCGGGGGCAAGGCTAACTAGAGCCGTGAGAACACCGGACTCCCGGCAAATCGTTTTCAAACCCACCGCCGTCTTTCGCTAGTCAGGTTAAACATATATATAAGTCACTTAGATAACTTAAAAATGTTATTGTTTGGCTTTCTTTAGTATTTTATTTGTTCCTGAGTAAATCGGTTTGGCTGAGATTAAAGTTATAGTTTTTGCACAGCTAAAACTGTCAAGCAGACAGCTGATTATCAGAAGTGTGAGACGCTGGAGAATATACTCCGGTGTCCTGTTATATTTTAGAAAGCAAGGAGTTTATTAAACTTCACCGAAACAATCTGCAAATTTCATTAAAAATTTATAAACTACCATCTTGTCTTTATTTTTAGTTAGCACAAACACTTCAAGCTGTAAGCTAATGATAGTTATATAAGACCAGATGCTGCTGGTGCAATAAGCTGTACGCTGTACGTCCAATGGATGATGATCTGATTAGTCGACTAATCGCAAAAATAATCGGTGACTAGTCGACTATCAAAATAATCGTTTGTGGCAGCCCTAGCACCAAGTCCATAAGAATCATACAACCCTGACTGCAGTGAGAAATAAGCTGATCTAAATTTCCTGCAATAACACACTGTCTCATCAAACACACACACACAGCAGGCCGTCCTATCCCGCTGTCATATCCTCCATTGATAATAATGACAGTGATGAATATAGCTGGAACAGAGCAAGTCATAAATCACTGGGCCTCACCCCTAACTGTGACTCACCGCCTTAGCCTCCATTTGTGTGTATGTGAGTGGGTGAGGGCAGAAGGGTGGTGGAACTTGTGGTCCACGCATCAGTGGATATGTCCAGTGACACCTTAATGTGCTTGGCTTGTCTGAGGAACCCCCGCAGGCACCCAGCCACACACACACACACACTCCCAGGGTGAAGGCAGGGCTGTGTGTCTATCTCACTAGAAAAAAGGGGGCATGGCTATATTCCTCATGCAAACTAGTTGTGTGTTAATGTGTGTGCGTGAGTGTATCAGCATCTTTTAGCAAAAGCAGGCCCTCCTACCCACCACTCCATGTATCTATCCCACAATTTTCCACCTTTGCCTCTTTAAGAACGAGAGAGTATGAGCGTGTCTATCTGGTGGAGAGGGGGGCCATGGCAGCGATAGGGGGAGATCATTAAAAATACGGGAATGGGATCAGTAGAAGGCATTTGAGAGGGGAGGACTCAATTTGGGCTTAGATGGAAATATCAGAGTGTGTGTGTGTGTGTGTGTGTGTGTGTGTGTGTGTGTGTGTGTGTGTGTGTGTGTGTGTGTGTGTGTGGCAGCAAAAGTGAAGATTTAAAGAAAAAATGTAGTGGTGGGGGCATGGTGGGATAGATGGAGGGCAGAGGATAAAGATGAGGGTAGGATGGAGGGTGAGAGAAGGCAATTGCCCCCTCCAGTCATTAGCGCTGGATAGGGATTTTAGCTATAAGGTCTGGAAGCCACAGCCCCCCCATTCTGCTTAACCCAGGCCTGCTATCCATTAATGGGGATCAAACGCACAGGGAGATGAAGCTCTCTGTGTGTATGCGTGCGCACACACACACACACACACACACACACACACACACACACACACTTGTTTACAAGACTGTGTGTGTACATAAAGTGTGTGTAATCGAGCATATGTTCTGGGTACTAGCGCCTATAAGTAACATTATGGTTTTGTGTGTGTGCCCTTCATGCCCTTAGCTGCTTAGACATGTGCTTTGTTCTTCTAGTATGTGTGTGCATTGGTGTGCGTTTTCTACTATGTTACTTCTTTCCCCAATCATGTGCTTAACCCAAAACTTGAAAATAAGTGTCCCCTCAAAATATATGTGTGTTACCATTAAAAAGAGCAGCACATCCCACAGCTCATGTTCCTTTCTTCTGTGCTCCTATGGTCAGGATTATAATCAGAAACCCTATAGGTATGTTCCTATAGGGTGCAAGGTGTGTATACATGTCCATACTGTATGTGTTGCACTGAGTGAATCAATTTAATGGGAATGAACTTCTTTGACTATAAGTTAAGTTTCCTGAAGTAGACGAACTTGGTGTTGTATCTTGCCCCAGCGTGCAGCTGGGTTCGGTGACGAGCAGCTATCGAACTGATGGATGATTGTGATGATGGGGTGTGTGTGTGCAGATGGAGCCTCACATATGTCATCAAAAGGTCATCTGGCTTGAACAGAGGTATCTTCAGCCAGGACACACAGGGCTGTGATATAACATACTGTTACACTCATAGCACAATCTGCATTTAAAAAAATTTATCTACCAAGCCCCAGCCATGGCAGTGGTTATACAGTGACCATTGATGATCCCACTGGGTGTCAAACAGGCAAAGAATGTTTCCATTTTATGGCCTGACTTTGATTTAAGCCACCTACAGAATCAGCACCTCTGAAAAAGCCTCTCACAGAGCAGACCTCAGATACATCTCACCCATTTTCAATTCGACAGCCTATTTTAGGTCTATTAAATACAGACATATTCCCATCATGTACAACCCCTTTTTTTCTTTCCCCCTCCCTCTCGTTTTGCTTCCTTCACTCACCACACTAATGAGACAGAAGAAAAAAAACAAAAAAAACAACAACCAGGGAGCAGCTGGAAATGGGGAGCAGCAGAGATACGACATGCTCTCTCTGCCTCCTCCCCAATCCCCCCAACCCCTTCCTCTCCTCACCATCACACTAGAGAAAGCCTTCACCAGAAGAAGAGTGCGCGCACACACACACACACACACCCCCCCATCTGACCTATAACTCTCCCTGCACTCCCCATGTATGTAATGTCTGGCTTATTAGCAAGCCATCATGGTGGCGATGTTTGTAGCTGGTGTGAATGTGTGTTGGTGTGCAATGAAATCCAGTGGGGATGATTTGTGTGAGTACAGAGAATGAGTGTAGAGTTGGTAGGAATGTCAAAATATGCACAAGGGAAGTGTGTTCTGGACATTTAGTAACAGGCTGCTCTACAGGAACTATTCAAACATGCAACACAACAAAAATAAATGTTAGTATTTATGAGTATGTACCTTTGGCAAATACTGAATAGTCAGGTGCTGGATATGGAGAATTTGAATCCTAAAAACTCTTACATGTATCACAAGTAAGAGTTTTAAAAAGTATGTTGTCCCAGCAGACACTATGTCGAAAAAGTATTGCAATGGCAACATGTCTGCTGGGACTGAATGTGTGTCCTAGTGTATTTGTTGGACATGAACTCACCTGTCTGTCAGTCAAAGTGTAGATGTACTGCTGGTCTGGGCTGAACAGCATGTCTCTCAGTAAGGGACTTCCTCCTTCACTTACGGTCACCTTCTCGTATAGCACTGCTGGACGGCTGGCGTTTATGGAGTTAACCAAGATCTGCAAAAAAGAAACACACGGGAAAACTCATTTGGATATGAAAACAATAAAAAGATGATGCAGAAAAGTGATGTACATGAATACAGCAATAATATCAGACAGCAGCTGCTTAAAAAACCCCGTGCTTTTACAGTAGAAACCCTTGAAGCTAAATAAAAATAACTTGTTGCTTGTAGAGAAATGATGCAGCGTTAATCCAAGTGGACCATTGATGCACAATAAAAATAAACACACGCTTAATTCCTCTAGATTTGCCGCACAAATAAAGGAAATAAAATGGTGACAAATTTATCTTCATTTTCACATCTCCCTTTAAATATCCATGCTAAATAAATAAATAAATAAATAAATAAATAAATAAATAAAGTACACTCAAGCTGCACTTTTTTCTACAAACCAAAGTTCAAACACACTAAAGTGTCTATGGATGTTGTTCCAGCTGGTGAAATAAGCTGATTTCACGTCAACAGTAACAGGTGGTAGTTATTATAAGGTGGGAGGCATGAAATTATCAAAATTTTGGAAAAAGGTTGAGAGCACCTGTTCTACAGAGCTATGTAAAAGGCTTAATTGAAAGGTTGTGTTAATAGCAGTATTGAGTCTCGTATAATTATTGCGAACACAGATGTGATTACAGAGGTAGATGCATGGAAGGGAACAATATTGACAGGATGGTGCTGTTATCATGACTATAGACATCTTTTGTTCAGCACCTGGGAGGAATAAACTTTAAAAATTATGAGCAAAAAATAAAAAAAGTTAAGTATGAAAACAGTGTGGTCCTGTATAATGATAGAAAGCATAACAGTGAGTCACATCTCTGCATGTGAACAACAACCTGATCACCCAAAGCACCTGTAGACAAATATAATACAGAGCAACCAAGTCAGCATATGCACAAACATGCACGTGAACGGATGCTCAAATTTTTCTTTGTGAGTTTTGGCAAATAATTTGCCAAGATATGGAAAGTAATGGAGCAGATACAAGATAGGAGATTGGCTTGCTGGCGTGGCTGTGAGCCAAAGTCATCTCAGCAGCAAATGAAAAGTACAAAGCAGCGGGGGGGAGGGCAAGTATCAGCTCTCCATTACCGAGCTTTGTCGACTCGCACTGCTATCAGCCCACAGTGACAAGGGAAGGACAGCAGGCAATGACTAGCTGGAAAATGATACTAAATTCACACACTGACAAATAGGTTCACATCCAGATAGATGAAAGAATGATAAGATGACAACCCACACACCAAGTGATAGATATGCAAGCACTAGTTTGATTGAGATATATATATATGCACACACACAGGAAAAAGAAACGTGGGTGAACAATGAACACACTTTGTGATGAAAAAAAAATTATTTACAGTTTTGCCAAAAGAAACCAAGGGCAACAAATCCCATTATCGCTCTCTGCTGTGTGCGTGTACGCATGTGTGTATGAGTGTGTGTGCCAAAGAGAAGGGGAGAGAGAGATAGTGAGATAGAGTGAAAGAAAGAGCTCATAAGGCTGTGATAAAGCTCTGGAGATGAGAGGAAATATGGATGTTATTATCTAGATAATAGGCCCGTAAACAAAGGATACATTTCATTCACGGATGGTTCGCATCTAGACGAGTTTGCACACGCACACAAACACACATACCAGCACATAAGGCAACACAATTTTTAAGTGCAGACAACCAGAATAAAGAAAAACAGCTGCTGATGCACACAGAGGTGAAAGAATAGCTTTTGTTCTGTGCCCTCTATGTATCATTTTTTCCCACTCCCTTAAAAAAAATGAGACATTTCCATTGGCAGCCATATCTATCTCTGGATCCGGCACCCAAGTCCAGTTCACTGGCTAATGACCAGTCTGAGCCTACACTGGTTTTGCACACACAAATGCAATATACCACAGAGAATGTACGTCTGTCTTTCTGACAGCCTTCCTATCTTCTGTTTGCATCCATCTGCTTGTCAGTCTGTGCAAAATCCAGCCTGCAAAATCCCCAAGTTAAAAACCAGTCTCTTTGCTGGTTTTAATATCAGCTTAGAAACAGGGACTGAAACATTGAATCTGACAAATAACACCTTTTCCCCCCTCATCTTTGTTCTGCTCAGGTTTTCCCCCTCTCAGGATGCAGTTCATCTACAGTGCTAACATAAAAAAAAAAAAAGTAGTGTGCAGAGAGAAACAACGGTGAGAAAGATAGAAAACAGAAGAGTGGGTGAGTGAGAGTGGGTGACCTGCGGGGGGAGAGAGGAAAAAAAAAAAAAGGTAATAAATCATTTCAAATCAATTCATTCCACAAGTGCAGAGTGCGAGGCTGCCCAGAGTTACAGGAAGAGAACAAAAGACTATGGAATATATAAGCTGAACAGATGGATGGAGGAATGGATAGATGGATGGGATACTTAAAGAAGATCTAATTCAATCAAACTGAGCTGCTATGTCTGGAATTCGAGGTTACGCTTTAATAACAAGGTTAACATGGCAGGGTCTGTGCATTTAGAAGGGTTTAAAGCTAATACAAGGGCTAAGTGTGTACAAATACGTGTGAAGATTCCTGTGTGGGTGTCCAAGCTCAACGCCAGCGTGCATACGGCTTGATTTTCAATTGATCTACAAGCATTTGTAGAGTGATAACATGTAGAGATGTTTTCTCACACATATATAAAAATCACAGATTTATGTTTGCATCAGCTTGCATGCACAGCTCTTTGTGTGTGCCTATAAGCTAAGTCAAGAAATCAATGCAATTGTCAGTAGTCAAGCGGGAAGCTGTTGCTGTCTGATTGTGTCCTCTGTATTGCTTAGCTTACCATTAAGTCCTTGATGGATGAATCTACAGAATGATGCTGTGCTTGTATTTTCAAAACAAGCCCCATCTCTACTCTCTACATGTATAATGTAACGTTAATAGACTTTAAACACATTAAAGGCACTGTCTTAAGCAACGGTGAGGGAAAGCAGTAAGAGGAGACAGTAGAGAGAGGAAATGATGCGGCACAAACGCTGCTGGAAATGAACCTTAGTCTTTGTCTTTCTGTGGTTCTGACGTAAACAGTCTATAACCTGACATTTCATAACTTTCTTAAGTGCTATTCAGAGTACCTCCATGACCAAAATAGGCATTCCTTCCTGTAGTGATAATGTTTTGTCAGCTAAAATAACTGAGAATACATAGAAGTGAAGAGAAGATGTTTTTACTACATCTGTTCCATGAGGAAGAAAAAAAAAAAGGAAAACAGTGGTTTTACAACACAGAAAACAAATCTGAATTCTAATATTTAAATCATTAAATAAGAGACAACTTAAACGTCTAGTGTATCCATAAATTTCTAACCTTCCCCAAAAACTATTTTTACAACACTGATACTTCTCCCTCTGGCAACGTGTCGCTTGATATTCAAAAACCATGCATAATCCCTGTATCAGAAGATGAGATTGTAACCAAATAAACCAACAATTTACCAGCTCCATACTGAAACATTCCAAACAACCACCTATCTCTCATCATCCTGCAACATCTAATATCCATTTTTTTCCTGTTCTATGATCATTAACATCTCTCTCAACCTGCCAATCCATCCAAAAGCCCCTAATGCTGGGTTTATCTGTGCCAGGCAGGCCTGGTTTGCTCTGATAGATACATGGGATAGCTAGCTGGTGATAAGGAAGGTGGGGGTATGAGGGTAAAGAAGCTGGATGATAAGACAGTAGCACGTCAGTGAGAATGATGCCTGTCATTGGCTCAAGTGACAACTGATGAAGCTAGTGTACATAAGAGATGTAAAGATTCAGAAAGAGGCAGACACCATAAGATGCCTTCTATTGTGTACAGAATAAAATGCAGAAAGAGACTCAGAAAGGCTGCAGGAAACAGGGGAGTAAAGATGGGTGGAGGAGAAGAGGCACAAATTTTCATATAAGCATCTGTCTTAAACTGTCGCTTTAAGTATTAAGTCTGACTACAAGTGAGAGGGAAATCACTTAAAAAGAAGGCAAAAAAGGACATCAAATGCCTCAAGACTGTAATTAGCATCACAAGGAGTGGAACTAAACAGACTGGTCCAGGTGTTCCCAGGTCTGTCTGAGAGTTGTAACACTTCAGCAAGACCACGGACTCTGGATAATGGCTTTGACATTTCAGAGCAGATTCGGAGAAGTGAGTGAACATAAAGCTTGGCTCACTAATAGCATGAAGCAGCACACAAACCACACCGCCACAGACACCACATCTAAAGAAGGGTAAACTTGGCATAACTAGGTCCATGCATTCATACATAATGGCTGCAAGCCCCACATTCCTGACTTTGATGTGATGTGGGCCCCCAAGTGAATGTGCATGTGTGTGTTTATGGGGCCCCACCGAAGTAGGCCCTCTACAGAACAAAGGGAAATGAAAGAAAGTGTTAAATGGGTGAGGAACCGAACAAAAGATTGGTATGCACCCACAATCCCTGGACAGTAGGGGTATGATAAAGAGGTTGAAGAGCAAACAAGAGACTTGTGCACCTCAGTGATTCTGTATTCTTGGCTAGCAAGCTCATTTTACAGCCTACCCTACCACACAATACAAAGCAACTGTGCCTCATTTAATTTCCCACTCAGCCAAATTAACTAATACAATAGCCCAACCACAATTTACTGGACACTAGAGTAACCTAATGCCCGCTTCTTGCAAACACCTCTCAAACCTTTTTCCCTTCTTTCAGCACTTTTGTTTCTCCGAGTCGGGGCTTTCAGATAAAGACCTGAAATCACTCACTTCCTATCGCGTAGTGAGCTTGGCAGAACTTGAGCGCAGCACGACACAAAACAAATATATCTGTTGTTCTCGAGTGGCAGCAGTCATCAGAAAACACACAATTTACTCCTTGATGCGTGTGTGTCTGTGTGCATGTGTGTTTAATGGACTATTGCATTGTTTTCTGTTTCAGAAACAGCAGGAGGATGTTGGCCCTAAGGAAGCACTGGACCCTCTAAACTGTACACTCAAAACAAAAACATCTATACTGGGTTACTGGGAAGCAGTACACTCTATTGTATTTTAGTTACCATGCATTGTTAGAGAAAACAGAGCATCCATTCAGTGTGTACAAATGGTTTCAATGGAATAAACAGTTTTATCTTCCACCAAAAAATAAAATAAAACAAAACCCTTCTGGAGATTTAGTTATGTGTGTATGGCTGACTGTGAAGTAGTATGAAGCTGGGAGCAGATGGAACATCACACATGAGTGACTGATGGCCCTGATGCTTCTATGGGACAAATCCCACTTCACCACACACAGACACACACATATACATACACACCATAGGCAGCCAACACACATAGAAGCCCTGAGCAAACCTTTACCATATGTGGGTCAGACAGTCATACCAAACAGCCTTTTCTTTAAGAGAGCCAAGACAGACAAAGAGCTATGGTGACAATGATGGAGGTGGTGTACCCTCAAACACATGTACAGACACACACGAGCTCTGTGTGTCTGCTATCATAACACTGTATGTCTGGAACGGCTTATTTTAAGGTCTGGGAGGGAGAGCAGACACAAACATGGGTTTTTATTCAAAAAGAAGCTTTATTGGTGCAGAATGATTAAACAATGTTATTTGTATTTGCGGGAAAGTTAGTAAAAGGAAGTCTTACTCGCTTCTGGATATTACTTATTCATGTAGGTTTATTTATATAGATAGACAGTACGAGCACCCAAAAGGCTTAACAACCTAGATTAAGGGAAAGAAAAGGCAACAAAGGCAGTGTGCCTCAAAAATGCAATAACTAGCTGCAGCTCCCAGACAAAAACACACACTCCCACACTTCACTAGTACGCCAGCAATTCTTCCACACACCACCACACCCTAGCACAGGTTTCCTACCCAGTTTCGATTTCCATTTAAAAAGTCCCAGACTAGATTTTTCATGGCCACATTTGTGAGCGAGTACACAGTGCTAGATGTTTATTATGTAAAAAGTTTTAAAATCTATACTATGTGGGCTATTATGTTGTCAAATATCAGCCAGAACACTAGTTGAACGGACTATCCCTCACATAAAGCAATTAACTTTAAACCCCAGATGGCAGATCTGTGTAGGCGTTTTCACTCAGTTGCATGCCATGACGTCTTGCCTTCTCCCTAGAAAAACCACTAACTGTATGATCAGTTTATATTTACAAATCCTACATTTTACATTTTGGGGGGGGGGGGGGGGGGGGGAAACAATAGGCACAGCGGTCTGGGAACAAAATCTTTAACACATTTTGTTTTTAACAGACCTCAAAATAACTCAAATGAAATTCTATACTTTGGAACCTTGTTAGCAACAATAAATCACACATCGTCAAATCTCCTTTTACTTAGAAGCACAAAGAATTCTGGGTATTTCAAGCGCTTGTCTATCACTGTTCCAACTTGAACGAAAAACAGAGTTATTTTAAGCTTTTTTAATGTTTTTTTGTACATTTATGATCTTACACCACAGCACTTGTGTTTTTGTTTTTTCTAAGCTGCACCTGACACGTTCCATCAAGGATACTGAAGCTCACGCTTTACAGTCGATGAAGTCAAATATGTAGCTCTGCAATCTGATTCTGTCATATCAGGTTACTTGCTTTGCCAAATCTTATCAACCGTCTTTGGTATTCGTCCACATGTCTACACCATGGTTATTCATGTGTGAGCCAGTGGCCTTTCACCAGCAGTACTCCCCAAAAGGTCACACACTCGCACACGTGTGCACACACACATCTACAGCTGCAGAAACATGTAACAGGCTGTGGAGGAAGAGGAGGGGAGAAAACACAAAAGGAAAAAAGAAAAGGAACAAAACGTCCAAGCCACATGTGGTATCTCTCTCCTAGAGCACATGTGTGCATACAATAACATGAAAGTAGGACATGGAGATAGAAAGTGAGCTGCTTTAAGAGCAAATTAAAGCTATTCATCATTGTTGATGCCTTTTAATCCTCACGCTTGCTGAAATTAAAAGCCCTAGTCATTGTTATATCCTTTACTTCTCTGCCAATACATTGCTCTCCTTTTCCTTAATTCATCTATCACGCATTCTTACTCCCATTTCATCTTTCCTTCTTCATACCGTCTCCTTTCTTCCTCTTTTCACCCTCTGAATTAAATGCCTTTAGCTAACAGTCGTCAGATAAGTGTGTGTAGCGAGTTGCTAGACACGGCACAGCGGCAGCATTTCATCTTCCAACCATCACTAAATCACACTAACTCAATCATCTGCATCTCCACGCGCGCGCACACATACATACGCACACAAGGCTGAGAGCGTGAGAAGCCCTGCATCTAGAGAGGTGCTTTACTATGACTGATTTTATCAGCTGTCTTGCAAACGGGGGAAGAAATTGCACCACAACATTATCATATACAATAAGATGAGACTCGAAGATAGAGCTTTCCAATTGAATGCCTTTTTAGTGTCGCCATTCAAATGAGAAAAGACCTCCTCTTACATTGAGGCGAAACACAAATCCCTTATGGGATATCTCAACCAAAACAATATTAAACATTTACATCAAAGACTGCTGAGAGGATGTTTACGTTAAAGACAAAGTGCCTAGACTTAAGTCGAGATTTAATATTGATATGTTTACGAGTGTGTTCAAGCAAGAATGGCAACATGTTATAGGATTCCTGAAGTGACATTGGCATCTCCGGATGACTGCGAAGCCTCGAAGCCACTGAGAAACTGTGAGGAGCTCTGCTAACAAGCTGCTAGCCTCCAGACTTATCAGACATAGGAAGGTGGGAAAGTACACAAAGATCGGGAAGAGTGCTTAATGCAACCGGGTGTGGGGGGTGTGCATGTGGCTTTGAAGAGGGCAGTGAACCACATACAAACACAGGAAGAGATCAGCTGAACAACTCTGTTTGTATTGTGTGTGTGTGTGTGCGTAGGAATGTGGAAGGTTGTGTTTGTATGAAAGAAAGTGTATGTGCATACAAACTAAGTGAGGCAGTCTATCAATTTGCATGTGTAGCTGAGTGCTTGCGTGCAGTGAATACAAGCAAAGTGTGCAATTGTGTGCACAGAGTTAATCAACATCAGTCACAATAATAAGGCATCAATTAATAGCTGGAGAAAACACACAAAAAAAAAAATAATACACACACCCCCACTCTGATGTGACACTATGCAGCACCGCTTGACCCACCATTTATTAACTATATCAGCCATTCACTAGGATTACAGTGAATAGGACCTCATCTTCAGCTGTAATTACTAAGGTAGGTGTGTGTGCATGCATGTGTGTGTGTGTCTCTTCCTGTGGGAGAGCCAAAGTGATTACATGGCCACTGGTGCCTCTAATAACATCTTTTAGGGAGAGAGAGGAAGAAAGAGAGAGAGATGAGTGATTTCCATCTTTTCTGGGTAGGACCAGAATTATGGCAAGGAAATTCTATGGTGGTTAAGATGTGGGTCTGTTTTGACTGTGCTGCCATGTAAGAGTGTGTGCTTGCACGTGTGTGCGCGCGCGAGCAGATTTTTGTAATGGATGTAACACAAGAGGCTAATGGGAGCCACGCCAAAACTACACCTCAGTGTAATGTGTGCCAAACCATTCCTGGCCACAAATGCCTTCCTCTCCACAGCCCCTTTCATTTATTTCTCTCCCGCTCTGTTCATTTTATTTTACCCCTACCTAAAAGTTCCTCTGGGAGGAGTACTTTCTTCACTATAATCTTTTTCCCCCTCTTCTCTTTTGTGTTTAGACACTTCTCTACTTCCCTTAATCCTGACTTTTTTCTTCTTTTTTTAAAGGCCTTTCTCTCAACAGCATATTCCTCTTTTGCTTTTATTCAAAACACAGAAAAGTTAAACTCTTATTTGGCTCTCAAACATTGCAAACGCCCATAACAAGTAAAGAGCGAGCAAGAAAAGACTGGGAGAAGATGACATAAACAAAGTCTAAATGTGCACAGGGCACTAAATGGCACAAACCAGTGAAACCACAGCACTGTCAGCTGGCGACAGAGAAGATGTTTTAAATTAGGAGCAAAGTTACTGGTAACAATAGGAAGCTTGGTGGCTTAAATGAGAGGAGATTTGGAGGGCAGAGAAAAGCAGCGACAGAACACACACATACACGAATAAAGTCTGGCAGCTATAAAGGATGAGGAATGCAGATGGTGTTTAAAATGAGCTTTACCGCGTGGTTTGCAGTGATTTACAGCCGTGGTCGCCCATGTGTATGTATGTGGGCTTAATCAGTGAGTTGCAGGGTGCTAGCGTGGTAGACTTTTCATAGTGTTGTCCTGTAAGTGTAATGTAAGATAGACTTAACCATAACACACACACACACACACACACACTTTCATCTTAACCATCCTTTCTCTCTTTTCTTGCTCTTTTTTGTTTTTTCTTCTCTTGTTTAGTCTAGAAAATGTCAGACGAGTATCACGCTAACAGGTGTTTAAAGCCTTCTGACAATCCCAAATATACACAATGGCCAAAAAAAGAAGTAAAACATCACATTAAATAAACTGAAGACAGCAATTGTTTGACATTTTCCGTGTTAATCCAAGTTAACTTTCTGCACTTAGGGCTCGCTCTTTTTCCAAAGGTCAGCACCATCAAGACATCTTGCCATTTGTCAGCAAAACTGAATCTGAAAGTTCACCAAAGTTGAAACTGAGGGGAAAAAACTTGTTGCCCTGTGGGGAAATCCATAAGCTGTTGCAACAACAATGAAATGAACCAATTCCAATAAACACAGAGGTGACAAGGCCTTCAAACATTAACCGTTGAATAATATTTAAACACCCAAATCATGTTGTGATAGTTACTCCACCACAGGTTTTTGCCGGTGCCTATTCTGCTGTATGAGGTGGTCAAAAGTGCAAACTTGGGAGAATGAACAGTGTGTTAGGTTAAGAAATAGTTCTGTTTCTGCTGCGTGTGCTGGTTTCTGTATGAGAGGAGGAGGCACATTCCTGACGTGGCCGCCCTAATCCTACACTTCAATACAATCTTCTATTGCACACCAACCTATCAGCCTCTCTGTACATGTGCCAGTGAGTGCTTGTGAGCATGGTAATGCCTCTGTGTATGTAAAAACACCTCTGTGCACATTTACACTCACAGCCGGGCTTCCCCCTTTTTTTAAAATCATCATCTACCAACACTCCATATGTCAGGGAATAACTGCAAAGACATTGGCATGGCAACCTCAAAACAATCAGCTGAAGGAGGAACACAGAACGAGAAAAGAATGTGTGTCTGCGCGTGTGTGTGTGTGTGTCTGCATGCGTGCGTGTGTGTGTCTGCGCGTGTGTGTGTGTGTGTCTGCGCGTGTGTGCGTGTGTCTGCATGCGTGCGTGCGTGTGTCTGCATGCGTGCGTGCGTGCGTCTGCGTGCGTGCGTCTGCGTGCGTGCGTGCGTGCGTGCGTCTGCGTGCGTGCGTCTGCGTGCGTGCGTCTGCGTGCGTGCGTGCGTCTGCGTGCGTCTGCCTGCCATGTCTGAATGTTCTTACTTTTGAGTTTACAGGTGATGTGGTACATGATCTGTAGGTCTGGTGGGATTTCTGCCATTAGCTTGACACAGTTGAACTGTGTTATTGTTTGTCCAGCAGGAGGAATTTGTGATGGATGAGATTAAAGTTATTTCTGCAGAGTCTGGATGGGAAGAACGGTGTTTTAATAGTTTCAAAATGAAGATGTGATGAAGTATTTACTTGGCAATGAGTAAATTTAAAGAACTGGATTTTTGAAAGCACATATATGGCAGAGTTAGTTTTTTTGTATTTTTAAGTGATCTAGCACTAGGACTGTTCGATATAACGATATGCATCGGATGACGATATGAAAATGTCTATCGTTGTATTTTACGCTATCGTTTGCAAAATCAACTGTTTACGGCAATATTTTTTTTCATTGTTTTAATGGTCACTGTATAATTTCCCGAAGTTCTCTCTTCCTCTTATATTGAATATAGCCACACTACAGACGGACAAGCCATTGTTTTTATGCGTTGTCCTTAGCATCAACGACAGTAAAACGATCGCATGGCTCTGCCGTCCGCATGTTTATTTTCCACACAAACCTTTCACAATCAAGCTGAAGATCCTGTTCAGATTTTTCAAAATAAACTGAATCACGTGAAACAGAATGCAGAGTGTTTACGCATGAGAAGCTAAAAAGAGCCGTCAGGTGTTAAAAAACTAAAGCTTAGAACAGGCTTTTCCCCGCAGCACACCGTGTAATAAATACTCTCAGAGAAAATTGAGGCCGTTTCAACTTATGTAACACTCGACTCCAGGTACACGACACCCAGCTGAAAACACTTCACGCAAGTCGACTTGCCCGAGGTTCACAGAATTAGCTGAAAATGTAAAATTTTTGTGATATACATCGTTATCGGGACGATAAATGTCTTATATCGGGATATGAGATTTTAATCGCACAGCCCTCTCTAGCACTGCTGTTTCCGTTAAGTGAAAGGAACTCATGCTCTTTCTCCACCCAAGCAAAGACAACATTGGGTTCTGTCTGAAACCCAAAGCCTGACACAGCAGTATGGTGAGACCAAACTGAAACATTAACTTTCCCCAACCAGCTTTTATACCATCTCTCTTTTCTCTTTTCCCAGGTGAGGCCACCCACTTTTCCCCCAGATTACCAACTCTTGTTTGGGGATAAGCCAGAGAAGAATGTCCCTGGCTTGGGTTTAGCCCTGCTGCTGGGAATTCACCTCTGAAATTAAAGGAGGAGAATGCAAGAAGAACTGGGAAGGCTGCCACAAGCAGGAGTCAGAGCAATGTGCCTCCCAATACACCCTTTCAACACTTTTTCTTTCACTGATTCATCTCTGTGTTGTTCATTCAGCGCTTTCTCTCTTTACATTTTTATTTCTCACTCCATCTCATAGCTTTGTTCCCATTAATTTCCCCAACTCCCTCCCTGCTGGACCATTCTGCACTCCTAGTGTGCCGTAATGGCCCATAGGGAAAGCCTTGGCTGCTGCCCACCAAATACAACAAGCATGACTGATTCAAGAGCCAAATGACTGGACTGGACTGGACTGGACTGGACAGAGGGGAGAGGAAATGTTGTTCTCTATCTGAATATGAGGGGGGGGGGGGGGGTGCGTGAAACTCCAATAAAAGCTGAAATGAAACAATTAAACAACTCAAGGATCTGAAAGACAGAAGTCGAGACAAAAAACAAAAAAAAACAAAACGAACCAAACCAAACACAAACACACATGCACACACACACCTATACCTCAACATTATTTAAACACTACACCGTTATGTGTGTGAGAGCAACAGAGGAGAAGGGCAGAGGAGTAGAAAACACACAGTGACATTTACCAGATGTCCTAGGCATGTGTAGAGAGAGGCACACACGCTGAAACAACTAGCTACTTGATCCTTTATATTATACATGAAATGACACCAGTGGAAACAGGATGAGGATGATACATTTTTGACATTTCCTCCATCCTAGACTGCAAAATGTTCAAAACATTTCCCAATATCTTAACATTTTAACTAAAACAATTCGAATTCTCTTGCAAACAGACCATTTTTAGTGCAAATTTCCAACTAAAGCCAACACACAAGTCAGTATGTGTAACAGTAAATATAACTACAGTTTGAGGAAAGGAGGTGGGGTTTTAAAAAGTCGAAGTTTTGCGTCGGTATTTTAAAAAGTTGCTAGGTTTGTTCTCAGTTCCTGTTTGGTAAGTTTTCAGTTGGTTTGAGTTAGTTGGAAAAACATATTGAACCTTGTTATCAGTCATGTAGACTAATGGCAGAATAAGTGAAGAGTAGAGTAACAAGAAAAGGTAGAAACATTAAAGCACTTGAGATGTTTGCTGAGGGAAGGAGAGAGAGGATGGGATGGGATGGGAAGGAAGGGTGGGACACCCTCCGCTCAGGAGCAGACAATGAAGACAGACTTAGCACACTGTAACCACTACACTGTAACACTGTGTGATTAAATGAACCAAAATACTGGTTGATGACAGCAGCTGTGCTGTCAGATCGGCTACTGGCATTTAAAATGAGTCACAAGTCTGCTGCTGGATATGATTGGATAGTCTATTGGTAATAGCTGCTAATCAATTGGATGATGTAAAAAAACACAGAGAATTGCCCAAGCTCATCTATACGGGGTGCTGCCCTGTGTTGTAGCACATCTCAACAGTGAAGGGGGGTGAGGTAAATATAAAACACCAGAGAGCATATGTTGTATTCCTCCCAATGAGAAGAGCTGTAGGGTAATAAATTATTAACGCGCACTTCCCAGTTGATGAAAAGCAATGACAGGTACACACAACCTGGAAGCAAGAACAGCTTTGCTGCCTCTGGACTTTGCTGACTAGACTCCTTGTGAGATTCTATATGTAGGCTTCAAGCATGGTGTGCTACACTTAAATAACATCTATTAATACCGCCACTGCTCAACTAGAGGCACTTTACACTACCTTATGTAACCACAGAGGGCACAGATAGGGACTGACTATAGCTATATAAGGAAACATAACACACAACAGCAGCACAACAGACTCCACACACTGCCTTTGGTAGGGATGCACCAACCTGACGTTTTGAGTCCAGATACTGATACAGATAGCTTGGCTTTGTGTACCAGTTGACACAGAGCACTGATCTGATACCAGTTTTAAATTAATAAGCTGTTTCTTCACTGAGCCAAACAAACTTATCTTGGCCTGATCTGACTAAAGAATGTGCTCCTAATACACCTCAGGCTTTTTTCCATGTTCTTAAGCATAATGTAATCTTGCAGTTTTATGCCAACAAGCAAGAAAAGGCTCTTTTTGGATGTCGTCCACACATGATGCAATGCTCTTTGTATTTTCTGCACCGTCACTTAAATTCTGACTTTCAGTGATAACCTCTGTGCCAAGTCTGAAGCACTTGTGTGTCTAAATTCCACAAATGCATGTGTGCGGCCTGCTTTTAAAAGGATTTTCCACTGCAGTTATGACATGTTACTGTGGCTTATTCCACACCACCTCACTAGTAGTGTAACTGCATCTGGACTGATTTCTAGATCATCACTTTTTTTCTTTAAAACATGACTTTGTCAAATTCTTCGCATCACAATCAGATGTCTTATATCCACTGGCAATTCTTTCCTCTCTTTCCAACTTTCCATGTTGAGCCATTTCCAGTCTGGTGATAGGTGGTCACAGCTCATTTAAGACCCTAGCTTATGAAATTAAGCTAACTGGAATCACAGGAGTACTCTGCTGTGGTAACAGGTTTTTTAAAGCTATCACATGTGTATTTACTTTTGTTGTGATTTCTTTGGCTGTTTCAACTTTGGGTTCTTTTGCACTTTAAATATATTCTCTGATTTGTAGCTTTGTTGGTCCTATAGAAATGCCATTTGATATTTAAGTAATACTTATGAGTACAGTCACTTCTGTAATATAATACAAGTATTATGTACAAACACAAAAACACAAGCCAGCAAGCAGGCTCAGATACACTCCAGGCATGCCATAGCAGCAGTGCTTGAGCAGCTGGTGCGACCAGGTGGAAGACAGATGCCCCGCCTCTGGTTTGGCCTATAGCCATGGTAACAAAATGGGGCCTGACCAATGGCTGCAGTCTCTCAGGAGAAGGTTGGGAGGGGTTTGGTTGACACCCAAAGCTATCCAGATGATATGGCCCACCCACGTTCAACCACATTGCTGCCAAATTATGACAATTTAGAAGCTGTAAATGACTTGCTGTATCCTTCTGTGGGTGCCTAATTTCATCCAGGGCTGGGCTACAGTCATACAATTACAATGAACAGATTTGGCAACATTTATAAACACAGGGGCAGTACTAAGCAAACAAGAAACTTATTGTTTGACAACTTTGTTCTTGTTCATCAGTCTTTTGTTTCAAAATGTTTGTTTCCCACATGAAGAAAACTGAGTTTATGTGATTTACAGCACCCAAAACCAGAGCTACAATATTATCTTCAAAGGCCTGAACTTAAAGCAGTCACACAGGGTCAAAGAACAAAACAGACAGAAGGGCAGTGATGAAAACAGAGGATAAAAGGAGGAATGATAAATGAGGAAAAGAGAAGAAAGTTCAAGAGAAATTTAGTGAGAGCGCTTCTGATACCAATGGTTACTGGCTGTCATTTACTAACACATTATCTGTGTATGACTGTGCTGCTCTGTTTCAATGAGGTGCACAAACCAAGGCAAACACAGAGAGAAAGAAACAGAAGAATGGATCTAAAGCTGTGGTTAGCAAGAGGAAGAAAGCGGAAGGACATACGAAAGGCAGAGTTTAACAAAATTATATAAAGTGTGAAAGAGCTGATGATGAGACACTGGTGATTGGTCACTTTAAACCAACAACAGAGATGCAAAACGATCCGAGCAGTGACAAAGACTAATCTAAATTCAGCTCTCTTCTTTTTGCCTCCTGGCAGCTTTGACCAGAATTCCAAACCTTTAACCTGCATGGAGTGGAGTTTATTTACTCAAGGACATCCTTTACCTCTATTCAGGCAGGGGGATGTTTTATTAGTGTTCCATGTTCCATCTGTTCTAAACTTTGCTGGTAGTACAACAGGTATATTTAAAAGTGCTTGAATGTTCATCTTCTGTACCTACTTGTACAGGGTTGCAAGAGAGCCAAGTGCAACCAAACAGTGACATCAACGGACTGTATGCCACTGATTGGGCAGGGAGCAAACTCACTGGATGAGTCATGGGAACGACCTCTTCAAAAGAATCAAACTCACCAGTTTTTTAAACCTGGGAATGAGGGACGAGGTGCAGGCGTTTTTATAAATGGTGGCTTGGTGGTTGTGTTGTGTTGCAAACAAATGACTTCACGGGACTCCCTGCGCACATTGAGGTGGGACTCAATTATAATAGAAACAACCAAAACAGAGTAGAGTCAAGTTGAGTATGTGCTGGTGGAAAAGAGGCATAAGGGAACAAGCATGTGTCATGTTTTAACCAAATACAGTGAAATTGAGGATTTTCATTCAGTTTGCTGATTCTTACGACATTTCCCTGCAGGCTCTCACTTGTTAGTGGGCTAAGAAACTGTTTGGCAGTCACGCTAATTTTAGTTTAATTACAGAATTTAGTAGTGTGGTAAAAGCCCAAACCCCAGGCTGTGGTTACATGCAGCACTTCCTTTTCCTCACCCAAATCAACAGTTCAAACAGAAATACATGCAGACACTGAATTACACAACTCAATTCCATGTCCATATGTATGTATATCTATATCTATCTATCTATATCATCATCTGTGTACACAATCTAAATATAACTCCGTTGACTTAAACAGGGGGTAAATCTTATTCAGCTTGTGATGGTGAAATTCCAACACACACACACACACACACACACACACACTGCTGGCACTGTAACAACACTGTTGGACTTAAGTTTAACACTTGATGTAATGGCTTAGGCAACAGGATACTGTAGTACACTATCAGCATCTGAAGAAACACCTCCAGCGCCCGTGTTTGTTTTTATGCGTTTCCCTGACAGAGCAGAGTCCGACATGTGTTACTGGACATTAAATCACCACTCCCTGCCTTCTTCCTCTTCACTTTGCTTTCCAACAGCTCTCTCCCATTTCCTTCTGCAGGACAGTTTGAATAAAATCAAGACAAAGAGCAGAGGAAAGTGAAGAGTGTGAATTAAAATGTAATGCTCTGACAAAAAAAAGGTTAAGTTAGCGAGAAGGCTGCCCTGGGAGCAAAACAGGCGAGAGGAGAAGAAAGCACAGCAAAGTTTCCAGACAGTCAGCTGAGTGCACTGGACTGTCACAAGACTGCTTTTTATAGAAGTACTCTTTATTGTGTCGTACTCTCCAACACACACACACACACACACACACGCACACACACACACACACACACACATATCTTATCCTTTTCCTTTCTCCAAGTGCACCCCACACAGAGAGGACGTGTGTATGAGAGGAGGAAGTTGTTCATATAGAAAGAGGAAATCCTTCTTCCTAGATTTCTCACATAAGTAAAACCACAAACACGTGAACAGACAATTGCACAGGCAATCAAAGAGATCAGCCCTGCCCGGAGTTGCTGTTATTTATATAGCAACACACAACCCGTTGAAGCCAAAGAAATTAAATGTCCACTCTCTCACACAGTTTATGGCAAATTGATGTGATTAGATTAACTCAAAATCGAAGCGAATTACAGTGAAAGTGAGGCGCTAATATAGCAACCAATCAGCTGTTTACACTCAAACACACAACTATATGTACAAAGAGCATCCAAAAACCCAATATGTAACTCAACATGGGCGGCTCTTATGCAAGTTAATTGAATTCATTCATTTCTTCTTCTTCTAACCCTTTCTCTCCTTTTCAAAACTACAAAAACACAACAGACGCTAACAATTTCCTCAAAGGGTAACCAGACATTGCTATTAGCTCATTAAGAAGGAGCCCACATGCTTGCTTACTCACTCTCTCCACTCAAAAGTAGAAAAATTCACATCCCAACAGACCTAGACATGCATACACAGAGAAAACACACACACACGCGCGCACGCATACATACACCATTAAGCAGCAGCATGGGTGCTCAGCAGGATTTAGAGGACAATTAAAAAGCTCAATTAAACCTATATTCTTACTTTGAGAAATACACATGTTACAGATGGTGTGGCATGCTCTCTTTGCGTTTAAAAACACACTTTGGTGCTTTCCTCCTGGGAAAAATCGCAGGAGGGATGTAGAGAAAGGAGGGAGAGATTTGATGTAAATACGTCTAATGGTTCTGTGTTGAGATAAGTGCCTGATGAAAATGTATCCCACATCCTTGAAATGCAATACTGCTGATACTGATATGATATTACACGTTTTCACAAGGCAATTCACTTCTATGGCTGGAAACCCCTTAATGTTTGTTCACTCAGTGATTATAGCTGGAGATAAAGTGTTTGTGCTTTTCCACAGAGACATTCACAAGCTTGTTTTCCCCCCTTTCATGTATCGTTTCCTCTTTCGGGCCATATTTACAGGTCTGCCTTTGAAAACTGTGCCCATTCGCTAGGCGTGCTTGCATACCCCCTTCCACCTCTTCACACCATTTCCAGTAAAACCAAATATCACAGTCCCATTGTCTTCCTATCCTGCATCCTCCATCCAGGGCCAAGTCTGTTAAGTTAGCCAGCGCAGGAATCTGCTGTTCGTACGTGTGTACTTGTGAGCTCACAAATTTAGAATACACAATACCTTCCTGTTCATAGAAGTCAAAAGACACAATCTCACGCACAGAAACGCACGCGTGTGCAGGAGGCAGATGGTCCAACCTGTAGGTTTTCCACGGCCCATTTGTGGAAGGGCAATGCTTCACTATCCGCCCTAACCGACTGCACGCACACACACAAAAATACACACTCACTCACACATGCAGAGAGGGCAATAAATCCAAACCAGCACAATACAACCCCCGCAACGGACATGGCAGAAGCAATAGCTAATGCCAGAGAAAACATTTCCAAGAGTTCATCTGGAGGTAAACTTGATTCCTGCTCACAGAAGGGCATGCGATGCAGTTCTTCAACAAAGGAGCAACTTGGCAGCATAGTAAAGACTTTATTTTGGCCAATCAAACTGACAACCTCTCCAAATTTAATTGTTAAGGCAAGTAATTAAATCTGCCAGGATCATTTAAACCTCAGCTTTTCCCTAACGGTTAAATGTATCATTATTTATGTTTCATTATTAAGCACTGCTTCTGTAACATTCATGAAGTTATAGAAGTTTACAATGAACTTTGCTCTTTATCAGAGTATTTAGCACTTGTACCCTCTTGTGGTTGTAGCTACAGACCCACATTTTTAAGGGTGAGCTTACATCTTTTTAGCTGTTTAAAATTTTCAATCACTTCTATTCAGTGACTTTAATGCTGTATAAAAAGCTAAAATCCATGTCTCATTTTCAAAGGCCTGAAAATCATCACAAAGTCTGCGCTAGAGCTGGGCGATAGAACGATAACGATATGTATCGCGATATAACTTTTACTCGATAGAGAAATTAAACTATCGCGATAGACCTCGCCACTCTTGTCCTCTTAAAAAAAAAAAAAAAAAAAAAAAGGTCAGCCAATCCAAATTAAGTAGCGCAGAGCCGAACCAATCACAGCCGCAGCGTCACGTCGCGTGACTTGTTACGTACAGCACAAGTGCCAAGCCGCACGTGTGTTTGTTTGGGAAGCAGCCAGCGGTTAATGGAGGAAATGAGTGTGCCGACTAGAAAAATCAACCGAGCGTGACCGAAGAGAAAACAGATGATGGTTCCAATGCCGGAGAGATTGTCGAACGGAAGAGCCATAGAAGCTCCGTAGTGTGAAGGTATTTCGGCTATTTCAAGTCTGACAAAAAACAGAGTAGCGTGCACTGTAAATTGTGCCGAAAGCAAGTCTGGAAATACAATAAACTGGTGCATGCGTCACACTGTGCGCCACGTTATTGTTTCGGTGAAATGAATTTCTACAATACTGTTACTGTTAATTCTACTCTCTGCAGTGTTTAAATGCTTACATATACACACAGTTACTGTCCGTCCACACATACGACTCGGTTCTGCTTCTATGCCCCAGCTTTGTTTACTTTTTCCCACCGAGGCTTCTAGACTTCTGATTGGCCAATATTTCTGCACGGTTAGGAATCTAGCGCCACCTGCTGCTTTGGCATGTTCATAGCAGCGTTTTCCTTCATTTCTGCCTTTATGTGTGGACGGGATTATTTTTTAAAACGAAAACGGAAAATCTCCGTTTTCAAAAATACCCGTGTACGTGTGGACGTAGCCTCAGTCTCTGACTGGAAGCGCTAATTCGTCATTCGGCTTTTGTCAGACTAAAGTAACTGTTAAAACTGTTTGAAAAGCTCAGCTATACAACAAGGAGAGATTGAGAATTTCCTTTTAGTTCTCAGTTTATTTGATATTGACAAAAGTTAGTCAGTTTTGTCTGTTCTTCTGTAAAACAAACTAAGATTTATTTTTAGAATTAATATTTTGTTTCTAAGTGGAATTGACAATTTAGTCTGTTTCGTTTGTTCTATTTTGAAACTTAAACGCTTTAGCGGCTGCCTTTTGTGTAGTTTGCAATATTTGCCTTTATTTATCTGAAAAAGTCTCATGTTCCTTAAGTACATCTACCCTGTTGAACTTCATCCATCCATTCGCGTCCGCTTAATGGATGAACTTATTATGGGAAATAAATATTTAAATAAAAACAAGCTGCTGATTATTTCACATTTTACTTGTGAGCAACGGCACAATTAAATCTTACAAATATAGTTATTTGGCTTATATCGTGATAGATATCGTTATCACCTGAAATGAAAAAAACATATCGTGATATGAAAAAATCTCATATCGCCCAGCTCTAGTCTGCGCTGTTTATAAAACAGAGCCATCGATGCAGCACAACTGATTCTTGTCCTTTGTATTAGGTCACACGTTAATTAACAGTTCAAGCTTGTGTAATGTTTACTGTTCATAAGACAAACTCAACCAGTAAAATAAAAGTAGGACCAGAGTGTTGTCCTGTGGATTATTGCTACACATGCATTGTTAAAAACTGAAAGCCTTATATCTCGTGGGAGTCAGTGATTCACAAATCCCAGGCTTGTGGTCAAAAACTGTCCAAGTAAGAAGCTCTGACAAACATCAGATGGTATTTGCAAATTTAACAATATCTCCCTCTAACCAAAAATAAATCTTCCACTCAGTTTTTTTCTTTCTAAAATGATGGTCACACTAACAGCTAACTGATCGTTTGTAGCAGTTTATTGGTGCGATCTCAGAGATGTAGCCTCAATTTTCACCATCACCTTGCTTTATAAACATGCTTTTATTTTCGGTCTCTAGCCTTCCTAAAATCTTAACCCCAGTCTGCAGCCCACTGCGGCCTGAGAGAAATAGCGATGAACACACACACTCTCATCCAGACGTTCACATTTTCATGCACGCAGGCACATGTGGAGCAATTTGCATTTTCACACCCACAAATGCAAGTGCAAGAACTGTGACACACACACGCACAAGCGAACACATACACAGAGAGAGAGTGCTAACTCAGAGCTCGAGTTGAGAAGTCCCAGTGGGAAAAGCCACTTTCCGGAACATTTTACCCAATTTGCATTGCTCCTGGCTCAATCGCTCTCTCTGAGGAGATGACTTGGGAATTGAGAACAAGTCAGAAAGAGAATGTGTGTGTGTGTGTGTGTGTGTGTGTGTGTGTGTGTGTGTGTGTGTGTGTGTGTGTGTGTGTGTGTGTGTGTGTGTGTGTGTGTGTGTGAGTAAACGTATGCATCTTCTCCAAGTGTAGGGAGGAGAAAAAACAAAAATCGGTGTGTCAGTAAAGTCAGCACAAGAGAAATATGCATTTAAGTGCAAAAGAAAAAGCTTGTTTGGGCATTTTAAACACTGAATACCCACTTGTTCAACTATTTCTTTCATCTACCTAAGCACTCAGTTAGTCAATACTCTATTTATTTCAAACTCTATTAACTGAAGTATGCAGGTCAGGTCTGACTGCTAATGAAATTGGCTCTATATAACTGTGCTTCAATGAGAGCGTGTACATGACAAGTGTTTTATACACAGCATTTACAGACTTCACTGGATGTGAATCAAAAGTCTATAACCAAGTACACCACCTCATGTTTTGGTCAACACCTAAGCTTTCATAACATGAGGATATGGCCTTTTGTGGCTTGTAGTCTACTGGGGACCCTGCATTTCTAAATCTGTTCCTCACAAACAGCCTGAGAGGGAGATGCAGGAGCAATGCCTTAGAGACGTGATGCAATGAGGAGTCAGAGATGCAAGCAATCAGTCTGATTAAGAGTGTGTGTTTTGTGTGTGAGCGTTGCCTCTCCTCACATCTCCTCTCTCTTTTGTTCCAGTTGTAATCCCTCACTTGCCTGTGAGGTCTGACATCATGTTATCTGGTTAGGTATACAAGGTAAAGAGAGGTTCAAAATAAACATGTCTACTTGAAGAATAAGATGACAATGAGGTACAAATTATTTATAAAATGAGAACTGTTGAACTCCTGCAGCTGTGTGTTGCCAAATTCCACTGAAAGAGGAGTAAAAAGCAGGGATTTAGACACATTTCTGCCACTTTCACGCTCTGTGAATAGTAAACTTTCAGCAAATGACCAACATTTTTAAAATCAATCCACATTACTGTGTACAATACCTCTCACCAGGTCTTTACTTTCTGACCCTGGAGGTCGCTAACAATTACAATGCTACTTTTTATCAGAAGGAACGATCGAAAGCTAATTTCCCTTAAAGCCTGTCTCTTAACTCTAATCACCCGGAGGGACAAACAATAGCCAGGAGCTCTGAAGTCCAACCTTCTCCCAGATTAACTCACCTCAGGACCCTTCCAATAACTCTAAGTGGCTTTGTCTCATTAATGCACTATTTGGTTCTTAGTAATAGCAGTTTTAAACTATTTTCCACCAATTGCAACAGCGTGGCTTTCTAAGTTCCTCAAACAAGCTTGTGAGTCCGTTGGTCTGTTTGTAATCTTGCAAAATGTTTATGCATGGAGGTAAATCAAGTTTTCTTAATTTAATAACATTAAAGCTGTGCATACATTTACAGAACTGTAACACCGAGTTGGGATTAGAATAAAGGTCTAAATAAAGGGTGATGAAAGCAGTGGGCCCAACAGGTCCATGGCCCCTTTACCACTGACAGGCCCTATCACACAACTCAATTTTGGTGTATTTATAACTTCCCTTATTAAATACGAAGTATAATAATGGGTGTAGTCTGAGAATTCACTTGCATCTGGTGCGATCTCATTCGTGTTAGGCAGTGATTAAAGGAGCAGGAAGTCTGAGCCAGTTAACAGCCATACCAAGCCAAGTGGGATGGTAATACACCATTAATGTTGTTGTGTGTCTGGGTACCGTTTAAAGTTTAATTACAAAATATCCCTAAGTACTATTCTACAACAAAACACAGTTGCCTTTTAAACAACAAGGTATACAAAGAAATGTGTATGTCAACCTTAGTGTGACAGTCGGTGAAGGATCTGTGTAATAAACATATTGTAACCTACAGCATTGATGTCAAATCATACTGTGAGCTTCCTTCACACACACATGCACAGCATTGCAGAAATTTCCAAAGGTGAGTAGGGTACAATTGCAGCTGTGCCCGTTACTGCACATGAACTTTATCTGGCTTCTCTCTGTCTTTCCAACACACTTTATTCCCACCGGCAGTCTTGACCCTCTTGCCTCCTCTTCACTCCACTGCATTACTAAATGCAGCCATTTTGGCTCCCCTAGGGCCCATGATAGAGCTTTGGTCGCCTCCTGGCCACATTAATACCACTAGGAGTGTAATGAAACTATGGATTTTCCATCGGAGCTCTGACACTAACTGCCTGTTTGCTGTGCATCCACTCTGTGCTATGCTGTTCTCCACTGTACATGTACAGTGGAGAGATTTCCCCAACAACAATAGCTCGTTGTTGTTTTTTCTTTCTGGAAATTGTTTTTCAACTGGATGGCATTATACTAAAAGTCAAATGAGTTACTGGCAAGCTTTTAACAGATGTTAAAAGAACTTTGTGTAAGATTTATTTTTACAGCAAAATTTTAAAAATAATAATAAAAAAGAAAAACCTTGTAGTTGTAAGCAGATGCACTATCAAAGCAATGAAGTGTAGAATGAATCCTGTCCACAGCCACTGTGTAGTGCATGAATGAACACATACACACACACCTGAAGCCAGACTGAACGTGCAGAAGGAGTTAATGTGTGTGTGTGTGTGTGTGTGTGTGTGTGTGTGTGTGTGTGTGTGTGTGTGTTGCCTCTGCAATTTTATTTCTCCCTCGCACATCCCTCTCTCTCTCCTTACACACACAAATGCACACAGGGGTAAACATGACCTACAAGCCCACTTATTTCCAACCCCAGCTGAAACTGCATTCCCACTGTTGTGGTGCGGAACTCTAACATTCAGCAACATTGCAGCAACCCAGTTTCAGTGTTGTGGCTGCGTTGAAATCCCATGGCTGAATCACAAACATCAATGCTCCCTGTGACTCTCTCTCTCTCTCTCTCTCTCTCTCTCTCTCTCTCTCTCTCATCGTTCTTCTTCCTCACTATTGCCAACCGTGGCTGCCCTGACTACTGTTGCCATGGCAACCGAGGAGCAGGCCCAGCGCTGAGGGATTTGGAGACAAGTTGGAGTAAAGACCTCTATGTTATTGGAGCCTTATTATTGGGTGTGCACTTGTGTGACTGTGCTTATTGTTGTATGCTCAAAATGCTCTGATATCTTCTGTACGATAATTGATTGATTGAATCTTTATTTTGAACATGTTGAAAAAGTATAAGAAAAAAAAATAGAATTAAAAGAGACAAATGAACAAAGCAAACAAAAGGAAAACGAACAACCACAATAAAACGGGGCTCTCGTGGGACCACGAAAGCCATAGCCTGCCACTGCAAAGCAGGATAAATATCAACTAAGGAGCATGGAAAGCTAAACAACACAGTACACGTGTATTAGTCCATCACTGATTTAACTGCAAAAGAGCAGTTAAAGAGAATATAGCTAACCAAAGAAGTCTGTGTACCCACAATCTCTGTCCCTTCCCTCTCTTAAACACCCCGTGTACTGGCCATATCAATTCCAAGGTTATCAGTAATCCAATAGGTTTCCCTGGAAGCAGGCGGTTTTCCAGAGACACAGTCAATATCCTGAAAGTAGAAACATCCGGAAGGGATTCCTACCAAGTGTTCGTTCTTTCTCACTTTCTCAGTGACAAGACTACCTTTCTGTACTTTTCTCTCTCTCTCTCCCCCCGCTTCTTTTTTATCTTGAGAACAAATTTTTCATTGACATTCAAAGATCAGTGCATACCGTGACATGCAAACGTTTTGAGACAAACACCAGCACCCACATATACACAGGAAAGCAGAGAAGATCTACAGACAGGAAAACACTCTTCAGTGCCACACGGCAAAAACTGTCAACCATTCCTTTAAAGCACACACATGCAGACACACAGCAAGGTTAAAGTGAGAGGTTGTGGTATTATTTCTGGGCCACTGGTTCACTGCCAGTGACCCATAAATAAGACAGCACATGGCTCCTATGGATATTACTGCATAGCTGGGAGTCCTCTGGCTATAGCTAGAAGTGGATACGGACTCCTGATGATCCATTTAGGATGGGTTTGCACAGACTGAAGCTCAGCTCTTTACTGATGACAAACAATTGAGTCTATATAGGAACTCAAAGATAACTACTTTAAACCATAAACTTTATATAAAAGATGGTGTTGTCATGGTGGCTATGCCCAAGTGGTTAGTGAAGTGCAGCATTTCAGCGGTTGCCCTGTTGTTGTGGTCAATCCAGATGTTACAGGCAAGGGATGAATCTGCCTGAGAAACTCAGCTGTCAAATCATGAAGTAGCTTTAATAGTTCCTATTTGGCAGACTGGGGAGCTACAATCATGTTTTACATACAGTCTATGGTCCACGTGATCTTTCGCTCATTTACAGTAGAAAAAGGCAAGAAAACTGCCCATTAAATATTTACACAATGCTTTTTCCTACGAACCTCTGTTGCTAGAGTACTTTCAGAGTGTGATGCATGTCTTTGTACATATGGGGGCTTATGCTCATGGTTCCTTCCTGTTTTTCCAATTGTGTGTGCATCTGTGCCTGCCTTCATTAAAGACTGAATGTGTACTCTGTGTGTGTGTGTGTGTGTGTGTGTGTGTGTGTGTGTGTGTGTGTGTGTGTGTGTGTGTGTTTGCTCTCTGAGGACCCCGCTTGCGGTACTTTAATTAGCCTAATCCAACAGCAACACATGGATGGAGGAGCATAGTAGGAGAGGGATGTGAGGGTGGTTGGAGGGCGTGAGGTGGCAGACAGAACAAAATCTCTCTCCCTCTCCATACCATTTGTTACTCCCCCTCCAAAGAACACAACATGCACACACCTCCATCTTGGCTCTTGGCAGTGCAGTTGCTGGCCAGGCCATTGTAAAATCCACAGGGAGGGGGAAACAGTCTTTGAAACGGCCACATGGGCTGCTGGAGGCCAGCTATACCATTCCCAGGGAGACAGCATTCAAACCATAGCCACGCTAAATGACCAATTAAATATAATAGCGAGGGCTTAATTGGTGTTAGCCAATTTAGAATGACACTGTGCAATTAATGTTATAGAGAAGATATAGAGACGACTGTTGGGAGTGTCTGTGTGCATTGGTATGCTAATTCAGCAACCCAAACCAGTCTTTGTGTCTAAGACCATTTTAGCAAGAAAGGGGATAGATGGAATTGTGCAAGAAAGGAGGGCGGCAGGGGGTGTAAAGAAGGTAGATGAAGTGAGATAAGTTGGGAGGAGAAAAAGAATGACTGCTGGGGGAGAGTGGGTGGGGAGCAAGGGAGAGAGTGAAAGAGGGGGGAGTGAACAAAATTAAAAGAAAAAAAAACAAAAACAAGATGCACAAACAAATGCTAGCCTTGGGAATAGATGCAATCAGCTCAGTCAGTCAGCTAATGACCAATTCCATGGAGAAAAGTGAGACGGAGAAAGACCGATAGTGTGAGTGAAGCAAAGACAGAGAACAGAAGGACTAAATGGAAAGGACAAGAAGTGCAAGAGGAACAAGAGAAACATGGAAAAGAGACTAATTAATCAGGTTGAAACATTTGAATTTAATAAATGGATAGATAAATTACCAAAAGGAGACAATTGCATAATTTGGATATGGGATTAAAATGGGGAATATAAGGACATAAAGTGCCTCACCATTTTTAAAGACTTAGCTGGCGGAAATGTTAAGTCACAAGGTCAGCTACACCAGTAACAGGGCTTTTTTTCTAGCTCCAGTAATACTAATAAGAAGACCCTAGATAAAGTGGAACAAGAGTTGGTCCTGAAACTGAAATAAGTTCACTTTAGCCAGCTGTTACTCTAAGAGACTGGGCAGAGGGCATAAGACCAGTGTGGGGAATTGGCTTTCCGCTTGGCTATCACATACTCTTACGCTAACAGGATTACCCACAGGGTGAGTGCAGTATGGCCAGAAGTGGTCATGAGGCGAGTGGTCTGAAAGCAGGCAGGCTTGGGGCAAGATACAAAGCCAGCTAACACTGTGACAAGGTTTCAGGCTCAAGCTATTACCCCTGGGGGGGGCACAGGACAGAGGGGTAATTAGTTAGACAGCGGGAGATGCCATCATGCTGTGTGAGAAGGATAAACGCAGGGAGCTGTTGTATTTGGACTTGTTTTTGTTCGTGTATCTCAAAAGTATTTTGAAGTGTGTGCATTTTAAAAAAAAACAAAAAAAACACAGAGAGACCCAGTCTGAATTTCATGGCCTTGAAGTGCTACTAAAGCCTACAACGTCCATTTGATGTCACACACTTCAGAAAAAGACATTCACAAATTACAGTAACAGAATATGCAGTCACCTCATACAACACTGTATGCAAATATACGCAGGTGAGTGTGAATGCAAATGTGTGTTTGTTTCCCTACTCACAAATGTTAATCATCTTAACGTCACTAAACCACAGGAACTAATCAAAAACAATCTATTAAGAATCTATTAGCTTTGCAACGTGTAATCTGATAAGCCTGCTACAGTTGTTTCCCATAGGAGGCTGCGTGCACGAGTGTGCGAGTGTGTGCACGGCAGTGCCGTTTGCATTCTTCACAGTAGATTAGCCAATTTGATAGTAACTCACATATTTACACTCATCATTTGGTGTAATGGAGATGGAAAAGAATCCTTGTATTATCTTTTTTTATTATTATTATTATTTTTTTCTCAGAGAAGCATCAAAGTGCTGTGCCTGCTTCCATTATGTGTCCTACTTCTGTGTCAGGGTATCCGTCCGTAAACAGTTGCTGATTTCTTCCATTTAATGGCTAAGAGGTTAAGCTTCCACATGTGGCTGTAATGGGCTTGTGGTGAGCTGTGTAGCGAGTTGAAGACAGTCTCTTTTAAAACCAGGAACATACATACTGTGAGCTGCTGAGTTTAATTGGAAAGGAATGAGTGTATGAGACACTGTGTGACTGTGACTGTATGAGAGATATAGCCTCCAAAGGTAATCTTTGCCTGCTGTGTCACTCATGACCAAACCTCCGGACACTGTGCTGTCCCAGTGTGTTTCCAAGTTGGTATATACCTGCATGAATGGGCTCATTTTACCTTTCAGTATGAGCTATGATATTCCCTCTAGTGCGTGTGTGTGTGTGTGTGTGCGCGTGCGCGTGTGTGACCTGTCAGAAATAATGACACCATGAGTCCTGGCATTGTGCCATCCACCAGGTGTGCTCTTGGCTGTATCAGCTGCCATAGACAGAGCTCTGCTATAATTCTATGGAACTGATGCCTTAAAGAAAATCATTATTTGCTGGAAAAAATACACTAAGCGCATCAACAGTATATTGTGATTTTCACTATTGTACAGTAAAACTGAGTGCAATTTTAAAAAGTGCATGTAACTTTCACACACACATATCATATGGAGAGCAGGGACTCTTTGATGTTCCACCCCGAGATGCCTAATGGAGATGACCTAGAAACAGGCTGGCCTCGTCCTCACTTGGATCATGTGAGCATCCCAGCTTGCATCCAGACTCTTCTAATCTTCCCTTAAAAATGGATTCTAGTGTGGTGCATTTATAATTCATCTCCCTTGCTCTCTCTTTTCATTCTGTATCCCTTTCTCTTGGCTTTTCCCCACTCTCATCTACTCCCCACTTTGGCTCATTAACCCCTGGTAGTAGTGAATTGTGGAGAGAACGCAGAGGTAGTGAATGAGTGCTGTGCAGTGCAGTCACACACAGTTGAACTGAGCTAAAATGCATTAGCGCTCGAGATTATCAAGGACTGAACCGTTCTCATTTGTGGCATTAGCCTACACAGAAGCCCACTGTAACTTATCTTGCTCTTTAAAAATGATTAGCTTTAAACATTTATTGTAGCTTTGGTTAAAGGACTAGATTGGTGCCAAGATTAAGACACATTTGTTAAGGTTTTGAGAGTGAACTATCAAGTCATATCGCCTCTTAATGTCACCATAGCTTGTTAGGAAGGTAGGAAATATGGCTCGTTATGGCATATGAAGCTCTTGCAGGAAAAAGGTGCAGAATTAGACCCCTGGTTTAATGAGACTGGATGGAATCATGCATGTGTAAAGGATGGTATGGCATTAAATCTTTTAAGAAGACCCCTCATTACTGTCTACCCTTACAATCTAAGTGCTACAACCTATTTTCTGGAGTGGGAAAGAGCATGTATGTGTGTGCGTGGGCATACGCAAACTTTATACATGCAAACTTCCTGTATACATGTACACTTGTACATATATTTATTTGCATTCGGAGTGCATATGCGCACACTCCTCACTTTAATGAGAGAAAATGATTAGAGAGAAATAGCGATCACTGCCATTTCATCTCAACACATACAAACGCTCAGCTATTATCAGGGAGGGGAATCTTTGATCACAGAAGGAGATAGAAAGAGAATATGTGAGCAGCAGATGAAACAGAGAAAACGAGGCAGAGAACAGAAGCAAAGAGGCAAAGTGAGGAAGCAGTGGATGATCCTGTTACTCACTGTGCTTGTTACACTAGTCAGAGTTGAGGGTTATGGATGAGTTTTAGACATTGTTAGAGCTTATATTATCCAACAATCTATATGGCTGCTGCTCATACAATGAGCAAAAGCAGAGATAGCAGAAGTGAACAAACCCTGTATATTCACAGTGTGAATCTACAATGACACCCTCCAAAGGCTCGAGTGTGTGCAGACGTGTGCGAGAGTGCATTCACGGAGAGATGCAGAATGCTATTGTAGGATGAATATAGTCATATGCAAGGATAACCTACATATGAGAGAAAGACTCAGGCAGGCAATGAACAGAGACAACTGATATCCATTTGCTTGAGCGACAATCACACAAACACAGACACATTAGCTTAAGCTTGGAGATTTAGATTGTCAAACATATTTCATTGTCCACTGCCTGCGTCGGTATAAGTAAGACCTTATAATGGTCATTACATTACTTTAATAATATGCATATAGTTCAAGTTTCACTCCCCAAAAAACAAAAAACAACAATAAAATCACCATCTGTGGTCCTCTGAGCACTGTATTAGCCACGGTTAGAATAACAAAGGCAAAATTCATTTGAGGTTACGTGCTAAATGAGTGGTCCTACGGCATATTCCTGGCTCGTCTCACACATTTGTGGCTCAACTGGGCTATTTGGGAAAACACCATTTTACTGTGCTGACAGCACAGAGGGAACAAATTGTAGCAGAAAATGATACATTTAGCTGTTAATATGAGAACATTATGATTAGATTGGAAGACTGATGGCACGCTGGGAGAGAACTAAATTAGGTGGAAAAACTTGGTGTTAAATACAAAGTGCAAGTTATCCGTTTTGTCTAGGGAACTTGATCATAACTCCACAGCCTCTGCCATATCAAATCTCTTTCACAATCAGCTACATCTCCATTTCCTCCGTCGCTTTCTCATCCGCTTCGTGCGTTTGTGTGACCCCATGCAGTTGGGTGAACTAATGACCGAGGGCCACCAAGAGCCCGCACAAAGCTGGCCTCTGTGCTCATGCCCGGGCCAAACAACTCGTGGCTTGGGAGGCTGAGCCAAATGATGACACAAACCACAGAAGTCTCTCACTCAGACACTCACACACACACACACACACACACACACACACACACACACACACACACACACACACACACGAACAAACAAAGTCTATGTACCATATTTTCAGACTGTAATTTTCTGCACATTCTCAATTAAAAGACGACGACACAAATAGAGAATCAGTAAAAGACAGATGTTTATTTCATCATTCCTCCCTGACAAGCAACTACTTTATTTTCAGAATGTGTGTTTTTATTTTATTTATTTTATTTATATATAATTGTTTTTTACTATTTGGGCACTGTCTGCAAAGAGAAGGCTGGAACAACAATTTAAATGCAAAGCACTAAAAACAGCCTCACACACACAAACACATACACACACAGGGGAGTTGGACAGGGCAGCATTATGCACCAGTAGAATAACAATCATCAGTCAATTAGGCCATGACATGGTCTCTTGACGGTGACACCGGCAGCCCCAGTGGAATACATCAGTGACTTCACACAGCAATATACACATACAAATGACAAACTGTCACTTCTTATTAACCCCTGAAATGCTGTCTCACTGGTGTAGTTACGGCTTAAACCTCATTTCTGCAGTATTATCTTTACTATGATGAAACATTTTTTTGTTATTTTCAATAGGTTAGAAAAATAAAGATGCAAGCTTTAGATCATTAGATCGCTTTTGGGGATAATCTTTAACACCAAAGCTGGAGCAAGTTTTATGTTACAGTTACTTGTGTGGGTTAAGTTTTTCTTAAAATTTGACAGTGAGAAATATTATTTAGAACATTTGCTGAGGTAATTTTAGACAAAGCTCAAACTGAAGATGAGACTCAAAGACTTAAAATCTGTAATTCATAAACCTAACTGTGGCTTCATGAGGCCTGCTGTGTGTACAACAGCAACAACATGTGAAATCCCATCTGCCACTTAATGTTTAGATTGCAGCTGCTTAGCTGACGCAGTCATCCACTTAGCTTTTACAATGTGCTGCAGGGTGACAGAACAAATACTCGGTCATGTTCGCTTTCAAATACACCTCAACGGATCCTGTACTGATTAGCTAATGAAAACACTTACTAGGTGTAGGGTCAAACATGTTATTTTTTGGCTCCAAGACATGCTCTCAAACCATCATCCACTGCACTCTCTGCTTTGAATATCCATCAGTTTTCTTCCACATATCCAATTCGGGGTCACAGGGGAGCTGGAACCTTTGCCAGCTGCTTTTCAGCAGTGGGGTACACCCTGGACAGGTCAGAGGATTTTCAAAAAATGATTTCTCATATTCAAAGGATTTTTAAAATGCTATGTTGAAGTTTGTTACATCTATAAACCTATGTGTTTCATGTAGTAACATGTAGTGTAAGGCCTTATTTGTCCCATTCACTATGTTATTCTTATGCTGGTCGTTTACGCTCGTCTTATATTGTCTTCTAACTTCTGTCAGAAACTGCGGGGAAGCTCAATTGATGCACTGATGAATGGTCATTGAACGGCACCCACACACCTGAGCCTGGCATGGACACAATGGGGGACACATCGAGCACTTGGGGCTCGTACCACCTGGCACACTGGCCCTATATACACAGCAGATGGCTCGCGCTGGCCTCTGATGGAGGGTGCAGCTGAGGAATCCTAACCTGCGTTTGAGTGTTCGTGTGTGTGCAGCACCAAAAGCAGACAATAGGTACTAGATTGTCAAGTGCAATCCTCCCTTCTTCTCTCATCTCCCCAGACCACCTATTGAGATGGTGCATATGTGTGCAAGCGTATGTGTGAGTGTGTCATGGTTGATGCCCATTTATTGTCACTGCTCAACGGGGCCTGAAAGCACAGAAGTGGCTGAGAGAATCACTCAGACTTTTATCATTATAAATGTGTTGGCTAAACAAACCACAGCAGCTTTGTTACAATGCTTCTTCAGACAGAAAGGCATAAAAGAGGAGTGAATAAGGTCCACTATGTAAACTAGAATAAAGCTGACAAAGACACAGGGACCGATGGCAGGCAGAGCCAAGCACCCAGACATAATCACATCGTCAAAGAATCAGAGCTTTTAATCCTAAAAATTAAGTGCAGCAGATAGCCGGTCAACAGTTGTGCCCTTGACCACAGCAGTATCCAGATGACCATTGAAATGAGTTAATCAGAGGGCATCACCTCTCTTCATCGCTTCCTTCCCCCTTCTTCTTCCGCTAACCTCCTATATCTCCTTCATCTTACCATCTTCCTTCCTGATTCTCTCTCTCTAATGTCGGTGTCCCATCAAACCATTACTCATTAGTAAAAGCTTCTCCTGCGAGTGTGTGAGAGACTACAGAGCACAGAGGGACTTCATTAGTGCTTAAAACATGTTGTTTATGCTACTGTCTTGTTGCTCTGGAAAACCTTGAACATTATAGTTAGTTAAAAATAGACTGAGCGCAGATATAACAGATTATCAAAGCACTTCACGTCTAGCCAATAAAGACGTGAACAAAAAGTTATTTAAGGTAAAGTGATGTTCCTTAAACCTCAAAACTCTCCCAGGAGATTAATGTGGATCCATTTGGCAAACATTAGTTGGTTATATTTAAGATTATTGCAACAGTCACTGCCAGATTTGTTGTTTTTCGGATTTGCCAATCATACCTTTCCATGTCTCTTAAAACGCACCTGAAAAGCACACATGCAAGCTGTCTCCTTAAGGCAAATTCATCCAGCCAACCAATACTCTCCTTATTTCTGCCCCTCTTTCCCTTCATCGCCCTCAGGCAGAGCTATATAAACAACATTCAACACTAATGCTCTCCTGAGGAAGGTGTAAGAACAGGAACATACTCAGTAATTCCTTCATGGCCTGCATGGACTCCCACTCGTCCACACAAACTTTAACACTCGCCCTGAAACAGACGGTGCTTTTACTGAAAGGATAATGACACAAATAAAAATCAGTTACAGAAACACTGACGCACACAATCAGAGGACCCAACAATCTGTTATCACACACTATTAATTCAGTTGCTCTTTTTCCATTTTTTTTTCTTCATCTGCCTCTTTATGGCTGCTGTCTGAGTGAGTGAGTGAGTGAGTGAGTGAGTGAGTGAGTGAGTGAGTGAGTGAGTGTGTGTGCGCGCGTGCATGTCTGTGCATGCTCCAACGTCAGGTTTTAGATATTGTTCCTTCACAGCAAACTGAATCCTTTCCAAGACCAGATTATTTTAGTTGTTTTTGGGTTTGACTGAAACACAGGCAGCCAAAAGAACCGCGGGCTCCTTGGCTCTGCTGTTGCGCACACGCACACACATGATGGCGCGCACACACATGAAAACGACTTATCTCAAAACCTACTGCAGCAGTCTCTTCCCCAGGTGATGCTCCAAACACACGTATATACCTCAGTCAGAGTGCATAACACCACACAAGAAAAGACATGTGAGAACAGCTAAATAAATAAAGGGACTGTTGCCGAGCTAAGTGAATGGGTGTCACTTTGACAAATGCACGGCACTGAATCTTAGTCGACACTGTATTGTTTGCCGTCTCATGCGCTCTCATAAACACAAACACATGCGTGCACACACGAACCCATGCCATCGCAAGCGCAATGCATTATTATGCACACTGTGAGTGACAAACACACAAGCATTGCGTGAATACATAAACTCGTATTAAAAGTGCACAAACACACAGGCTGATTATACATTCATAATATTGAATGGATGACAGGTCTTGAGCAGTGTGGAGAGAAATGGGGTGAATTCTAATGAGATACCATTTACCCCGAGAGCTCTGTCCTCCATAGTCTGGATACACACACACGCGCGCACACGCAAAGGAACAATTGCTGAGATTGAACACAACACTGTTACACAAAAAGGACCATAATTGCGGAAAATTTTACATATATCTAACATACAATCACAAAAGGTCAGCTATATCAGTTTAATCAGGCACAGAGGTTTGTCCATTTGTTACATGACCGCACATCATTAATCATTCCTCTACAGAAAAGGGTGCAACAGCCGCATAAGTGCGATGACATAAACCCTAACTTGCTTTGAATCCACAAAGAAATTGACCCAAAGAAAGGGACAATAGTTTCATCAAGAAATGCACTTTAGATTTTCTTCTTCCCCACCAATGCATCCATCACCACTTTATCCCTGTCCAAAGCTCTATCCACCTCAGCCCTGCACAGCTGACCTGAACAGAAAAGCCATTCACCAGTCATAGCTGTTGGATTGATTGAAGGTGAGCTCTTAAAAGACCGTACATGGCATTGGGACAAAGCAGTTACGTTTTATGCCTGACGTGACAAACATGACAATCAATGAAAGAGTAGGCGCAGACTTGCTTTAAATTGCTTGTTAAATGAACAGGTTTTAAAGAGACACTCGGATGTCCTGCTGGAAATAGCCACCAGCAAGAAAAATGGTGATGACTGCATTTAGTATAAAAAAAAGCATCAGCAAAGTGCCTTATGCAAATCTACAACGATTAGGCCGCCAGTACACAGCTTATGAACTGACAAGCATCACTGGGCAAAACGCTGGTAACCATTCACAAGTAAAAAGATATTTGCCAGAAAGTTGCTTCCTTTTAACTGGATAATAAATAAACGACAAAAATCTAAATGCCTTTTTGGCTTACACACAATTTCCCTTCAACTTCATATTCCATCCAGTTCAAATGGAAAAGAAATACCAGCATCGATAGAAAAAAATAAAACAAAAATTTTAAAAAGACCACACACACACACACCAACAATCCTACCTTCTTCAGTTTCCCATTGCGTGAGCCAACAAACGCCACAGTGTTGCCACGGTAGTCATACGCTGCCACTGAAGTCATGCCATCATCCTTATCGATGAAGAGAGGAATCCCCTCGATGGTGCTGGTTCCCCCCAGAGGCTGGTTGAAGTCCTGACCACAGAAGTTATCGTCGATCTGAAGTGGCTAGAGACAGGAGGGAAAGGCAACGAAATGAATCAGACAAAATAAAAGCACTCAAAATTCTATTCTGATCTAAAGCAGATTGTTCAGCAGAAAACAAATTAATGTAGGTTGTGATGTTTGGGGTGATTGTGTGAATGTTTTTCTGTCTGACAAGAGAATTCTTTAGATTTGTTGTGCTTTTAAAGTGGTATTTACAACAAGAAATGGAAAAGTATCTCATTTCAAAACAATAAATAGATTCCGTTTAATCATGAATTCATATAAGGACACATTCTAAAAATGCTACAAATTAGCTTTTATATTCAAAGAAATGCCTTTTTTAAATTCTAAACTAATGTGGTCTCATACTATGGAAGCCGCATGTGAAGCACCTATTCTGAGAATTCCTCAAATGCCCTTAAAAACAATTCGTAAAAGCAGCTAAGCTGCCTAAAAGTCAACTTGCTGCACGTTTCCATATTCAGTGAGAATGGCCAACATATTTGATTGTTGATTGATTATTGAAATTGAGGTTATTCACTCACACTCACACACTGCTGTCTTTAAAGCACAATCCCACCATGCAAACCCCTTTTATTCCACAGTGTTCGGTCATGGTGGTGACACGGCAGTAATGATGGTGACTATGTGACAATATCTGGAACATTCCAGTGTCACGAGGGGTCTATCACCCCAGGCAATCCACTGACCCATATGATGCTTTAACCAGTCATGACATACAAACACAGTCAGGGTATAATCCATGAAGCAGGGTTAAAATGCCACAGCCAATAAATGCTTTACTTCATTTGCACATTTTTGTACACAGTTTCAGGATATCAATCAGGTATCACTGTGGTTAAGTATTAATACATTAATCTGATGGATAACATTTAGTGACTGTTGTTTCTAGTTTCCCACGCTAGAAAAGTGACCAATGTTTCCTTATTTCATCACTATCAACATCTTTTCCCCCCCCCCCAACTTCTGATCAGATGAAAACTAGCCTGAAAACCACTTAAACTCTGGGAAACTGAAAGCTATATTTTCTACATTGTTGTACATCCAAACAATAAGTGATTAATTAAACCAAACCAATAACTGTCACGGCCAATCAAAGTAATTCTCTAGTGCAAAATAAATGTTTAAAAAAAAAAAAAAAAAAAAAAAGGTTGTCTGAAGTAGTGCTGGGCATCAGGTGACTTGTCACCATGTTTTTGCTGCTGATGAGATGAAGTTGGTAAGATAGGCTGACACCATCTAAGAGCTCAGACTTTTCTCAGCCTCAATGTGGAACTTTAAGAGAAGCTTAACACTTGTTATCCTGTTAAAAATAATTACACTGTCAAGTTCCAGACGTACAGGACTGATAACATTAATATGGGAGCTACACAGCAAAGGTTATCACTTGTTATGAGCCCGGCCACTAGCCGCTACCACAGTGATAACAGTTGGCTAATATTACTATTGGATTATTGCTAATAGAGTTAAACGGTATGCTGTGTGCTGGCCAGGTTAACATTTATGATAACTGTTTAAAACTTAAATATTTCTCAAACTGGAGCCTGACTCACTTCTTTAAGTTCCTAAGTGTCTGTTAGTGTCAAGAACGTCAACTACTTCAGCTGCTAGTGTGCCTGGCTGTCTGCAGCAGATATGTGTGAAGTTGTGTGTTCACTGAAGGAGGCAAAGCCAGCACTAGGCTGCTAGTGTGCCTGGCTGTCTGCAGCAGATATGTGTGAAGTTGTGTGTTCACTGAAGGAGGCAAAGCCAGCACTAGGCCTGCACAATAAATCGAAAATTTATTGTCATTGCGATATCAGCCTGCGCGATGGGCCCATCGCAAAAGACGACGTAAAGTGCGATAATTGGGTACCTTAAAATGTTTACACACGTGCTTTAAAGAATTTACCAATCAAAGAAACCCCTTTACACATTTGACCAGTCGAATAGAGCCCTTCACGGCATTAACCAATCAAATGGATTAGAGGCCCGCCTCCTACGCAGGTGGGGAGCGAACAACGCTGCAGCAACGAGTCAGAGTTGTAAAGGTTGAGAGCGAGACGCATGACGAGAACGCTACTGACTATGAACTCGTGCCTAAAAAATAAAATAAAAAAAATAGTACCTCGCTTATTTGGAGGTATTTTGGATTTGATAAAGACGACGTTCTCCAAACACAGGTACTCTGCAAAACTTGCCGAACACTCGTGGCAACCACCAGAGGAAACACGACTAATCTCCACCATCATCTTCAATACAACCACAGAGAACTGTTTGAAGAGTTCCAGAAAGACAGGGGTAGCTAAACAAAGGTTGCTAATGTTAAGACAAAGAGCGCAGCAGTCCAACAGCCGTCTCTGTATCAGAGTTTTTCAAGTGGAACTCCTTATGAGAAAACGTCAAAGCGCTACAAAGAAATAACAGAGGCCATTACACATTTTTTAACAATGCCTATAAATACAGTTAGCAGAGAGGGCTTCACCAGTCTGATACATAAAGTGGACCGGAGATACCCATCCCCTCACGAAACTACTTTTCCCATGTCGCCATTCCACAAATGTATGAAACATGCCGGAAGACCGTCATGTTTGAACTGAGCCAAGCTGAAAACTACGCAAGCACTACAGTAAAGTTTCCTCTCCAGTTTTGACTTGCATCATAACTACTTGGTGAGTGGTAAAATGATGAACTGCATTGAGATAATTTGCAGTATAATTTAAGTTATGTTTATTTAAAACTAATTCTAGAGACCAGGAAGGATGTCTTTCAGAATTCAAGCCTCAATGTTTTTTTATGGGGGCAATGTTTCAATGTTAAAGTGCACTTTGTTGTTACACTGCTAATACAGCAGCTTTCATTAAATAAAACTGTTGCAGTAAAGCGGAAATTATGTATTCATTTTTTGTTTTTATTTTGCTATTTATTTTATCGCAAGTCACATCGTTATCGCAGTATTGATCACAGTTATCGCACATCGCAGGTTTTCCTAATATCGTGCAGCCCTAGCCAGCATTGTTAGCATCGTTGCTGTAGAAATTGATTATCACCTCAGACAGTAATTTTTAGCAATGATTAGTGTATGAGTATCAATTTTCTTTGACAACGCCAATCAAAAAAAGTCCACTTTGGATGCTGTTATTAACAGAGAATAAATGTTTGTGCATCTGCGACTTAACCACAGCCGGCAAACGTGTGAGTTGCTGTATTCACACACATACACATACATAGGGAGCGTGTAAATGGCGGTGTAATCCATAGTCTTATCACTACATCATCTGATTGATCCGCACAGGAGAAAAGATAACACCCACTCCCTCCTGATCTGCTTAAATTGCCTGCAGCTCGGCACAAGTCAATAAAACGTTATTCTGCCTTTTTCTTCCTTCTCACTCTTTTTCTGTCCCCTCCTAGCCACTACAGTAACTTAGCAAACATCAATATTCCCTCCCTGTCCTTTTCTACTTCTGTACCTTCTCTTTTCATCCACCCCGTCTCTCTCCATTTCTCACAAAGTCACCAACTCCAGCCCTCTGTCCATCACACATCTGCCCACTTAGACCAAGTCCTCCGAGAGGTGGTAGGACAATCAACTCGAGACAACAAAGTGCTTGCCCCTTCTTACTCCCCATTTTTTTGGCCCTAACGTGTCACAGGGTAGAAGGAAACAAATAAAGGGGTCAGTTTAATGGGGGTTTCTGTGTGTATGGCAGTGTGTGCATTTAACGAAGTGAGAGCTAGAAGCAAACGCAACCATTACCTGAAACAACTTTCTTTAGTAACCACTGATGGCTAGAAGGCACTTTCATCCCTCACAACAAAGGCGACTGACAGACAAACATATAAGCACCCATGCGCACACAATAAACCGAGACATTCTTTCAACCTGAGCAAGCAGATGTGGTTACAAGCAACAAAATAATTCCTCATACACATCATATGACAAAAACTAGGGCCAACCATTTTAAACCATGTAGTCATGTGAAAGAAGTGCATGCGTCTTCAGTAGCGTTTCCACACAAACAACCACACACACACAAAATCCCAAGATGTACAAGCCTAAGAGGCAGGACCTAAAAAGGTTAATGTATCTTCTTTAGAGGAGGCCAACTGTGGAAAATACTGTATACAGTTGCCCCAAGACTCTATAAGGGTTAATACACAAACCACCATTACAAACACAGGCATTAGCAAGTGCTCACACAGTAACCTACACAGGTCTCTCTGCGGTACTGGGGGGGTAAAGGTGGTATACAATTCCTGCTGGTCTAAAAGGTTTAAACAGCGTAGATCAGCATGGAATAGAAAGCATTTCCCTTGAGGTCGGAAAGCATTTTAACAGAGGCTACACTCTGATGTGGGTTCTGCAATTTAACACACTAAAAGATTCCCATGTGATTTGGAGCTGATATTTAGTATGGAAAGGATATTCCATCCTTTGTGGTCTCTGCAGAGTTGCTGGCTGGAGACTGCATGTAATGCTCCGCAGTGTTTTCAAAGACACGCAGCTCCGCCGGGGACAAAGGAGTTAAGCCAACAACCTTCCGCTGACTTTGGCAGCAGGGTCTTACAAATGCAGAAGAGGAGGTTTCTTGTTTTGATTTTCACAGGGTGCCTGCGGTGCACACTGAATGAATTTGTGGATTTGCTTTTCACAGAAACTTGGCCTGTTCTCAAGTCCCCCCTCTCAAAAAAGAAAAGGGGGGGGGGGGGAAAAAAAAAAAAAAAAAAAAAAAAAAAAAAACATGTGAGTGCTGTGCTCAAGGCAAACAGAAGCTGATGGCTCTTAATGACGTGATCATTGTCACTTTATTTTTTTCTAAGTGAAGAAGCATTTATTGGAAATACAATGTTTAAAATGTACCTCCTGAACAATTTATCAAAGCTCCAATCAACATCTGCTGAGTTTATTATAATCAGATACAAGGAGAACCAGATAGTTACTAGATGGTTTTGCACAAGCAAACATAAATAAATCGATTGAATAATTAACAACAAACATAACTTTTAACTGTTTAACTGTTGTTGGATTTGACTATTACTCGATCTTTTATGGGTTATTGAATACACACAATTGTACAATTCTCTCCAGCTGTTGATTCTTAATATGCAGCTCATACTCATGGTGGCAGAGAACTGTCCGACCTAAATACTGCTAGTAAGTATTGAGAACAATTATACACATAAAACCAGAGTGGTCTCTACAACCCTACGTAATCATGTTCATCAACCACAACTGTATTTCTTCAAGAAGGCGGAGCCGCTTCACCCATCTCGTGCTGCAAAATGGCAAAATAGAGTGAAAATGTTCATATGGCTCCAGACACGTGTGCACACAGCTCCACCCACAATAACAGACTGATTACAGATGTGCGCTGGATGGCCAGGCCTAAAGGAAATGGTTGAATAATCATTCCCCCATGATTGCCATTTCTTCAACATATTAAGTCAGGAAAATATGTCTGGGCACACAGACTAGCCTCAAGTGGAATTTGTCAATAGTCACCTCCATTGAGTGAAACATATGGAAAACAGCAGAGTACAACATGGGGTTATGTAAGGGAACATACATAGTGTTGTTGACTGAAAACACTGCTGTGAATTATGGCAATTAAGGGAGGAGGAAACATGGGCGGCAAACACAAAACACTCGTTCATTTAGAAACAGGCAAATAAATTGGGTAGCCTGCTGCAGTAGCAGGCACTATGTTTCTTTGTAGAAACCTGTTAGTAAGAGGAAATAAATGCTCTGTAAAGGAGTGGAGAGGACAGCGGAGAGGGGGACAAAAACTGGCTGGCATTAATGCTGACGGCGTGGTTTCGAGACAAGCCTGTCGTTCATGTGTGTGCTTTTGTGCGTTTCTGAATGCGTGCGCATGTATGTGTGTGTGTATTTATCATGGGCAGCAAAAAGAAAATGCTTCTCTCCCCACTAGTCATCAGCTGTCTCCTCATCAAGCCAACAGAGACGTAAATGCGTTTCCAGAAACATGACATGTACCTAACTGATGCATTTCACTATAACGATGGCCTACTTTTATGATGGTGGGTGCGAGAAGATGAGAAAGAATGAAAGAGAGAAGTGAACAAAAAGAAGTGACAGACAGCAGTATGAAGAGGAAACTGAACATATGCGGCATCAACCACAAGTGCTGGCTGTTCCTCTGCTGTCCTATGTTGATGAAGTTTTCCCACACACACACGGTACCTGCATCTGCCAGCATACACTGTGTGTGTGTGTGTGTGTGTGTGTGTGTGTGTGTGTGTGTGTGTGTGTGTGTGTGTGTGTGTGTGTGTGTGTGAGTGTGTGAGAGAGAGAGACTGCCTCCAAGCAGAGTGAGGGGTTTTGGGAGAGGGCAGCATCATAAATTACCCAGAAATCTCAGTGAGGGTTTTGAACTCATGGAAGCACTGCAGGACTTTCTTCAAGTAGAATAAACACAAGAAGTGCTACTGAGCTTGTGTGCATGTGCTTGCAAGGATACTTGGAAGTGCTGATTTTCTAACCAAGAGAGCAGCCTAACAACCTTTTACCTGGTGGCTTACAGTGATATCCATGGTATCATAACTATGTGCATGTGCTGTGTTTATTTCTGTAGTCAAAGACAGTCGACATCAACCCCCCAGAGAAACACAGAAATTAATTTCATGTGGCAATATACAGCAAGAAGCAAAGGGGAAAGAATTCATGTGTAACTGCCAGGCACACGCGCGCAAACAGAATACTGGCCTACCATTTCAAAATGATTTACCAGCATAGCTCACTCAGATCTCCGTAATGTATAGCACTAGTGACGGGGCTTAGAGGTTCTCAGCTGGAAATAAAGACCTTATTTGAATACACACCAAAAATTATATTTAGAGGATTTCCCCCAGATATATGGCAGTCTGCTTCAACAACACAAGTGAATGATGTACGTGAAGTCACATGGAAAATAAGCACACTGGAAGAAGGTGGTGGTGTGGTTACAATTTGTTATTTTTCATATTCCTTAAACTGGCTCATGCAACAACTATTTTTGTTCTGTTCTGCTTCCAAAAATCAAAAGCAATTCATCTCTGAGTTAAAGGAATTATTCAACCCCTCATGCATTTATACCTCATCCTATTATAGTGCAGTCACTAAACACGCTCTGTGTGTGTGTGTGTGTGTGTGTGTGTGTGTGTGTGTGTGTGTGTGTGTGTGTGTGTGTGTGTGTGTGTGTGTGTGTGTGTGTGTGTGTGTGTGAGTGAGAGAGACAGAGAATTTATCAATTTTCCACCAAAGTACTCCTTTAAAAGTTCAGAGGATTTCACAGTGAGCTCTGGATTATTCTGTAAATCTGACAGTTATTTCATTTATCTTCAAAATATAACATTTCCTGTTCTAAGCCAAAAAGAAATAAAAAAAAAGAAAAAGAAATAACACACCCTAATCCCCATAGCTTTTACAAACACAAATTTGCACTTGATATGCTAAGAACATATGTTGAAACGAGCCAAAATTAGAAGCTCACATCCGTCTATGTTTAGGATAAAAATAAGAAGGAAAAAAAAACCCCACCAATGTCAGGTGTGACACCACTGTGTCAATTATGTGTCAATTATGACAACAACCTTGTTTCCCAGCATGTGACAAAAATGATGCATTAACGTCACCATGAGGAAAGAGTGTTCATTTAAAACCAAGGGCTTATCCACAGGGGAAAAAAATCATTTTGGTCCTGTGTGCCATCTATTATTTTTCCTTCTCCTTTTGATTCGTTCTAGCCATTTTCTAGGATGTGTTACTTGATCCTAACTGATCAATAATTTAGAAAAAGAAATTACTGCATCAATTCCATATTCATTGGTAGCAGGATGGTAATTTCTATGTTGAGTGCACTCCAGGCAGACGGTGAAACCTCAAGGAGTTGGCGCCTATTCAGAGAACTGCTTCCAAAAGCTGTCACCACATGTTTAGACCATAATCCAACTGAATAGAAAGAAGAAGAAGAAGAAGAAATATTGCCTACTGGATAATACGAAATGCACACTCACTCATAAATGTACACTGTCACTTGAAAATGTATCTTTGTAAGCACAGTTAGAAAGGAGAAGATTGCATGTGATCAGGAGGCCCATTAGCCCAGCTGGGACATATGGGTGTAGAAAGTGAATGAATAACATACTTCCACCATCAACCACCACAGGTGCCCTTAAGCAAAGTACTTAACCTCTGACTGCTCTGATGGAGCTGCCCAGCGACCAGCAGTGGGAGATCGGGCTCTTTAAAGTGCTGACCCAAACAGCAAAAGATACTTTAACAAATTCTAACTCTGACTGTATCCAAGCTGTATTAAGAGCCTGTAAAGAAGTGAAGAAGAGGTAATGATGTATGCAACACACACCCACACACACAGTACCGATCAATACATAATTACACTGGCAATTAGTATCGTTAGAGTGGTGCTGGAGATGGGGATTTGTTGAACTAAACACTCCACAGAGAGGGAGAGAGGGAGAGTTTTTCTATTGTTCTTTAATAATGGAATGAGAGCAACCGTGCGTATGTGTGACGCTGTTAGCTTACAGGGACGCAAAGCAAACCCGTGCCGTTTACAAAAAGAAAGAAAGAAAGAAAAAAGAAAAAAGAAAATATTCCTGATTTTAAAATCCAATTTTCTATCAAATGACCAAATACTAACTGAAACATGATTCATTAGGCCCAATAACTTTAAAGACAACCCACCCAATCAACATCTCCCTGCTCAACTCATTTAGACTGTCAATTAACTCTGTTCATCAACGCTGGCTCAATTAATCAGGTCTAATTACTTAAACACATTTACCGCCACATCCTTTTAGATTAGGCCTGCAGAAAGAGGACTGTGTTTTACAGAGACCACATGCAAGCTACATTCATCAGATCATATTTATAATGACGGATTTAATAAGGTTAGGAGCTGGCCTCAGAGTCAAATCCACTTTGTCTTAACACAGAAATGACAATCTGCTCGGTTAATTTAATGTGGGCTCATCAAGTGCAGAATATTTGTTTTAAGATGCTGCTGTAATGGCAACAAAAAAATATATATCCGGTTGTTAAGTCTGACGTCACTAGCCGTGTCTGGGTCTAAACTCCGCTGCAGGTCCATATATCAAACGATCACTGTGGCATTACTGAGAGTTGAAAAACTGTCTAAAGTCTTTCATCTTTAATAAAATGATCAGCGTTCTGCTCTACCAGGTGTAACAATTGAGTTTAACATCCAGGCATCCATGAAAACGGAATTTATGACATTTAACGGAGTTAGAAGTTAGCAGGGAGTTAGCTCGCTAGCTTCTATCTAAATACAATATAGCATGTCCTGACTGCGGGGTTTTGGAAACAAATTAAAACATACAGCTTTCTTATCACTTCCAGCATAAATGAAGACAGAAAACTAAACAGCAGTGACGTTTGTAGGGTTACTGAAGTTTGGCTAGCTGGTATATAATGATGTGCTACGTGACCGCTAGCGACATAGCTATGTTAGCATAATATAAACAAGCTAACTTTTTTTCCACTCGATAAAAGTTAACGTGAGTTTTCTCGGTGGTCAGAAACAAATGTAATCGCATGGCAGGATGCTGTAAAAGGACCAAACTTCAGCCAGGAGAACAACTGAGATAATTCATCTACAATACAAAGTTAGTCATTCATATACTGCTGCATGGGCTGGGCTGTAGTTACATCCTAAGGTTTTAAAAACTGAGCTTAAATAAATGATTAGCGGTAATAAAAGCCGAGGGAGGTCAACAGGGATCACTGACTGTTTTAGGAGCTTTTTGAGATCAAATAGAAGAAAATACATAGCATTAAACATGTTAACAACATAAAAGCCATATTAAACGCAGACTACTTTAGACCCGGAAGTAGGATTCGTCGCGTCATCACTGAACAACCGGATTCTAATTTAGTTGGTAACAATGTCACAACACAAGAAATCTGGTAACGAGCACCATTACGAGTACAACTAGACGATTTCCAATACCCAATTCAAAACATATTTTTTATCATTTATATTTCCATTTATATTTTTCAAAGACTGAAATGTAAGCAGGCTACTCAGACCAATCTTAACATTAAGAATTGGTTTGTTTTTTGCCACTGCAAACACTTTAACAAAAGGACCACTGTCGACTTTACAACAACAACAAGGCAAGTTTCCCTCAAACAAAATGATAATGTGTATTTCAGGATAAAAGAAGGAGAATAGTTTGGATGGATTATTTGAACAGATCTGGATTTCAGTCCTTTGGGTGTTTCACTAGAAGTATTTCCTCTTTTGGTCTGAAAAGCAAGATAGCATCATTTGCATACTCCACATTTGCAAATTATTTAGGACTGGACATTTACTGCCTGGCTTATCAACAAGTCAGGATGGAGCTCTTGTGACAGGTACACTAGACAATACTTTAGGTGTAGTTTTTTTCCCCACCTTCTTTTTCTGCATGCAAGGATAGACTAGAACATTTGTAGGTGCGTGCTTCCCCCATTCATTCTTAATGAATTGAAGACTTGATCCATACACTGCCTAAAATACCTACTTTACTTTTTTTTTTTTTTTTTTAAAGTGGTATCAAAAGGTTTTGTAAATATATCTGGAGACTTCCACATTAGAGAGTAAATCTACAATTATGTTATACTCTTATAACGAGCAGCTCTTCAGAAGCAGCAATATCATTTTGTGTAGAATAAACAAGAACTAGTTTAATTTTCACAAAACTCATGCTCATTAAAAAAAAACAACAACTTTAAATTAATTGTAATTATCGTAATGAATGACAGCAGAATCCAAGTAACTTCACAAGTAGTGGCTTTTAAACACTGCACGAGCAGTGAGCACTTTAACCAGATACATAAAATAAATATTGAACACAAAGTGACCACTTCAATATTGATTTCAGGTTTTGCATCAAATATCACCTCTGACACTGTGGGTCAAACAACAGCTGGTCTATGCAGCACACATACACACACAAAAAGTATTTTAGACGGACTCCTACTTGCTATGATTGATTCTACAAATGATTGATGCGTTGGCCTATGACAAAGTTCAAAACCTTCCTATCCATCTGGGGATCGAGAGAAAGCAGTGGGACATTTTGAATAGGGCAAATATAATCCTTATAAAGAGAAATTCCAAAGCCAATGAGCACAAGGGTGGTAGCAGGATGGTTTTCTCCCCTATTGTTACTCAAAATTCCAACAGAAGTATTTGGTTGTTAAGTACTTTGTCCTCACTGCAGCCCTAAATCAATCCCAAATTAAACACTGCAGGTTTTTACTAAATAATGTGTGGCGCATACACATGAAAAGCACAACCATATGTATGGGTTTTTCTGTTTTGTTTTTAATTCAGTTAGTTTGTGTGAGTCCATTATTGTGACTTGGCTCGGTGAATAACCAGTGCAAAATTTGTTCATTTCAAAGGGTTCACCTTTTCTTGCAATACTGTACAGTTCCAAGTGTGACTAATAGCAGAATATAAAAGGCCTACCAAAACAATATTATACACAAGACAATCTTGTGTACAATATGCATCTGTTTGCACTGGTCTGTAAAACATTAATGGCATTAAACAGACACAAAGAGTCATTGTAGCTAATGCTGTTCCCAGACCACATGACCAGCATGGTTTAGATTCCATATAAATATCTGCTATGACGGCCAATTAGAAACTGCCTTGAACAGCTCCAATACAAACCCTGGAGACCGCTACAGGGCATCTCCATTGTGGATTGCTGTGTAGTGTGCTAAAAGGATTCAGATGGAGATTTTCTAACTTAATATGGCCATGCTTCCCTCCACTGTCTTGATGTTAAGTCCACAACTTTCCTACGACTTTCTCCAACTACATTTCAGAGCACTTAAAAAAATAAAAATAAAATAAGGTCAGTGCTTGCTAGTTTTCCGTTTTGCTTACTGCAGAGAAAACAGCTGGAAGTGACCATCAGATAAGACAAATTCAGTGAGTAAGAAAACAATTCTGCAAAGTGACCTCCGAGCAACAAGGCTCCCCAACTTCCTCTACCTAAAGTGCACCTCTTTAATTTCTGTAGTATTTCACATACCAAGAGTCTTCTTGTGCTCCTCTGTCCTCATTGTATAGCACCACCTACTAGACATACACATGGACAGATGTGCCACAACACACACAGAGTTGACATGACAGAAATGTGTGCCGCTGAAGAGGACAGTGCAGTGCCCAGGTGACGGACACCGATATTATTTGTGCAGCAGCCAGCATTCAATCACACTCTCCTCTCTTCCTTCCATCTTTCTCCCCTCTTTCAGTCATCTACTCTTTTCTCAAGCTGTTCTTGGCAGTGGCGGTGAAAAGATTTCTGGGGCTATCACTCTTCCTCTCACCCTTCTCTTCTCTCTGTCGGTGATTCACTGCCTCTCCTTCGAGCATGCTGGCTGTAAAAGGCTTGCTGCTCTCTCCTTGATCGTTCCTCGTCCTTCCTTACCAGCTCTACATACCATTTTGTCTTTTTAATCCATTCTCTGATAATATTCTCTTTTTGTCCCTGCCTTTCACACATGTGTCATATTTAGGCGGCTACAAGTTACACCTACAAGTTAGTCAGCCATGATTGCAACGCAAAACATGGCTCAACATCAAAGTCCTCATCTTCAAAAAGAAAAAAAAAAGAAAAAAAGAAAGAGCACAGCGTCATTTTTCATCTTGCCTGTAGCTCATTCATTGGGTTTTGCTTTTAACAATTCAATTGGTGTACACGTAAAGACCCAAAATCACACATCTGAACTACTGCCTGGATATAATACATTTGTAAACAAAACAGACTTTGTAAATGTTCCTGAATTTTGGAAAAGGTATACGAATGCTTTTCACTCCGGTTTTCACTCCCTTCAAGTCTCTACCTTGGCTCACTTTGCTATTTTGCTGTCTTTTTCATCTTCTTAGCACCGTTCTTAACTTCCTATACTCTCTCCTGTATGTTGCTTTGACATCCAACTCTTCCTCTGGATCAGACTCCCTCGTGTTCTTTCATTTTTAACGCCGCCCACGTCTAGCACCTTTCTTTCCCTCTCTCTCTCATCCATCTCTTGTTCCTGCTGCCCCTCTCTCTCGTCTAATTCCCACAACTCACTCACCCCTCCTTGCACTCACTTCTATACTGTGCCTCTCTCCTGTTTCTCCTCTCTTCTGACTACACTTTTTATCTTTCCTATTTTTGTAGTCATCTCCCTCTCAACCCTAACTTAGCAACTCTCTCTCTCCATCTCACTCTCCTCCTGTGGAAATGGTTTGTATTGATCCACTCTCAAACTAGGGAGAAGGTCAGGGGTTCAATAATAAAGCTCAGGGACAAAACACAGGCGCATAAACAATCTTACTCTTGCACGCACACACAAATCTTTTATCACAGAGCTGCTTCTAATACGCTCAAACATTTATGTTTACAGAAAACAGCTATCTCACTGTGACTATAAACATATCATCTTAATGATGGCCGAAGGCAAGAAATTACGATCCAGCACAAATCTGAAAATTTCACACAGCGTCTGGTCATGCATTACGGCTGTGTGGCCAACAGCTGTCCAGGCATACCGCACACCCCACCATCAACCACGCTTTGCCCTCTAAACTACTCTATGGCAGGGTCAGCCTAAACGCATTCACCCTTCACACCCACATCACTGAGCATTTCCCACACTACACAGACTGCATTCGAATTCCTGAAGCAGCTGAAATTCAGGGTGGGGCTCAGTACCAAACTTCAGTATCTTACGAGAATGTGTGTGGATATGTAGAGTGAGAGATTGACAATTTAAAAGTGTTAATCACCTAATTCTGCATGCCTGTGTTTTAATTACTAACCAACTGCACAAACATACAGAGATTTTTGCCCCTGATTGAACTATACACACTGCACTGACTTGTGCATGTACACATATCATTCTGATAGTAGCAGAAAACAAACTGCACTTGCACAAACATTATAATTGTCACGGTCCTGGGTCAGCTTCAGCCTCGCCTGGTCCAGTTTCAGCTTCGCCTGAAGCAGCCTCCTCTGCTTCTGCGTCGACCTCACCTGGTCCTGCGGCTGCCACACCGCCACCCAAGCCACGTTCTGCACCTTGGAATCGCCGGCCACTTTCCGGGCCACCAGCTGGACGTCACTGCCGCCCGTACGGTCAGCCCCCAGGACTGTTTCCCCGTCGCCGCCGGGTCCCAGTTAATTCTTTAGTCTAGTGTCTTAGTTTGGCTTTCTTGTATTCTCTTTAGTTTTCTGAGTATTTACTTAGCCGCCCTCTGTGTCTCCCTGTTATCGTTCTCTGTGTTTCTTAGTTGCTCCGTCTCCCCTAGTCAAGTCTGCGTCTATGTTACATTTCCTGTTTTACTTTGAAGGTCTGTGTCCTACGTGAATGTATTGAGTTTCACTGGTTAGCATTTATCATTTTTCAAGTGTTACGGACCATTCAAATGCTTTAAATAATGAGCTATTCATTAATTCATGCAGCACTGTCTTCTGTGCACTTTAAACTATGTTTCTCACACTCCTAACCTATAGCCAATTATGTCTTTAGACTGTGTGAAGAAGCCTTTCGAGTAGCCCACACAGGCCTTTAAACTTCACATTAAGGCCCCCAAAAGGTTCAAACCCTACTCCTAACAACAGGCCTAAACACTGCACCACTGTGACATCTGAGGCATTTAAGTACATACAAATCATCTGTTATTATTATTCTGTCTAACTGAGTTCTGTGCTTGTCATGTTTAATCATTTATGCAATGCTCTAGCTTCAAGGCTGAAAAAAATAGTCTCAGATTTGAGATTGGTCAGGTCACTGGTGGCGGTTAAGGTCAGTGGTGGGCAGCTGACACAAGGTCAGTGCTTAGGGGAAACTTCGCCTACATCATTAGCCTGGGTCTAACCTCTCATGCTTTGCTGCTGCCACAGGGTCAGTGGGTCGGCTTATCTGTGAAGCTATTACATCATCATCATCATCATCACTGATGACAACTTGTAAGGGACAACAGTTTTTGAGATGATAAATTAACGGCAGATGTAAGATTACCAAAGCTCCTGTAACAATGGCTGCAACAGAAACGGTGTGGGAAGCAAAGAGAAGGGGCAGGAACAGTGTTATTAACAGAGCATGAATGTGTGATTTGATGAAGGAATCGCTGGCATTAAAGTGAAGATTGTAGCAGTATTAGGTCTGAAGAATCCTTGGTGGGATGTTCTTTGAGAGGAAAAAAAAAATCAATACAAATTGCAAAATGGAGAAAAAAAAGGGGGGGGGGAGACAGTTTCAAACTGTCAACAGCACTATTGTGTCATAGCAGGAAATGCGTAGGTGCAACTGATTAATAACAGCTGCATTCCATTAAAATAGAGCCTTGATATGGTGTACACTGGCTTCCCAGTATGATTTATTGGGACACTTAAATGAAAACCATAATTAATGTTATTGGACACACCTGTGCTCCTGATGTAACAAGGGAAGCGGTCTTGGTAAAACTGTGTTAGGCAGGAAATCTATTTTGAAGTCAAAGCCAACAATCTACAGCAGTTTAGACTCTGCCGAGGTTGGGTAGGAGTTATCATGGCAGCATTAAGCTTATCAGCACAATGCAACAAAGTTATCTACCTGGTAACGCAAACTTGCACATATAGTATTTGACTGGGCTTCACAGTGAGTTACCAGATGCACTGCACCCCATAAATGGTAAAGTCAAACTCTTTGCAGCACTCTGCACCAGTATCTCCTGCAGTACCAGTGCAAAGGTCTAATTGAAATAAATGAGATAGGCTGCTTTTTTGGCCCTAGAGCTATTGTCAGTGTGATGGGCCCTAAGAATGAAAAGAACCGTAAAGAATGAAGACAGCCACTGAACAGGAAAAAGAATACATCTACAGAAGGTGGTAAAAGAGGACTTGGCTGGGTCATTCACATCACTTATACTACCACACAAAACACTCCTGCGCACTCAAGCTAATGAAGACCTACAAAGAGAAAGAGTGCTGTTCTTACCAACTATCCCACTCCATTAGACGCAACACAGGGTGAATGGTTTGTGTGTGTGTGTGTGTGTGTGTGTGTGTGTGTGGTTGTGTGAATGGAAGACACCTGCCGCTAAAGTGGTGTTCACTGACATTTAAAGAAAAAAGCTTTAAAACGGGTCCTTTAATTAAGCTATCTTAAGAAAGAGCAAGGTGGAGGAAATGCATGGGTGCTTTTAAAGCAGACATAGGATGTAAGATGTGGACGCTGAGACAGGTGGTCAGCTAAGACAGAGACACCCCCCCCCCAAAAAAAAACACAAAAAAAACAAACACAATTTGGGCAAAAGTTTTGGGTAAAGGGGAAATGGTGAAAAGATCCATGAATATTTTCAGAAAATACAAAGGATGTTAGCAGGTACACATGTTCACAATGAAGAAAGCCAGGCTATGTCTGTCTATTTGGAGTGTGTTGGCTGTAATACATGCAGGGTCATGCACTGTGGATCAGTAAGTAAAAACCAAGTCTAACTCATGCTATCCCATAGGATCTCACACTGCAGTGCACCGAACAATACTGTGTGTATGTGTGTGAGAGCGTGAGGGCTCCTCCTGAGTGACATTTCACAAATCCAGGGGACTGGGCTAATGATGTCCCCTGTCTGGTTAAATCAAAGCACCAAGATGTTGTGGAGTAAAGAAAAATGCATAGAGAAGTGAAAAGAAAGGCAGCAGGAGAAAGAAATTATAAATGGCATAAAGTATGAAATAGTCTAAGTGCAGGCATATAGCAGCAGTCTACATTGGTGATGTAGCACAGGTAGTCTGCATTCAACTAGTGGCATTAAAATGTGTTTTGTCTGAATGAAAAGCATATGCTCTAATAGTTCTTTTATTACAAATTCATAAGAAGAGGTTGTATCCAAGCAAGGAAGTCTTATAGTACACAAGTACAAACATATGTGTGTTGTGACAAAAAATTAAACTTACAAAATCGCTTACTACTAACTAAAAGCAGGAGTAACAAAAAAGATTTGAGCTTACCGAGTTGATACAGGCGAGCTCCTTGTTAAGCAGCCAGGGTAGGGAGAGTTTTCCATCTCCCCTGTAGCAGGACTGGATCCTCTCTTTGATCTTTTTTTTTATCTTCCTAAGGGTGAACAGGCACAATGCTGACTCTTTGGGTGGTTTGGCGCGATTCTTCTGACCCTGAGAGAATACTGTGAAAAGGATGTCTTCATTTTCGGAAATCCCAAGAGAGTTGGCCAGCTGCCGGCCCGGTCGAGCCAAGAAGGCGTCCTGCACCAGGCGGTACTCCACCCCATCTTTAGTGCAGCCAATGGGGAACTCAACGTAAGAGTAAAACTTTGGATCATCCATGCAGAGACGCACAATTTTGGAGGTGAAGAACTGCTCCCCGCTGGCATCAGGTGAAGTCAGTTGAGTATCCAACTGCATTGTTAGATAATAGACAAACTGCTCACTGCTGAAGCTGTAAACATAATAGATGTCAAAAGCAGGGAACTTGGATAAAGTGTCCGAGGGGATCTTCAGCTGAGAAGAGACAAACTCATCCTGATAGACGAAACTGAACATGTCAGCATTTTCTTCATTCTCCATCAGTTTTCGGCTGGACAAGGTGGGGAAGTACTCAGACTTGCCGTCGATGGGAGTTCCGATAAAAAGCTTGCTGGTAGGACTTTGAGGGGAGCTTATGATGACTCCTGACATGGTACCCGACTCTGCCACACTCGAGAGGTAATGCTCCTTGCGGTGGTGGGGCTCACCAAGCTTAAAGAGGTCATCCAGACGCAGGAACTGACAGATACCCTGTGAGGTGCTGCCACAGGCGATAAGTCGGTTTTGTGCATAGTCTATAAGAAGAAGCTTGTTCACATTCGGGGTTTGGGCCAGCTCATGATTGCAAGACTGGACACTGGGAGGTGGGTAGCACTTCTCATTGTCCACCACTGGGCCAGTCATGTGGCTGCGCAGATTGGTCAGGTTGCTGGAAAGCTTGAAAATCCGGTTAACAGCTCCCACATAGACTTCTCCAGTTTTGTTATGAATAGCCAGATGTGTGAGCGAACAATCAGCTGGGATGAATCTTTTGAAGGGCGGGGGCTGGCCTCCAGACAAGGATGAGCTCATGATGACTAAAAGCCCTATGAGGAGAAAGTTCCCCTGGCCAGAGGAGGCCACTGACCGAGCTAGGTGACACATATTTGGTATGTGCACAAGCAAGGCTTGGGAGGGGGGTAGGGAAGGAGAAAGAGAGCGCAAGCTGTGGTTCCAAATCCCGAGTCAGGATTTTTTTTTTTGATAGTTTCGGTTCTACTGTCAAAGATTAAGAGGGAGGGAGAGAGAGAAGGATCAGAGAAGAGGAAGCAAAACTCCTATTGATCCGCTGTCCTGTTCTCAGCGTTGTGAGCAGTCACCAGGAACATCCACAGAGCCACGATGTGGGAGCCCTGGAAGGTAAAAAGAGAAAAAACACCTTGAGTGCTCAAGGAAAATTTCTTATTGATTATGCATCAAGGAGGCAGTAAGGCCCACAAATTGCACATCCAAAATTAGAAGGAAAAAAAAAAGCCAAGCTGACATTTGCCCTAGTTATAAATAAATGATATCAAATCAAGTCTGGAAGGCAAATGTGTGTCTGCATTTAATTATGAGTGAAGATGCAGGGAAAGCATAGGCCAACTATTAAAGGCTCTGTACACATAATATAAGCCTGTGAATGAGTTATAGACTCACAGCATTGAACTCCTTAATATTTCATATCTTTCAGTGTTACTGTGGTGGCTTCGGAGGAGGTGTGCTCTTGAAAAAGGGCCAGTGGGCACTGTTACATTGACAGCAAGCAATTTATAGCCAGGACTGCTTGAAGGCTTTACTGTCATGCTCTCCCCAGTTTCAACCCAGTCTGATTGTAACTATACCTGCACTTCTGACAACTGTAAACAAGCACCAGGCTTTCATGGAAGCACAGCAGGCAACCACAACTCTGCTTCCTCCGAAAGAGCTATGATTGCAGTATATATCCCTTAGATATCAGGATAAATATAACATAGCCATAGGGCACTATGAAAACCATTGGCTGATACATATGCTGCACGTACAGGAAAATTCTTGCAAGCATTCACTGATTGCTTATAAAGGGCCCGATCCACTGCATTCCAACACTCCTCCAGAGCCAACCGTGCCCCGGTCAGGCAGCAATCACAGCGAGGACCCTTAAAACATGCATGTTATTCATTTACCCTACAATGTAATTAGAACCAATTTCAGAAAGATGTATGAGTCCCACTGAAGACTGCAGAACAAGATTTCTTTTCCCCCCCGCCAAAAGCTCAACTTCTCAACGCAATACATCTACATACATATACCACATATACATACAACACCGAGGGCTAGAGTTCATCCTTTCAAGATGAGGCTAAGTTGAAGACCACGGTGAAAATTGCATCTGGTTAATGAATACTTGAACATTTTAGTATGTGATTCAATTTCAAAATTGTATCTAGTGTTCATGATATACTCATTTTATCACCAGTACATGTGGCAATATGCCTACAAAGTCACAGCACAGTCAATGTTTGTATTTTTCTTTTACACACTGCTTCCTTCATCACTGCTCCCTCAAGCCAGCCAATTCTGGCATTTATTTCATTTCATAATGCACACATATAATGAATCCCAGAATGCAATGTGCTATATGCACACTCAACAGAGAACAGACATTAAAAAGGAGGGAGTGAGATCATTTATAGGGATGGAATTTTTATAGGTAAAGGACAAGGAGGAGGAGAAGGAGAGGAGTCAAAAATGGAGAGGGCATGCTCTTTTGGGTGTCCTACAATGACAATACAGTGATGAGGAGCGGTGTTTGCTGGGCGCGTGCTGGCGGCTGACAGGCCAATCATGTTCCTGCAGCACCAGGACATTAGTTCTTCTGTAAATGCTGATTATGTAAAACAGGAGACAACTCTCCCAGGGATCCCACGCTTCAGTTTCACCTTGACTATCAAAGCGTCTGTGCCAAAGGTGTTTTATGACCATACCAAATCGGAAAAGATGAGACACTACAGTGAGACAAGCAGGGTTAAAAGATGGGGATAGGGGGATGAGGCAAAAACATGAAACAGATGACGAATCAAACGAGGAGGCAGATGGAGGTATGAAGAAGAAAATTCTGGTCTCAGGTTCTCACCAGAGTGTAGGAATGTGGCTGGTAGTAAAGAGCACTGAAGCAGCACATATGCGCCAGTCCACTTGTAATAGCTTACTATTAAGCTTATTTTTGCCCCTAATTAGGCACAAACAGCTGAACCTTTGATACCACAAGACTGTTTCTGATACACAACCTGGATTTTTTTAAAAACCAAAACTGGCTTAGCAGCACCTGAGAAAGTCTCCATTATCGTGGTGCTAAAACATCTGAATTTACGTGATTGCTCTTGATTGTGTAGCAAAAGCTGTAGTTCTTTTTACTTATTAGTGTGGATATACAGGGCAGGGAGCTCTGCCTGCCAGGCTGAGAGAGATGACTGTCAGCTTGTTCCTTTTTTCGATATTTCCATCCTTGAGAAAGGCAGGTATGAGTGACAGATTATAGGTGTGTAAACCCCTCTGAGGGAAAAAAAATGCACTCTTACGAATCTTGAAAGAATTAAACACCTCAGTAAGAGTAGTCATTGAATTGCTCATAAATTTTAGTCACTGGTGCTGCAAACTGTGTGTGAGAAAGAAAAAAAAGAGAATGAGGGAAAGCAGGAGAGAAGAGAAATAGTAGTGGTGATGTTCATGGAATAGCAAACGATAGCTCAACTGACACAAAGCTAGCCAGGTTCAGGGAGAGGTGGTGTCATCCAATTTTCTACAAATGAAAAGCCCAGGAAAAGACAAATGTATAGGAAGGGGGGGGACAAGGAGAGAAAGAGAAAAAGAGAGAACGTGACAGAGAGAGAGCGAAGAGGATACTGTATGGGCAAAAAGAAGGAGAGTGAGTCAGGAGCCAATCAAAAAGGTGCACTTCTGCTGCATTTTAATCTACCTTCGCGAGAATCAAACACCAGGGAGCCCTGTGGGTCGAGGCACCTCGGCAAGGAAACTGCAGAGAGGAGGGCCTGAGCTGCAGTTATCAGATATATCCCCACTTTCCACTCTGTGAGATTAAAACGGCTCGACGCGGATCGCAGCCTCTTCGACATAAGCAGCCGCAATAAAGTGACGAGCCAGCCTATAAAAAAAACTAATTTCTTGCTCAATGGTACAGTCGCGCCGTACGATGAGAGCAGATGTCAATTTAAAGCGTGGCAGCGCATAGGGAAGCCGGCTGCCTCATTTTCCTTTGTCATTTCCAAGTGAGGCAAAGACACAATGGGGCAGACTGGGCGAACGAGCAAATGAGAGTGGCTGATAGAGAACGAGAGGGAAGCTGGGGGGGGGGGAAAAAAAAAAAAAAAAAAAAAAAAAAGTGTCCCTGCAGTAATTCCTCTTCATTTAGACCAGCCACAGCTTGATGTAGGAGAGTGTGAATCACACAACAAATTGCATCTAGGGTCTGCTGCTGCTTGTTATCTATCAGGGCAATAAGACAATGACATCACAAAACACATCAACAACTACAGGTTAGTGAAAAGACATCATGGCGTGAAGGCCTCCGTCTACTTATAGACACCTTTAGTTCCTCTCTTTACTGTCAGGGCAGACACGCCCAACTGTTGAGTTATTCGCTCAACTTCTCACACATGCCCCCACGCCCCTTCAAATTTCTCAGTTTTTTTCCCCTCTCTATTTATTCTTCCAAACCCTCATCAATTTCAATTTCCTCCAGAGCTAAACTGAAATGGGCGGAAGAGTGCTGGGAGAAGGTCGGGAGCCATATCTGGAACCATCAAGGAAAAACATGTCAATCATTTTGGTGTGGAGCACGTCTGTGGCTTTGGGAATGGGCAGTCACCATATCGGGGGCAGGGAAGGTGTTATCACATCAGGGAAAAGCATTAAAGACGGCTGGCTGTAAGGGACAGAGTTTATTGGATTTGATATTGAAATGTCCTATCAATCGACAGGCCTGTACTGCATCCCTATGGGCACTGGAAATAGGACTGAGGGGAAGAAAAACAAAAAGATTATAAAGCAAGGACCCCCATTTTAAAGAGGCAAAGGTGGAGAGGTAATCCCAAATGCTGGTGAAGCGGCAGGTGACTCTTGTGAGCTAAACTGTATAACTTGCTCTCTCACCTTCTTCTCCAAAGCAACTAAACCTGTCCGTTCAGATAATGGTCGCCGCTCAGAGCGTAACTTTGTGCTGATTTATTGCCAGTGGCATATCAATTACAGCACTCTACAATGGAGGGGGGAGAGAGGAAGAGAAGGTGGTGAGAGAAGAAAGGAGAGCAGCATTCAGACATATTTTTTGCCCTCTGTGGCTTGTCACAACATATGGGTCAAGTCTGGGACCAGACGAAGAGGAAGTGGGTATAATCGAGGATTTAAGAAGCCAGGAAATTATAAGTAAGGCCGGAAATGCGTGTGAGCAAATAAAATGCAAAGCTCTAAAAATTATTGCAAATTCTCAAGACTCGTGCACAAAGTCAGTTACTGTAGACCAATCACAGCGTAAACACAGGTGGCTGAAAACAAGGTGGTGCAGCAGGAAAAACTACAATTTTATCTGTAGGTACACAAAAAAAAATAAAAAATAACAAACCAAAACCATCCCTGTTGTACATAACTGCACCGTCCATGTTTAACTCTCAACCTGGCCTGACTTTTGTTGAACTCAAGTTCCTCTATCACCCCCACATTTCCCATCTGGCTCCAGTATTACTATCAAATAAAGGCATATATGCCAAGATATAACTTCGTTTAAATACAGCCACAGAACACAAAGAACGATCCAATATTTTAAGTGCAAATCATGACACAAATGTGCAGAAATTAAATGGGTTTTTATCTGAATCTCCCTTCCACCTCTTCACAGCTAGTACACTCTCCAGATTGGATATTTGCCCAGGGGACAAAAGAGAGAAGGGTGAGGAGTGGAAGAGGGATTGAAGAGCAAAGTGGGTGGAGGGGTGGTATTACGGCGGGGTTGTATGGTTAGAGAGGAGGTAAGATAGACGGGGCAGCCAAGCCCTGAAGCCTTAATCCTCTCTCAGGGTCTGCCTAATCTCACCGCCAGTATCTGCATATGGGGAGAATGGATTACCATCCCCCGACGCAGCGACAGACAGATTGACGGGGGAATGGGCGGCAGTCTCTGGACAGAAACGCTCCCTGAGACAAACAGAAACACCCAAAAAGTCTGACTTTAAAAAGTTAGAGGAGAGGATGTGCTTGCTCTTGAAACAAATACACACTCTAACATTCACCCTATCAAACACACATCTGCTGCAGGTAGGTATGTTAGTCAGCTGCAGCTCGTTTTTGCCACCAGTGTAACATATTGTGTAATCTGTCCCGGATCAGATACTGTCTGAGGTGCTGAGAGGGACAGGAGGGGGTCAGCCTACCAATCTAAACCACACTGAAGCTTAAAGAGTCCTCTTAACACACCACAAACTCAAATCTCACTCTAACAAATCAATCATTCCTCTACTGGGGATTATGAGAATATTATATTACAAAAATGAAAATAAAAATATCCAAACCCATCTGTCACTGTATATAGAAATTTGTTTTGCCAAGGCCCTCTTCTTTCCAGCTGAACGACAGCAGAATAGGTATTAATAGGGGAATATGAGGTCTTGAGGGCAATACATTCAGAAACACCCCTTGAAGATAGAATATTCCATATTGTGTTGTGACAAAATGAAAAAAGACATTTGGTGATAGGTAAGGACACTGGGATGGGAAAAAAAATGAGCCAGCACTTTTCAAGTGCCCCCAAAAAATGTCTTTATATCATACTCAAGCCAAGACAGATTGCAGAGGAGGTAAGACCAATTTTCTAGAGGTCGGACAATAAAGCAGTATTGTATATTATGGTATCTTGTATCATTTCCTTCCTGCGTTGGCTGCAAGAACAAGCCGACTGGAAAGCCTTCGGGCGCATAAAAAGCCCTTACGAGTTCTGTTTTAGTGCCAACGTAAATCAGTTTCAGGGGACAAGTGTCTGTGCCCCTTCTCTCTCCCTCTCTATGTGGCAGGTGGCCTGCCAAAACGAATGCCTCGTTTCATCGTACAGAATTGGCAAGTGTGTGCATGTGTGTAAAGCATAAGTCAGGGTGTGGAACAAATTGAGCCCCCTGTATTTAAAACACCTTGCTCCACTGACACTCATTCCATCAACATGGCTGGACTAATAAAATCTGGACCCATCTAGTGGCTGCCCTCAACACGAAGGAGTTAAACGTAACAGAGGAGGAAAAAACAGACAACAATGACCCTTCATTAGCTCTATATTAATCAACAATAAAGTATATTTTTATATTAGACAACAATAAAGTCTTTATAGCAGACGCTTTACAAGCTGGAATAATAGAAACTGAAGATTATAAAATGTTCTGTTTTATTAGCTCTTTTTCAATGAGAATCACAACATTTGTTGGAAACATAAAAAGATTATTACATCAACACTTTTTTCTGTTCACATCCTTAATTTGTCATAATCTGAACCACTGTCTTATTTTTCCTCCACTCCTCTATTTGTTTCCTAGGCTTGAATAAGAAGCTTGCACAAGGACAAAGGCAGAAACTAACTGACTATCTACTCTAACACTGAAGGTCTGAGGCGGCAGTAAATACAAGGACAACTGCTTCCCTGCCACCCAATGTGCTGTGGATAACAGGTGTGTGTGTGTGTGTGTGTGTGTGTGTGTGTGTGTGTGCGCGCGCGCGCGCGCGCGCGCGCGCGCATGTGGCAGCTGCCACTCTGAGACAGTAGACAGACTGTGGGCAGTACTTCAAACAAATTATTCCATTTCTCATACGCTGCAACATTAAACACACACACACACACACTTTGAGAGGTAAATGGGATTATACACCAGCATACGTTACTTTGGACACAGTGTTATTCAAGTATGTGGTTGCATGTGCGTTAGTCACGACTGGGCGTGCGCACCTGTGCACAGTAGTGACAGTGAGCCACTGAATTTCTTGAATTTAGCCGCCTTCATTGCTGGCTTACAGTAGGACTGGGCGATATGGCCTGAAATCCATATCGTGATATAATTTGAAGCACGTGCGGTAACGATATATATCGCTATATATTATTTTCTTCTGTATAACGTATTTTCCACACTATAAGGCACACTTAAAATCCTTTAATTTTCTCAAAAATCGAGTGTGCCTTATGTATGAATTCTGGTTGTGCTTACTGACCTCGAACCGATTTGGGCGTGCAGAAATCTGTTAAAAAATGTTTTGATGGATTGTCAGAGCATTACGGCTGCCGTAGTGAGGAGCTTTGCGGAGTATATGGGTCCAAAACTCCGTCCTCTTCAGGTCCCAAAGTCAAACGAACACAGAGTTAAAAACAGTCTAAATTCTTTCATCTTTAATAAAATCATCAGCGTTGTTGCTTTACCAGGTGTAACAATTAAGTTTAACAACCAGGCATCCATGAAAACAGAAGTTATTAAATTTAACGGAGTTAGAAGTTAACAGGAAGTTAGCTCGCTAGTTTCCACCTAAACATGACATACCATGTTTTGAATGAGAGATTTCTGAAACTAATTAAAACGTACAGCTCTGCCACCACTTCCGACATAAATTAAGACAGAAAACTAAACAGCAGTGGCGTTTGCAGGGTTACTGAAGTTGGACTACCTGGTATATAATGTTGTGCTACGTGATTGTTAGCGACACAGCTATGTTAGCATAACATTAGCACAGTGAAGCTGGAGGATGAACGCCAACTTTTTTCCACTCGATAAAAGTTAACGTGAGAGATTCTGGTGGTTAGGGACAAATGCAATCGCATAGCAGGATGCTATACACGGGGCAAACTTCAGTCAGGAGAACAACTGAGATTATTCATCCACAATACAAGGTTAGTTATTAATATACTGCAACAACATGGGAATAGAACAGCTGCGAGAAGTTTCAACATTAATGAATCAATGTTACGGAAGTGAAGCGGAGTTTTTGGCTTTCCCCATATTTCAAAAGTGCTTCATCTCTTTGCTATGACTGTCGCCCGGCATAATTTGCAGATGATAATGGTTGTAGCCGCTGTAACGCTTTCGACCAAAACATGCGCAGCTTGATGACATCATCAACATGCGCTATCTCAATAGAGCAGTATAGTCAAAATCTCTATCGTTGGCCAAATTTATATCGTTTCTATCGTATATCGTTTATATCACCCACCCCTAGCTTACAGCATTCAAACAAGCACAGAAGCTGATTTTAATGTTCCTTAAAGCTTCACCAGGACATGCATGTATATAGACATATGATATATATATCAAAAATAAATTAAAAAAAAAAAAAAGCACTTCCTGGGCTGTTGTGATTGGCGGGTAAATTTCAGATGTCAGTTGTTTTCTTATGTGGTTACATACTTTCACACACGTACCATTTTAAAGAAACAAACTTCAGTGAGATTCGATTATGAACAACTTACACTTGAAAGTCTAAACTGTTATGCGAGCTCCTGAAGCCACTGATTCTGATTAGTAACACCACGTCAGCTAAACTGTAATGCAGAGAGAATTTGCACAAGATTCCAAGTTGAATTCATCTCTTCACCCAGAAAAAAAACCCCCAAAAAACACACCATTCATTTGTGTGTATGATTATCTATACGAAAGGTGATTCACCACACTTTAAATATCAACTCTCACCAGTAATTTGTCATGCAACAGCCTTTATAAGTAATTTGTGAGCAGTCTGAGATGGCTGGTAGATGAACGCCACCATCTCTGGGTTCTGAATGGTTTATGAACCTTGTATCTGAATTGGCTCTTGAACGCAGGGTTGAGTGCCTCAGGCTGCCTTCCAAATATGCAGCCCTTGTCATTACAATAACATATGAAGAGCAGACAGCCTGGGTTTGTCTCCTCCTTTGTATCCACCCCTGTTTCCTTCATCCAATCATCCCTCAGCCTCTCTCCTTTTATTTCCTCATGCAGTTCTCATGCCTGGCCTATTCACCAGCTTTTTAGATGAGCACTACCAAAATACAAATTGCTTTAACACCAAATTTCAAAACACAAGCAAGGAAACCCAGTTCCTCCTCCCCGTTTCTTCTCTCAGGGGTGAAATTCCTTTCAGAAACAAAGGCCTTCATTTTAGCTGCAAAGATAGAATGAAACACTGCTGAACCCAGCATCAAAAAACCTGCCCACATTTCAAAAAGCAGCACACAGACACACAACCACACTGATGCAGCAGCAACAGATTAGCGGTTTTCTCTTAATCTCTCGACTGTGTTTGTGCGACTGGGTCTTTATTTCCATGACAAATCCTGCATTTATTTGTGTGTGTGTGTGTGTGTGTGTGTGTGTGTGTGTGTGTGTGTGTGTGTGTGTGTGTGTGTGTGTGTGTGTGTGTGTGAGCGAGAGAGCGAACGAAGGTGGGAGAGGTAGGCACTATGTAGGTCAGGCCAGAGTGTGCCTACTAAGAGTCAAAGTGAAACTGTAACAGTGAGGCTACAGTATTTCAGCACTAGCTCACTAAAGCAAACACACATTGAGCCTGTGCTATGTCTGAAGCATAAACCTAATACTGCTTCTGTTTGACATGGATTTAAAGCAACAATAATGAAGATGACATAAATTCATCATCAACAAAAAGCTACACAATATCACCATGTCTGCCATGGCAGGAAACTTTATAATTTACATTAAAATTGGCAATCAAAGTTTGCACACTTAGGAATGACAACTTGATTTTTACATATTTTAACTTATTTAGTACATCTACATATTTTCACCTTTTACCTCACAACATAAACAATTATAGTCCTTCCTAAACATTCATGGCTTAAAGCATAGGGTTTGAATTAAACTGAAGTCATAGCCAAAAGAACACGCACCCTCGTTTAGTATAATACACTTAAGGTTTTGCCACTAAACCTTGATTTGGTCAGGTACAACTGCATTTTAATTAGCACACGTGGTCATGTTGGCAAAAGTTGGATTGTCTCAGGCAAGTTGTCAAACAATAAAGTTATTTTTAATACAGTGAATCATGCATTACAGCTTCCGCACCAACAATGTGGTATACCTGCATTGACGTACAATGTGAAAATGTCTGACGAAAATAAAGATGGCTAATTGTTCACTGTAGTCATTTTATGGAGTGATCCGTTTCTCTCAGTGGCATCAAGAACAACGAGCTGTGAACAACTAAAGCTCATCAGCCATATCCAGTGACAGCTGACAAAAATCTCTGGTTGATTTTTTTCGAGGGGGCCTATACCAGAATAGCCACAGAGCTCAAAGAAAATTCATAATGACAGCCAAACACAACACAAGTCCTGTAATTTAAATGCTCAACTTGCAGTGTGTTTCAGCTTTCTAGGCTGGATGTGCAGGTGCTGATGTAATAAAACCACGGGTAAGGAACGGTTCAGTCAGTGAACTGGGTGAAATGGGACATAAGTGTACTAAACTGACGAAATGATAATGAATAGCATATAGCCACAACAGTATTTCACTTTTCACAAAACAAAACCGCAATGGAGTCTGGACTTTAGACGGGATCCTCTTAAAACAAAGCCTGCACATTCCTCCATGGCGCTGCTTATTTTCTGCCTGCTGAGGTCACCATAATAGAATGCAGACTGCTCTGCCCAAAGCAGCCCATTACCAAACAATGCTGTCCTCAATGGCAACGACTCTCTTCAATTTCTCTGCCTCACACCTTCTCTTTATGAGCTCGACTGACCTTTGACACACTGAGTGCTGGAGCAGGGCTGAGCTGAACTCCTTTGTAAAAACTTGCCGAGTGTTGATTGCTGTAAAAAAATGCATACCACTATAAATCTTGTTGTTAACGATCTGAGGACAGAGTGGGTGATAGTGGTGTAAGCGGCAGAAGAGAAGTCGCTTCAAGGAGAAAGGCATTAAAATAAAATCACTGTCTCCTTTTGTTTTACTGGTGTCATAAAAATAGCCTCCCCTTTTTGGACTTTCCACAGTAAGCACAAGCTAATACAAGGAAAGCAGCTAATCAACTACAAACTCATTTGTTCATAAGCATGATAACGTAGCTCACTGCCTTTTGCTCGTCTCCTATAAACTAATTTAATCCACCTTTGCCTCATCACACCTGTGGCACCCTTGGTTTTTGGTGATTACATGATATGATAACAAAAAATGTACATATCTGGATAAAGCTGTCAAAACCAAAGTCGTTTGTAATCTTCCGTTTTGAGATTACATCATAAAGAAACTGACACATGACCTTAGCGCTTCAAAGACTTGACAAAAGTCCAAACTAGCTCATATCTTATCAGCTGTGGATTTTTCTGGTGCCTCGTCACCTGCAATATGTTTTTATTGAAACAGACAGGCAAACTGACCATCTGCTCTGCATCTCCACTGAGCCATAACGACATCCAACGCATTCAAGTTTATACAAATAGATGGCTCTGCTTTGTCTTAATGGCAGCAGACAAGCAAGCATACGCAGTGTGTCTGGACTGGTTCAGTATTGACTCAAGACAGCATCCTTATCCATCTTTGTCCATTAAAGCCATACCGTTTCCGGATATATACTGTTGAGTACTATTAGTAACCATATTGTTGGCTGTGACCGCATGGCTATTTCTCTGCTCTTAATGCCTCAAGACAGGCGTGTGGCTTGTGTCACATGGTGTTCAGCCAATTTATGTCCTGTGATTGGTCACAAGGCAACAGAGTTAATGCAGATCTCAGCCTGGGGGGATGAAGATTTGATTCCTCAACAGCAGGGGGGAAAAAATTGTTGCATATTAATATATGATCTGGAAAGAAGTCCTCACGGTAGCATAAAGTTTTGCATGAAAATGAAGAGTGACTGGTCAAACTCATCACAGCCCAGAGGAAGACGTGCAACGGGATTCACAAAGACAGCGTCTTGTCCAGGAACTCGTTCATTTTGTTTGGCACCGCTACATCCGAATCATGTGAGGTTAGAGCTGGGCGATATGAGATTTTTTCATATCACGACATGTTTTTTTCATTTCAGGCGATAACGATATCTATCACGATATAAGCCAAATAACTATATTTGTAAGATTTAAATGTGCCGTTGCTCACAAGTAAAATGTGAAATAATCAGCAGCTTGTTTTTATTTAAATATTTATTTCCCATAATAAGTTCAACAGGGTAGATGTACTTAAGGAACATGAGACTTTTTCAGATAAATAAAGGCAAATATTGCAAACTACACAAAAGGCAGCCGCTAAAGCGTTTAAGTTTCAAAATAGAACAAATGAAACAGACCAAATTGTCAATTCCACTTAGAAACAAAATATTAATTCTAAAAATAAATCTTAGTTTGTTTTACAGAAGAACAGACAAAACTGACTAACTTTTGTCAATATCAAATAAACTGAGAACTAAAAGGAAATTCTCAATCTCTCCTTGTTGTATAGCTTAGCTTTTCAAACAGTTTTAACAGTTACTTTAGTCTGACAAAAGCCGAATGACGAATTAGCGCTTCCAGTCAGACACTGAGGCTACGTCCACGCGTACACGGGTATTTTTGAAAACGGAGATTTTCCGTTTTCGTTTTAAAAAATAATCCCGTCCACACATAAAGGCAGAAATGAAGGAAAACGCTGCTATGAACATGCCAAAGCAGCAGGTGGCGCTAGATTCCTAACCGTGCTGAAATGTTGGCCAATCAGAAGTCTAGAAGCCTCGGTGGGAAAAAGTAAACAAAGCTGGGGCATAGAAGCAGAACCGAGTCGTATGTGTGGAGGGACAGTAACTGTGTGTATATGTAAGCATTTAAACACTGTAGAGAGTAGAATTAACAGTAACAGTATTGTAGAAATTCATTTCACCGAAACAATAACGTGGCGCACAGTGTGACGCATGCACCAGTTTATTGTATTTCCAGACTTGCTTTCAGCACAATTTACAGTGCACGCTACTCTGTTTTTTGTCAGACTTGAAATAGCCGAAATACCTTCACACTACGGAACTTCTATGGCTCTTCCGTTCGACAATCTCTCCGGCGTTGGAACCATCATCTGTTTTCTCTTCGGTCACGCTCGGTTGATTTTTCTAGTCGGCACACTCATTTCCTCCATTACGCGCTGGCTCCATTACCCGCTGGCTGCTTCCCAAACAAACACACATGCGGCTTGGCACTTGTGCTGTACGTAACAAGTCACGCGACGTGACGCTGCGGCTGTGATTGGTTCGGCTCTGCGCTACTTAATTTGGATTGGCTGGCCTTTTTTTTTTGAGGACAAGAGCGGCGAGGTCTATCGCGATAGCTTAATTTCTCTATCGAGTAAAAGTTATATCGCGATACATATCGTTATCGTTCTATCGCCCAGCTCTATGTGAGGTTAATGCTAATTATCGTACGTTGCCCTATTGTGGAGCTGAAACAAAGGAAGAGCATCTACCCCAGCCATTTTTAGCCCAGGAGCGTAGTTTCATTCAAACCAGCAGACAGTGAGCATGTTTGGATAGAGGCCTGTGAGCTCGGGCGATTTCCTGTCTTGTCACCGATCATCAGCACATGCTGTATTCCTGGTGAAGCGCAACACACAGCATTGCATGCATCACTGCCTCACTATAGAGGCGGCGACAGAGACAGAGACGAAGGCTTGCATATGTACATGTGGGTATGTGTGACTAATAGCTTGCATACAAACAGAAGTAGGAACTCCAGCAGGTACAGTAATGAGATGTTTGAAGTTCCACTTTCTTCACTTAACCATCGCACCATATTTAATGATGTCATCTAACTAAAATTATGTGAAAAGAATGAGAGAGTGGGCCGGAGAAGAGAATGAACAAATACCTAATGATGGAGAAAAGAGGCTGAGTGAATAAAATGTGTAATCACCAGATCTGGAGACGAGAGGGGAAAAAAATGGTGGAAGTGAAAAGGTGTGGTGATGGAAATAAGAAACGCGGGAGAGATAGTGGAGTGAGATGAGTGAATTGGACGATACCTTTTCAGAGAGTTAGCGAGGTGGAACGAGGAGGAATGGAGGGAGATAAGAGGAGAGCAGTCTGTGCATGTTTAGCTAAAAGGGAATTTTTATCCTTAGCTTGTGGGCAACCGAGTAACTGTCACATAGCTACAGCCAACACCACTTCAACTTCAACTAAGTACTCCAAAACAATACTCCACGTTAGAACTTTCACAAGGATTCCACTTGCTTTTTCAGAGTTTTAATCAAGTGTTTCAATAGGTGAGTATAGGTTTCAAATAAGAGTAGCTCGTCATAATTAAATTCGTCGTAACTAAATTACCCAGTCAGCCTACACAGATATACACATTTCTTTTCTTTTTACCCACCTGTGTGCAGCTTCTCCTTAATAAAGAAAATTTCACCCTAATTTTCACACATTGTTCTGATGCTAACAATGTAAACATCTAACAACAAATTTTCTCAGCTTAAGGGGGAAGCAAATATATTAAATATTAATACTCAAGGCTAAGACTTTGAGCATTACAGTCTCAGTGGAATTACAGCCTTTACTCCAACATTTCCATTTCATAACTGAGCATTATGAGAGAAGACTGGTTTTTCTTGGAGTCATTCCAAATGGAAAAGCTGGACCTACCGGGCAGTCCAGAACGACAAGTAACATCAGCCATTGTATGTCAGTCCCAGGGCAGAGAAAGGGGGGGCGGCTGGGAGGTTCAATACAAGACAATATACACAGCAACCTCAAACGCACGTTCATTAGGTCATATTACAGAGACTGTCTTTCAACTTGGCAGACAGCTAAATTAATAAAGCTGCTGCTAGTGTAAACTGAGTGTGAGTGCATAGTTTGTGGGTGTCCGACAGTCTTTGTGTGTCTTTAAGTTTACATTTGTCATTCCCGTGTCTAAATGCAGTGAGTGACAGCAAGGCCGGTGAGGGACAGAAAGCCAAAACTGTGTCCAAAGGGCTTGTCAGTATCGTTATAGCAACGGAACCTAGGACGAGGTAGTGCTATGGGGGAGAGGAGGAGGAAAGTGTGGAGGAGGATAAGAACAGAGATGGAGAGAAAGAAAAACAGAGGGAGATGTGTTGGAAAGAGAGAAATTTGAGCGCAGAGGAAAAGAGATAAGGAGAGACTGGTGGGAGCGGGGGAAGATGAGAGGAAGAGTGATGAGTGAGAGGAATGCTAGAGACAAAGAGGCAAGGAGAGCAAGGAAGACAGGAGAGAAGAGGGACTAAATATATAAGTGTCTTGCTCAACATAACACTGAGCTAGATATGAATAATCTAAGGTGCGACAGTGACTTGTAGAAAGACGGGATGCTACAGGTCTAAAGCCTCTTTCACACGCACAGAAAAAAAAGAAAAAAAAAAGATCTCATAACAGATCCCCACACAGTGTTCCCTAAAGAGAAAATTATAAAATTGGCAATTTTAGTCTCAGGTTCGAATACCACAATACATGATAGATGCAGCCTCATTGGGGGGACAATCACAGAAGACGAGAAATCCTCAGCTCCCTCTGGCTTTGAATGTGTTTAAATGTTATTTTCCACAGTCTAATTAAGTCACCCCTCTGTTTATATTGCAACCCTGCATACTGAATAAATACCATGCCGCCTCTACTCCTCCACCGCCTCTCCTGCATTCTCAGCCAGGCACTTCGCTGTTGTGTACGAGTAGATCACACCAGTACCGGCCAGGCAAATGACCGGCCATGTTCCATGGGCCCACAGGGACCAACTGCCAGTCATAACTTTCCAATCCCGCACTTATTTCAGCCACTCAAAGCAGACTGAAAATATGGCAGAGGCGTTATTTGATTGCCGTTATTCTACACTGTTTGGGAATTTATGCAAGCTAGGTCTCTCCTTTTCAAAGTGAAGTAGATGGCACTGGTAATGAAGCAAGAAATGTTGGGATATTTGCCATAGTGGAAAATATATATGCAAAAAGGATGGAGTGCAGACATGGAGTCTTTTAGTGTCAACAATTTATGGCAGGAAAGGACAAATGGGCATGCTAGCAGTAATAAAGTGCCAAAGTAGGGCTGTATTTAACAGACTGAAATCTTACCTACTTTTCAACTGCTATCAGGAAAAATGAAAAACAAATCTGCATAACTGCCACCATATATCGACCGACCAATCCACTACTCGACCTGGAGACTACGGCACTAAAGCAAAATAAAGCTACATTTCAACAGGCTTTTTAAATATTAACAGCTTTTTTCCATCTGTTCTCTCCAGCAAAGCAGCTGAGATCAAGCTTTATCTCAAGTCCAGTGTCTGAAAAGACTTGATACAAGCAACCTCTTGTTCTCTTGACTTTAAACAGGGCAAAATTAGCTCCTCAAAGCTCTGGAATTAAACCACAACCTAATTTGTCTTTGGTACAAGTGGGCCTTGACCCGCTATTTGACAAACACTGTTTGATAATGGGATTCAGCACTAAGCCGGTCTCCGTCGCCACACTCCAATCCACTTTCCTCTCCAGGTCAGCGGACCCTTTCCTTGATGTGCTGAAGGATGGCTAGTATGATGTGTTATAGCTTGTTAAAACTCATGCGATTTCACAAGGGGGAAAGGTTAACGGTTACACAACGACAAGAACCTGCCACCAGAGCGGTGCTCATGACCTCAACCCACAATACCCAAGCAGAGAGGAGGAGAGAGTCATCAGAAGATCCCCGCTTCTCTCCCGTGTGAATATCAAGTCTCAACCCCCCCATGCTTCATTTGAATTTCAACGCATTCCTTAAACTCACACACAGACACACAAACGTCAGGTTTACAGCTCAACTGTCCACGAGAAAGCACATTTTCTATGAGAAGTGATGCATGAACTGTGAATGTGTGAGAGGTGTCTCACCATATGCCCTGACCTTTCCAAGGAGAGGAACAGAGTGAATGTAATTCTCCAGGCTGTGTTTGTATGAAGCACAAGGCAGCAATTATTAAAGCCTAATGAATAACTGGGACAAAACAAAGTACCGGCACACTCGAGCCATTTCTGCTCACCCGAAAGGCTACATTAGCATCTTAAATGCAAATCAAAATCTTACTCAAAATACAGACAACTTACTTTTGGGGGGGTGGGGGAGTTAAAACAAGATTATTCCTGCCTGAAGAACCAAGGAGTACGCAAACAAAAACCATAACAGTTTTCACTTAGGTGGTTATTTATCCCTGCAAAGAAAAAAAATAGCACAAACTTTTGGGTGCTGTGTAGTTTTGAGGACTAGTCAGTGGTTTGTTGCTTTTGCAAAGGGCATGTAGGAGGTTTAAATCTCAGTCCAGCAGTCTTTATTTTGATCTGATAACTGGGTAGTCACACAAATCAGTCTGTCACTAAAGAAGGGATATTGTGCAGCTGCATATGGGGCTTAACAACTACACTGGAACATGATGCTTCTCTGTAAGCTGATTCACTGAAAAAGGAGGAGAAGGGATAAAAAAAAAAAATGAAGTAAAAGACATTGACAGATTATGTAGAGTGACCACAACTGCTTTGACCACCACCAATACACTCTTAAAAGCCGTACTGTCAAATGACAGAATTCCTGAAAAGCCTCAACTGGGGCTACATGCTGTGAGCATTTATTTTACAAGCTGCTGGCTGAGCACACAACCAAATCTCTCGCTTCACATTGGATTTTAAAGTCATCCATCAATGTATGGACTATGGTGGTTGTGTGTGAATAAATGTTGATTGCTGGCGATGCTTGAGGTGTTCATCCAGCAAGCATGGCTCTGCATGGCCCAGATCCTGCCTGAGAGGAAGCAATGCCACTAATGTGGGTCATTGTTATGCTGGGCTGTGGCTTAAGATTCTCCAAGAACAGATATGAATGCGAGTGCAGTGAGCGTAAAACGGGGAGGGGGGGTTCCAGCTGTGTGTGCTTCCTGCACCAAGCTAAGCTGCTCTTTACTCTCTCTCTCATATGGTCTTGATTAGCAGGCCAGTGGCTGTGGTAGCTGGCTGGCAAAGTTATTCCAGCTATGCATTTGTACTGGGGTGGGTCCTCTGGGAGAAATATGTCAGTCTGATCCACAGCTTAGATGAGACCTTCTGTGTCACTTCATATCATGAATTTGACAGGACACATGAGGAAGAGGGAGGGTGAAGGTATTTGAGAACATGGACAGGGAGAGTGCAGCGTCTATAGTGCTATGCAGTCCAGTCTTTTTAACTGCAGTATAACAGATTCTCTGTTTAAGTGTGCCTTTTGTCTCCTGTGGTTGTTTAAGTACAGACACGTATTGAAGCAGTAAATACACACAGCATACACACACACTTGGCTGTCTCTTGACAGGCATAAACCTCAGCAAGGACACTAGTGAAACAAGATTCTACACCCATCTCTCAAAATGTGCACTGAGCAGTTACAGCTACTGAGCTCCCACAACATTGGAAATGGGGGAAATATAGATTTTCCTGACAGTCTGAGACTCTTTAGGCTCTCAAAGCACACCTACTCTTCTGCACTTGTGATCTCTGAGACGCATTACTAAGAAAGAATTTGAGTTTTCCTCTGATGACTGTTTTTCTGAAGCAGCTCCCTTGTGTACCAACATGAGTTGAATGAATCGTTTAAAAAGACTTTAGAGACAAGCACGTGGCGAAACAATATCATGCACATAACCACATTGTCTGCTGAGCAAATACAGCATTAAGTATTCTCTGTGCAGCGCTTCCTGTTCCACCTGCAATATCACAAAGGAGGAACGCACGCTGCTAAGAGGACATGCAGACATCACTGCAGCTGATGTACAGAGTAAACACGTACTGAAACCCACCACACACATACACACGCACACAGATGTGGGGCTGGGGCTTCACCACAGTGGCGCCGGGGCAGGGCAGGCGGCAGCAGCAGCTACTAATTAAGAGTGGTTGGCTGAACAGCTATAGTTAGGGCTAGAGCTGGAGGGCTGAGGAGAATAGGGCGACAGGTCTGACACTGTGCCTGAGTGAGTCTGCGTGTGTGTGTGTGTCTGTTACTAGCAACCCTGGGGCTATAGGGTAGGGCCCCAGTTCAGCTCTTGCTGACTCAGATTCAACACTGTCTGGCTACAGTGCTACTAATATAGCTAGAAGGGAGGAAGCACAATTTGCTCTTTCCCTTCCTCTACAACTTTTTCCCACTACTGTTTACTTTTTTCTTGTGCTTAGTGCATATTTTAGATTTACTTCCTCTTTTTATTTCGTCATTAAATCTGCCAGCCACTGTATCATTTCTCTCTTTCACTTTTACACACAGTCTTTGTGCTTCAGTACGTTTTATTAGCAGTTTATATGTTCGCATATCAAAGGTGGAGATTATAGTGGGGATTAAAACAAGAGATACATTTGCTGTAAAAAGGTGAGAAATTTCCTAGACAGTGAAATAATCTTCCTGTCTGCTTTTGTTCACACTTTTAAAAACTAGAAATTCTTGCTCTCCCGATTCAAACTTGTTGGGCAACACTGTGACTAACAGCACCACAGACTCAATTCATCATGTCCTAAAATCTAAACAAAAACAAGAGATCTGTCAGCAGGTCTGAGATATACCCTTTGTGGCACAATACACTCTCTGCAAAGTGCAGGCATTTAATCAAATATGTGACCAAGGCTGATTTATCAGTCACTTCTAGCAAAACAAAAAAAACCCCAAAGTGCCATAATGTGTCCTAAAAAACATGAACATATTTCAGTTGCTGTCAGTAAAGTGGTTTGTGCAAAAGCAACTCATTATACGGGAATAACAGGTGACTATATTAACAAACATTTAAAAAAAAGAACTTGTGGCAGTATAATAGGCTTGGGCCTGGGCCTTGGTTATTTAGCAGGCCAGCTAATCCTATTGTTGATGTCTCTAGAGCACAAGTGGTTAAGCTTGATGTGAAATCCTTCCTTTTGTCTCTTTGTGTGTAATTCACAGTCACCAAAATAAATAAGCCTAAAATAACACATTTAAGCACAGGCCTGTTTTTAAAGTCAAGTATCTCTCTCACGAATACCGTTATCAAATGCTGGGGTGTGAAGATCACATCAAACAAACTGAACATGGACGAGCATTAAACCAAGGTTACCGACTGGACTGACTTCATTTAGCTCGTGCTGCCAATTTACTGCATTCCAAGCATTTCTGAATTACCAGGAATAGAAAGTCACATTCTTGACATTTGGATGCTTTCATGTGGATGTTAATGGCGTAAATTCAGCAATGTCCCATTTTTAGTCACAGGGCCCTGCACTGCACTTCACCTTTTATTTATTTATTTATTTCTAGGGATTGCAGCTTGGAGTGTGTACACACAAATACACACTCACTTACTCCTTTGTGTTTGCAGTCTAAACAGAGTGTTATGGGAGAGTGTGTCAGGTTATTGTTTGTCTGTTCCTCTCTGTGTTCCTAAATGTTTACCGCTACAGAACAATGGACTAAGGTGGGAAAACCTGAACATGGAAGGTCTTTCTGTTCTGTCTGTGTGCGTAAGCATGCATTTTTTCCATTTTAGCATTGTAATTTTGTAACAATCTGGCCTCCTGCCTGGGTTCCAGCACACATCCCTTTACATATACCAAGCACTGAATGTCTAACATTAGGTACAAGGGCACAACACACACCTCAAACTATTCTTGTGTCATTATGTAGGAACTGCAACCAGAAATAAGCTAGTGTACGGGACAACTTTCTAGCTTCAGATATTTAGAGACTTGTGGACACATGGAAACCGCAGCAGAAAGCCAATTCACTAAAAACATGAAGCATATGTGTACCACTGAAAATCCTTTAAGCACAAAAAACTCTGGTAAGCATAGTTCAGTTTTTTTTTTTAGCTGAATAAAGTCTGTGGATGTACAAAAATGCATCTACATAGACTGGGACAGGCAAAAAAAAAAAAACATGAGGACAGAGGTAAAAAGAGAATGACCTGAACCTATAGGCTATAAATTCAGCCAGCGCGACACAGAAACCTCTGCGTGTGCGTGTGTGTGTGTGGGGAGTGGGGGGGGGGTAAGTGACATCTGGGCTGCTAGCCAGCCAGCAGTTGGGCTAGATGTCTCATACCGGCTTACCACTGAGGCTAACACTGATATGGCTACCATGGCCAGTGGTTTCAGCCCTAATTGAACAACAAAAGAAAATCTAAGCCTTAAATTAAAGCATAGCATAGTGAGAATTTCTTCATCTTCCTGTGGCATTAAGTCTGTGTAACTAATGCCAGTGAGACTTTACCTATTCATAAAGATTTCCCATATTCTGCTTCTTTGAAAAAACAAATATCAAATGTAGCTAGTATCATATGATATAAGGAGACGGTTGACCATTTAAAAAATGGAAATAAGGAGTGTGCTCAAAAACAGCGCATGTTATTATGTGAAAATGCAGTGTATATTTTCATTAAGAGATCTCGACACAGAGACAGACAGCAAGAGAACAGAGAGGCCTGCGCTGTGCCCATCCTCACTCTGGCCCTGTGCCAGGCCTGCTCCAGCAGAGGAAAAGAAAGAAAGGGAGGCTGTTGGGAGCGTGTGTGTGTGTGTGTGTGTGTGTGTGTGTGTGTGTGTGTGTGTGTGTGTGTGTGTGTGTGTGTGTGTGTGAGTGAGAGAGAGAGAGAGGGGGCAAACATTCCCCTGGCAGGATCCCCGGGTCCCGACGGAGGGCAGGGTTCAGCCTCTGAAGGAGAGGCTGCGTGCCCGGCAGTCAATTAGCGGCTTGCATTTACACAACAAATGGAGCTCCTACAGTTTCTCTAGCCCCTCACACACATCCACACACACCACTCATGAGTGTATCCACTCAGCGCTCATCAGCACACGCCAACGCAAGGTCATAGAGAAGGGAAGGGAGGGAGAGGGAGAGAGAGAGTGTGTAAAGGAGAGAAAAAGAGGGAGAGAAAGAGAGAGAAAGAGAGAGAGCAAGAGGCCACCTATCTGCTGGAGTGGTACTCCACAAATACTATTGGCTATATCAGAAACACAAGCAGAGACACGGTGAGCACGGAGTAACAAAATCCCTGCAGCCCAACATTGCAGCTGCGATGCAGATGTGAAAACTTGTCCCCAAACCTTCTCTGTCCTTAAGAGATTCCACAGAAGACAAAGAAAAGGAAGCTCTAAATCACAGCTGAGTGGCCAATGGACAGACTCCAGCTTTTTCAAATGAAATTACTTTCTGCATCTGCCCATTTGGTGTCACACTAAATTTAGGATCTTTTTCAAACAGCGGTTTAAGACGAAGCAACCAACCACTGCTTTCAACCTTGGGCTCCAGAAAATTATCACTTCGATCAACCATTTTCTGACATTTTACGCACTGTGATTAATCGATTCTTGATTTGAGTACTGGAGTGTCGAGAGCGCTGCTTCATCAGCCTCTCATCAGACATTCTAGTGCTAATGCAAGCGAAGAACTCAAATTTGATTTATACTTGGCAATTCGCCTTGTGGATTCCCTACATTGAATTCATTCTTAGGTCTATAGATGCTAATCTTATATATCTGGGATCTGGTTCCATAAATTTGAACAAGTGAATCTGCCCTCATTAAACAAAGTGCGATGAAGCTCTGAAAGAATTGCATTGGTGGAATACTGTGTTTTAGTATGGTATTCTGACATGCTGAAACATCTTTAATCCCTTGCATTGACATACGTTACTGACTTACATGGCCCAAACCACAGCTGTTCTTATCTGTGTCGCATGACACAGTCACATTTCTGCAGAAGCATATGTCACGTGCAGGTTGCGCCATAGTTTTGTACATTCACCACCAAAGCATGATTTAAAGAGTCATGTCAACACTTCTCATTGTTTTCTCTTTACATTCTTTCTCTCTGACAACTTGCGTGTCGAGTGAGCAGAGATCATCCTATTACTGCATATTTTTGCAGCTTTGCAAAGAACTAGAAAAAGAACCGGGGCCGCTGTAGCTCTCATTTGTGTCTTTGCAGCACTGAGTTGTGCAGTGTTTGGAAACTTTCAAAGCAGAAGCAGACAGCATCATGCATCAGAGCACACAAACTGAACCAAAAACAAAAATTTACTTAGCAGGTTGTTAATTTAACTGCAGTGGAAGCAGCCAAATATCAGCTCTGTATAATTAGACACATAATAAAGTTAATGTGAGCCTACTGACCAGCTCAGCAGTCCTCAACTCACTGGAAACAAAAAATTAAATAACAGTGACAGACACAAGTGCACACACTGAAGGGAGACAAGCATTAAAACAGGGCAGGAGTGACTGACGTCCCTTTGAAACATTTAGCTTCACCGGACACCTTGTGGAAAATTGTCATGTCAGGATGACATGAGAACAGAAGCTGAAGTCAATACTCTTGATTCAATAAAGTTGATCAGGCAATACCCCTGTCAGGACCAGGGGAAATTCCTTTCAATCTTTCTTTGTGAATCCACTGTGAACACAAACACACACAATATTCTTGCGCTGGGCAGGCAAAAGGTTACACTACAGGAAGAGGCTTACTGTACTTTAACAACATGAAATTTAATACTGTTAAACTCCTAAAAGAAAAAATATGTTTAGCTTTAATGTATCTTATGTGGACAGCAATGATGGATGTTTACAATAAATGGTGAAACATGAATTAACTGTGCATATCAGTACCTGTACCATGAACTTGATACCGGGGCAGTTGAGGGCGTGAGTGTGGAAACGAGGCTTAAAGACCGGACACAATCAACACTTCTGTCTGTCTTCACTTCCCCTGCTCCTCCCAACCATCTGTCACTCTCACCCATGGACATTCAGGTGAGAACTGCCTCGTCTTCAAACTGTGTATCTGTGTGAAACGGGTACGCTCTGTAGCAAGAGTGGAAGCCGTTAATTGGAGGAAAACAGGGGTCTCCTCTGCTGTTTGGCGTGTACGCGACTCTCCAAACAGACAGGTCGGCTTGCCATTGCGGCATCTTTTTGCCTATCTGCCCTCTACCTACTCCATTCACTAATCTCCTGTCTATAACATCAATCTATCAGGGACAATTATTAGTGAAATGAGACCAGAGGTAAGTGGATGAGAGCTGGCCTGTGGCATACAGCAATCAAACCCCAGCCCATCTCTCTCTGTAGCTCTCTCGTTCTTCCTCTCACCCCCCCTTTCTCTCTCCCTCCAGCTGTGCTCTGAATAGGCCTTTAAATCACCCGGCCTAGGCCCTTTGATTGGTTGACCTCTCTGCATGATTAAACAGCCATTTTCATCACGTCCTCCATAGAAGAGTGACAGAAAGAGAAAGAGGGAGAGAGATGGAGAGACAGACGCCGATAAGGGAGGTGAGCGAGCCCAACCAAATGGGATTTTACCACACTGATGATGACAGACATCTGGATCACACGGGGTGGGGGGCGGGCTGATACTCTACACAGTGATGGCTGGTGTGAATAGCACCTGAAAGTTTAACATATGGCTCCGCTGAATATAGCTGGCAAATTCAGCGGATGACGTGACAGACGTAATAATGTCTATATGACAATAAACTGCCACAATCACCTTTAAACAAAAAAAAGAAAATCGAACATGACACTTTCTAAATACAAAATTTTCTTCATTTAAAAGAGTCAGTTTAACGCTCGTCTGAAAGGACCATAATATAATGCGTGAGATAAGATATCAGACGGTCATAGTTACCACTGCTGTGCACAGTGTCCACAATGATTTACTAAAAGCACTGTTCTAACAGTGGGAGAGTTTAATTTCCTCCTCTTCCCTGAAAACAAACCCTTTCGTCCGATAAAGTCACCACCCCCTCATAACATCTGTTTGGCTTCCGAATAGAAAAAAGAAGAGAAAAAAAAAGCCGCAAAGCCAGTGTGGCGGGGTGGCACAAGCAACAGCAGCTGTTCCAGTGCTGTGTTCAGACTTTAATTAAAGTTTGAATCAGCTCCTCTCTATTTTTTGTCATCCTTCTTTCCCACCACTCTCTTCTCTTCCTTGCCCTGCTTTGAATACAAAAGCTGCTCACTGCAGCAATATTATTTAGTATTTTTCGGTGCGAGCTGTCTTGTTGCTGTTCCGAGTTAGTTAGCGCTGCCAAGTTCCCTCCCTTATTCCTCGGCTGTCTTATTCTTTTCCCTCAGCTCTTTCTGGCCGAGGTGCAGGCTCTGGCGTCGTTTTGTTCAGATTCTTAATATCCCGCCCTTTCACAAATCTAAACACTTTTATGTTGATGCAGCTACAAGCAGACTGGGAGATGGGTTACTTTTGAAAATGTGTCTGTGCTGTGGCCAAGTTTCACTGCGGCAGTGATTGTTGAGGGGAGAATGAGGTGTGTCTAACTGAAAAAAAAGAAAGAAAGAAAAACTAAAAACAGCTTGTTCCTTAAAATGTCTTCATGAGATGTGTGCCAGTGACTAAAAGATGCTCCAACTTGATGATAACTTGGGTTTGGAAAAAGCTACAAATTTCAGACATGTCCATTTTAAATGTAACCACTGGTTTTGGTTATTGGTCATTCCATTGTTTTTGAGCTAACATTTGGTATTGCCTGAAGTGCCAGTTAGACAAATACGATTTGTCATGTGTCAGAGGACACGCAGAGTACGTCTGCAAGTGCACCAGAGGCCATGTCAAGCTGATCCCGAGAACCAAACAAGGTCACACTCTGAAAACAATGAAGAGCTGAGCTGATCAACCAGAACAGCCGCATTCCTTCACATGCAATGGAAACCAAGGAAATCTTGGTAAGGCAGAGGGAGGACAGTCTCGAGAGAAAAGACTGAGTGAAAGGAAGCAACTCCTCCCAGCTCAAGCACATCACCAGGCACAAGCTCCACACCCCATTTCATTTGAAACGGAATGGTATCGCTGATGCATTCCTTCGTGTTTGCTGGCTGTTTCGTCACATGCTCTGCCTCATTATCCAGCCTAGAAAATCTAGAAGCTGAAAAAAAACAGACTCACTGAAGCAAAGATGTTCCTTGCTACTCTACGCCTCTTTATGTGGGGCCAGGCAAGCTGCTGACCAATGCAACAACTGCTGGAAGAAGAGGTCAGAGGTGACCAAGCGCAACTGAAGACATCATGGGATAGCAATGTGTGGCTCACATCCAGACCCATCTATATGCCCCTCCCCATAATGCAGTAGCAGACCAGAGGTTCACCCCAGAATGGGCAAAAAGCAACAACAGAGCACTGGCAATAAAACCTCCATGGCTCTACTCCACCTTCAAAGTACAGATCATTGTAACATTTGACCTCTCTTTTCCCACCCCTCCTCAAAGTTTGGAGCCCTGCTCCTCCTCCTGCTCTTCTTCTATTTCTGGCTACAACCTGCACCCCACCCCCTTCCTGGCGGTCCGCCATTGTCTGGCCTGGAGCACTTATTCCCAGTGTGCCCCTGTCGGTTTGCTTTTTCTCTGCAGGTGGTCGAGGACAGAGAGACAACTTAAAAGAACCCCCAGGATTTGTGCCGTTATTACATGGAGGCAACACAGGTCTGCTAAAAGAATTGGACTGAGCAGTCACCAGTGTTCTGCACACCATGCTGTCTGTGGTTTTCTCCTTAACAAGGTATGTAAGGTAGAAAAGAGAGGGGAATGAGATTTTATAGTCCTCAAGCACATGGTTCCACTGACAGAAGAGAAGCAAAACAAAGTATTTCTGCAGCATCCCGAAAACTTTCCTCTGAAGCTGTGAAATGCTAGGAACGTGATCTAAGGTGCACAGTGTGCATCAAGCTTCGAGTACAGTATAGTTCAAAAGTGAAAAATACTATGCAAAAGAAAAATATGAAAACAACATTTTTCCACTGAGTGAGCTCATAAAATACACGTGTCTCATATCTGCATAACTCTGCAGCAGGTGAGCGTCGTATTACGGGGTAACCGTAGTCCCTGTGAAATCAGAAAAGTCCCATGTACATGTGTCTATAGTCGACATGCTATGCAGTGGCACAATCCCAACATACAATAGAGGCCAGACTCAGTGGGCTACTCATCACTTCTCCCTCTTTAACCCTTTGTGAAGGGTACAAAGAAAGCTGACAAAGAGGCTGTGGAAATAAAAAAGGAGTGAAGAAGGAGGAGGTGTAGGATATTCTATGCTGCTTCTTCACCATTTTAAGAGGAGTTTCAGGCTACATTTTCTATGTGACAAGTCAACTTCACCATAAGCACAGGGACATGAATATCGGGAAACCATTTCTTAGACAGACACATAACATTGTGATTAGGCGTGTGGAGTAAGTGGCCTGGTTTCAACTACAAACAGGGCTATTTACTGTAAAAGGTTTGCACTTTTATTTATGTTCCAGTTTTCTTTTAAAAATAATTTCAGTGGTTCTTTTGGAGTGCTGTTTTAACAGAAATCATTTTTCATCTGGGCTAGAGTTTCAAGAGAAGCAATACTGCTTTTAACCATAGCTTAAAAAATTGAGCTTGTCCCAAAACCTGACAGGTCCCACTTGGCCCTGTTTTAGAAAATTGGCTACTGGGAGTTAAACGTGGAGAGGTGAGAAGCTGGGAAGCGCTCCAAAGTGATTTAGGCTAAAGCTACTCAAAACCTACCCTTCTTTTTGCAGCTGAAGTGGGATAGCATAGCGGATTTAAGAAGGCTAACTGCTTTTTCTGTTATGTTGAAAGAGCAAAATGTTTTTTTCTTTTTTTCTCTGTCCCCATGATTGACTGGTTTTCTGCAAAGAGTCTGCCCTCTCCAAACACACACACAGACAAACACACACACACACACACACACCAAGCTAGCCAAAAGCACCAGCCGACATCTAATGAGTGCCAAGCACTCAGGGGAAAAAATTACTGGTAAACAAAATGAATAAATGAGCACTTATCTCCATCTGGTAAACACACATGCAGGTGCTGACATCAGAGTGTATGGTTTATGAGGCATAGCATGCGTGTCTGTGTGTGTCACACAAACCTGAACCTGAACGCAACTAAGGGACTAGAGAGAGGGTACATTTACCTGTGTCCTACATGGATATGCACACATTTCTTCAATGCCCACCGCTGCCTCGGGGGCACAGTCACCAAACTGCTGACCTCTGTGGAATGAGTTGTCCTTCCTTCCGCTAACATGGAGGTTACTGCTAGTCCCAACACAGACACAATAAAGAGCCCAGACAGGCATCTAGCTGATTTACAGGCTAGCCCACAGCCATGTGGCTCTTTTCAAAAGCCTTCCTTCTATTAGGTCTTATTTACATGGCTGGGGAGTACAGACCATTTGAATTATTTAAGATTCCCCTTGGTAAACACAACAGAAACCAGGAGGGGTGTGTGTGTTAAGCAAGTAGAAGGATGCAAGACAGCAATAACGACACAGCAGATACTATGACTGAGATGGATGAAAAAGAAGTACGCAATTATGAGTTACTGCACCATTACATTAATCAAAACATTCAATAACTACATGCCAGTGAAAACTCTTCACCATTTCATCTCCTTTACAACAGTGGAGAGTTACCTTACATTAAACCAGAGGTCTTTTCACTTTCACGTGCACAAATATGTTAAGATACAGTGTGCACATCAACGGTGTGCTGCTTATCTCAATGCAAATACATGCACAGGCACACACCCACAGTGCACTGCCTCCTCTCTCACACAGTGGTTCTCATTAACAAGCCAAACATGCCTGAAGAGGCAGACAGACTCTAGTGAGCACAGTAAACAACCAGTAGGCTCCCTCATCTAAACTGAGACTATCTCAGCATCCGCAAGACACAATTTCTGCTACTTATACTGACAGGCTCCAGATAGAAGCCATTCAAAGGTTAGAATTTTGCCCTATAAACTAGGGAAATTGGTTGTTCCTGCTAAGAGTAAATTTAGGAAGGCAGACACTAGGGGTATGTGGGATACCCTCTATGTCTGTGACTTAATTCTCAGTTCTAACATACTGTTCATAAAAGAAAAAGAAAAAAATTTGAGATTCACATTAAGTAACAATAACTATGATTCTAGGAAGCCTCACTTCACAGATGCTAATCCAGGAAAATATTAAGTGCAACTCAACCTGTCAGATGCACACCTCATCAATAAAATTATTAAACAATATAGATGACATGAGATGAGATTACAGGAAGGAATGATGATTTCCAGATCAATACCAGACTCGCTCTCTTTTTATAAGCGAAAAAGCAACAAGAGAAACCTTTTTTCTTTTCCTTTTTTTGGTCCGTCTGCAACAATCAGACCCAAGCTGCCCGTCTGAGTCAGTGTCTGATGGGGGAAGACAGACTGCTGACAAGAGCATTAGCCTGCCAGGTAGGAAGCCTCATATGCTGAGGTTGTGCCCACTAGCTGCAGGTGTAGTGGGATTCTAGACAAGGCCACTAGGTCAGAAGTGGAACGAGCTTAATTCTGCATCGCTGGGACCTTCGGAATGACTGTAACTCAATCCAAGTAGTGACATGCTGGGGGTCGAGGGTCAAATACAGCCAATGACACTGGTTCGCTTTGGTTGGGATGAGTCTTTCCCACAAATGAAATGAGGGATTGTCAATTTGACTTTCTTTGAAAATAAACTCATCGCAGTATTGTCCTCGAGAAATGTGAGTATGCACATAACAGTGAACGACAAAATTTCTTCTTGCCCTACTTAAGTCAGTCTTGTCCCTCTGCCTTGCATTGTAAGCAAACCAACCAACAAATCTTTGAACAATAAAGGGAGCCATGTAAACTCTGTTCCCCAACATGCAGCACAGACTAACACTGGAGCTTCTTTCAATTTGCAGCCAGATTAGCAGGAGTGGTTTTGATACTGTCAGAACGGCAGAGATTTTTCTATTCCGAGTTGTCTTGAGTGAGTGGCCTTTTCAGTGCCTGCTTCAAAAAGCATCCCTGTACCCGAGCAGCTGTCACTTTCAGCAGGCACTGAGGAAGACGGAAGCGGGGGAGGGGTCCTTTGAAGAAACGGTTAAAAGTGAGCGATAAAAATAAACTGGGAGAGAGGAGAAAATTAATTATACATAACAGACAGTTCACTTGGATGAGCACGGCGGAGAAACTAAAGCTGCCTTCCTCAAAGAAAGAAAAAAGCCATTTTCAGACTGCAGACATTTCTGCTCTGCTCACAGTGGTCATATTGAATCAGCTATACTATAGTAAGGCATGCAACAAGGATTTTGGGTTTTTAATGGTCAGAGCATCAAACAGTACAGCCTGAGCCCTCATTTAAATTCCACAACCACTCACTTTATGCATCCTTTCTAGTTCAGCCAGTTTCCCCGAGACCAAAATAAAGCTGTCACACCTGATCACCCCCCTCCCACACCCCCCCTTTTTTTTTTGCAAAAACTTTGATGAAGCTTGCAGATAGCTCAGTCTACCTTTAAATTTGCCTCTGATTGGCACTGATGAGGGTTTATGCTGCCGGCTCACCTGCAAACTCACCTCTTGATATGATTCGTAATGCACCAGCACTTTGTAGTTCAACACCGCCCACTGACTCTCAATCCCAGCTTCTTATTTGGGCCAAATGGAGGTCATTCCTATTTGAGCAGTCAGTCAAGACAGGCCCGCCAGGTATTGGCGAGTGAATTTATTTCATATTAAGGCTTGTCGGCTGGATAGGTGTTAGCACCATGAGAGCTGTGAGTGTGTGTGTGTGTGTGTGTGCACAGCATGGCCTTCGGGTAGAGCCCTACTGCTGGACCCTCTTTCGTGCTTTTTAATATTGCTGTTGCTGAGTGGCTCCTCACCTCAGGGCATCACAGAAACCCTGGAGAGCCTAAGTAAAATACTGATGGAAAGACAGGAAGGGAAAGGCTCAGAAAGAGATATAGGGAGGTGACCGACGGAGAGGCTGGGCAGGACGTGACGGAAGCAAAGAAGGAAGAAAAGATCAAGACGTGCAACGAAATAAATAAATAAATAAATAAATAAACACTAGTTTAACAGAACCCAGCAGGCAACATACCTCTCTGCCTAACCTCTTTAGCAAGACTGACACAAATGAAAACTCATGTAATAAAAACATGCCATCTCCACCGGCTGTGATATGAAAGCAGATATTGCATTACAACATCGCTGAGCCAAAAAAGCCCTCAGTCACACATGGGGGGGGTGGGGCAGAGTTAACACTACTGTGTACGTGACACTCTCTGACATAACCACTGTTTCAGTTCAAGAGGGGATCCCGTTTCAGTTAGTAGTAAACGCTTCTTCACTGAGCCAAAGGGGCATCAATGGACAGGCACTGGCAAACAATGAAGACTAGCCATCTCGTAAATGAAACATAGTGAGGAGCCAGTTGTGAAACAGACAGAGAAGCCTGGCCTGGCCTGCTAGTCCAGTCTCTCTCTAGGAGGAGGAAGAAAAGGGAGACCAGAGGAGAGGAGAATCGGCATGCAACCTGACAAGGTGTAACTTTGCTGGAGAAGAGGGAAAGTGTTCGATTTGGGGGGTGTCGGTGGCAAGAACGGACTAGGAAAGGAAGTCTGAGTGGCAGCATGAGGCTGGAGCCAGGAAGAGCAGCAGAAAAGTGGAGGCAGAGAGTAGGAAATGCCTAAAAGTTGAGGATGTTACACTGGTCAAACATTGAGGAACACCGGAAAAGGACCTGGATTCTGCAGTGTAGCAACACACAGACTACAAAACTGTGAGTGCAAACACAGTGCATATATCTTCCCACTGCATGAAAGCCATGAATCATAGTGCAGCATACCCTCAAGAATACAGTTACACTGTGAAAGTCCTTTCCCATATATAAACAATTTCCTTAACCCAGTGAAGTAGTTTTTCACTCCAGCTGAGAAAGTCCCATGTGTGTCTGCAGGAATTTATTTCAAATCCTTGTTTTTATTTCCTTTTCTAAAATCCTCTATCAATATAAGCAGTAAAGCAAAAATATATCAAGCTCAGTCTTACAGCATGCCAAGATGCAATTCAGTCCTCACTTTAGCGCAACCCCTCTGCTTCGTCATCCATCTACAATCTAATTAGACCTTAAATATGCCGCTCACTGAAACGTCCGGAGCAATGCGACGTGGGGGGAGCCACACAAAGGCCGGACCAGAGGGGTGCAAAGAGCACATGTCAGCTCGAATTCCAAAGTTTGGACATCACAGATTTACTCTTCACAGCGGCAAACGGCAGCAGGCAGACTGGACAGGGCAGACTTTGAAAATTCACGACACTGCTGCTCTATTGTGGGGCAGATCTGTATCATAATTAGGGAAGATTGAGGGAAATTGCTTGTAATTTTCTGGCTGGGTTGCCAGCTTTCATGTTAATGCCGTACAAGATGACATTTGGACTAGTGGGACTTTTTGAAACAACAAAGAAACAATCACGTAGGTGAGATCCTCCCATTTCTCATAGATTAGGGTCAAAACAGGCAGTTGTTTGGGCATGTCTAAACATGCACATGTGTAATCATGAGCATATTATTATATCCATAATCACTTGAAGATTTTTTTTGTCACTAGGAGAACTACACTGAGCTTTTTGTCATTTCAAGCCCCGTCGCTGCTAAATAAGAAAAAGGTCATTGTTTGCACACAAAAAAAGTCAATGATGCCTTTGGTTCCTCTCTGTCAGTCACACGCTGGTGTGAATAATGCCAGTTTTGATTTTGACATGTTCAGTATGCTTGTGTTGTGCAGCTGGTGAGATGTCCCTGGTCCTGTGGTTAAGTGATTTAAAGCCTTGTGTCTAGGCACCACCTCTTAAACAAACACTCATGTCATGGTTGAAATCCCACAGTATTTACATGTGAATGCATGTCATTTCATTGAACTGTCAATAACAAACTGTTGCTTCCCCTATCTCAGGCCAAACAGGGTCACACCACCTCTAATACAGAATTATGCCATCATCACACACAAACCGCCTCTGTCTATTCCAGGGGGTGCCACATGTAGTAAAATCGTCCGACGGGTGCCACGATGTGCAGATGATACACCCACGCGCAAATATTTAAGGAACACAGATGTGACTTTTCTCATTAACCCCCAGTCTTGCACCCCACCACCCCGAAAAAAGGTTCAAATTATCTCTAAGCCTTTACTCATCTAATATGATTCATGAATGCATGTTTAAAACGGGCTCCAAATGAATTCATGCTGCGTGCGGGGGTCGGGGTGGGTAGACTAATTTGGTTAACCAGGATTTGATTAAAAAATAGAACTGAGGAGAATCCGATAGAGCAATGAGAGCATTTTCAATAGCTGACAACCGATGCGCACTCAAACACACCCACAGACAGCCCTCACCACTCCATCCCTGCTCAGAAGAGAGGAATTCAATTGCCGTCGAATAACAAAGCTCGCAAATTGCCACAAACTGGTTTGCAGATTAATGGCCCAATCACATCACGCCGACATACAATTTCTAATTATTTTAAAGCTAATACGGGAATCGCTTTATTTATTTGTTTATTTTTTAGAAGGGTGGGGGGGGGGGGGGGGGGTACTACCTTGTTCCCTAGAGAAATCTAACACAACTCCTCCCTTAGGTCCATTTATTAAAGCCGGGGCAGTCAAACATAAAAAAAACAATAAATAAATAACATTAAAAAAATAATAATAAAACGTTTAAGGCCAGGCAGACTCTTCAGACTCCCCCCGATTATTTACCCAGGCGACAGTGAGTGTCAGCTCCTTGAATACCTGTAATTATGTATGGTGGTGGCATTCCTCCTCCGAGGCAATGCAACCGCCCGGCGCACTCTGAGCCAGATTAGGCTGCGAGCTGGTCCGCGTTAGCCCGGTGCCGGTAGTTTGCTTCCCCCCCTCCTCCTTTTCCCATTCTCCCAAAAACTCTTATTTTTAATTCAACAGCCGTGCTTCAAGCAGAGAAAAACTCAACACACTGCACCAAAACCCGCGGATACTTAAAAAAAAAACCCCGCAACCATCCCCTTTTTTCTCTCAAAGCACCAGGTGTTCAGCGCGAGGCAATAGAGTAATAGAGTTAGCTAAAGCGGCGCGCGAGCTCAAAATATCCGCAGTTTTAACAGTTTGTGTGTGTCTGTGTGTGCGCTTCTGTGTTTCCAATCCGGCTGGTGGTCACACCGGGGCGCACATTCAACACAGCGCAACACAGAAACGCAAGTCTACACACACCAGCGCACACCTAAATAAGTAGATATCTCTCTACAGGTCCTCCGTCCGCACGGCTTTCCACGGCTGCCTTTGGTCGGAGCCACAAGCCTCCACCTTTCTCCCCGGCAAACTCGTGGAGAAACCACACAGCGCGAGCTGGGAAGACGTTGGGGAAAAGAGACGAAACACAACCCCAAACTCACCACACGGTGTCAATACAGAAGGGGGGGAATGTAAGCGCAATATTTCCACCAAAAACTGCTCCTTCCACGCGAAAAGAGCCCTGCTCCAGAGTTTTCGCGGTACTTACAGGTTCAAGTGATCCTTGGGGTAGATATCCTCGCCATGGTTTTAAATTCCAAAACTTGTGGACATTTCCACACTGGTCACAGAGCGGGTCTGCTCTCTCTCCGGCGGCTCCCTGCGTGTGAATGGAGCGGAGAGGAGAGGAATGCAGCTCCGGCTCCAGGAGTAGGAGGGAGGGAGAGAGGGAGGGAGGGAGGGAGGGAGGGAGGAGGCGCTCTGCCGCCGCTGTCCCTGCTGATGCTGCAGTACCCAAACAAACCCATAGAGGGCTTCCACTGCTTTATAATGTGAAGGCTGGGGAGACCTTTACATTACATTCATAATTTGGCCAAGCTTAGCTTCCACACGTGCAAAACTATTTTTTTCACGTTTTTAATTGAATTGTAATTATGAACTATTATGTTCGTACACTGTTAATTATCTGGCTTTCTGTATTTCCTCCTTCTCAGTTGTAGGTAATTATGTAGTGGCAGGCTCTGTAAATGAATATTTATATCTACTTAATAAAAATCTAAAAAGAAATGCAAAACTGTGCAAAAGTCTTGAGTCACCATTCATTTTTTTAATATTTTGCTTCCAAGGAGCCAGAGTTTCCTGTAATGTTTTTAAAGCAGTCTTGAGCAAGGTCTTTTAAAGTTGTTCCTTGCAAGTTGGCTGCAGTTCTTGTATCTGACCATTTTCAGAGAATTTTGTTTGTTTTTTTAAGTCACTTAACACTGACCTATGAATCATTCAAGCATAAGAAAAGATCATAACTCAAAGGATGAGCAAGTCTTGTAACTACACATAGCAGACGACTTAGCAAAGCAGCAATTTTAAATTGTCTTTAGGCACTTTGTTACTAGCAACCTGTCACAAAAGCATGTAATTTGTTCCCATTTCTTTAGCCGATTATATGAAAAATACCAAAGATAACACAGTTTGACAGGCATAAAATAGTATTTTTGCACCAGCAAGGTGATTTTCATAGAGTTATTAGCTGAAAACTTGGCACATCTCAGCATGGTGTGTAGCATGTCCTTTAAAAAACTGACAACACTGGACAAGTGGAGGACAAAAGAAGAAGTGGCTGACCTAAAAAGCTATTTACAGCAGATGATGGTATCTGAAAGTCATGTTCTTGAGAAAGAAAATTACAAAATCCAACAAAGATCTCACACAGGACCTGAAAGATGCAGCTGGACCTTCAATTTTTCTATGTACTGTTTGCTGAAGCCTCATCAGAAATAGTCTCAGTGGAAGGGTGGCTGCCAAGAAGCTATTCTTAAGGAAGGGAAATGGGGGAAATTACACAGGAACTGCACTGAAAGTCAGTGGCAACAGGTCTGATGGAGTCCTGAATTACAGTTTTTGGTTCAAATGATCATCAGTATATATGGAGGAGGTTCAGCATGGATCAGGACATTACATAAAGCAATGACAAAAAAGCTCTTCTGAGAAAGTTTGTGCTATATTTAAGAATAAATGTTGACTTTCAAGCTCATGCAAACTGTTAAAAACTCAGTTTTCACCCTATATACTTTATTTCCATGTATGTTTGCACAAGTTTCAGTGAATCGCTGCACCAATTCCCCATTTTCTTGGTAAAATATAAAGAAATGACTTTAGTTCAATTTAATTATATTTAATTAACATAAAACAAAGAGAACAAGAAAATCTGGAGGCCACTTAAAATATAATCATGGACATTGTTACTTTCAACTACCACTCCAGCAATCACAACTAATCACAGTTGTGAAAGTCATTATTATCACAGTTATTATTACCTACATAAATATGTTTCACAGCACACATCTCTCACTTCAAGTTAAAACAAATAGCAGACGCAGGAAAAGATTACATTAGAAGTAGACGACAGCAGAGGGGGAGAAACCCAGGCAGTACTGTGTGGGAACAAGATAGAGGTGATGACAGGAGTGGACAGAGTGACAACAAATATTTGCAAGACAACCAGTTGACATTAAAGCCCTGACAGGCACAGTTTATCCTGTTGCAAGATATTGCATACCTGCAGGTCGTGAGCAGAAAATCTAAATCTACAGTGAATGGTGTTCAAATTAGAACTTGCCCGGGAGATGATCGCAGACAGATTTTAGTTGTGAGCTCCACAAAACAAGTCAGACTTCTAATTAAACGAGGAGGCCCGAAGCCTGTCTGTCATGTCCCATCAGCTGACACATTTCCACAGCCTTACTTAGACTCAGTGTCACTTTGATGACAGATTTTCAATACAAACTGCCCCTGTAAGCCTATACCCCAACCAACTTTTAATTCTTCCTCTTCTCCTATGATATTGAACTTCACAATGGTGAAAGCCACCTTCGAAGCTTTATTTCAATATTCCTCGAAGAGCGAGTGAATATTAGGAGCTTAGGTAAGCCATGTTTTTGGGCACTTTTCCATGATGTCTGTGCAGCAAGGAAGCTTTTGGGATAACTGAGTTACTCAAACAGGCAGCTCAGGTTACCAATTGCACTCAGGAGAGCAGAGACCAAGATCTGGCACTAACCACACCACCTGGCCTCACGAGCTGTGTGTGTATCTAAGTGTGAGAGGGTGAGAATGAGTGTTTCACGGACGAAGATGCAATGTGTGTTTTTGATTAAAAACAACACAGACCTTTGCGTGCCTGCACATTAGAATAGAAGAGTAGCTGAGTTTCGACACTTGCCAGAAAATTTCCCCCAAGTCTATCAAACCTCGCAGCTTTTCAGTAGTAGTCAAAAAGCCCACTGTGTGCCTTTAGAAACAATTGGTTTGGGCACACTAATACTAAAAGATTAGCCTCACTTAACATGTGAAAGGCCTCTGGACAAAACCTCTATCTCGCAGTTAAACAGTAACACATTGATTAGCTTTGTATTAGTGTGACTCACGTCTGTCCAGTTCACTTCAGGCCGGGTGCAAATTCTCATGGGAAAATTTTTCATGTAGTATGAAATACAATAGGCTTATGTGAGCCAGAATGACTATTTGCTTCCTCTGTCTTCCACTGAGCTGTTTGTTGAGTTCTGGTTGCATATTATTACAGTAATAAATAAAGACACAGCACTCCTAATATGCTTAAACAAAAAAACTCTGCCCTTTCTGTGCACATACCTACAGTGCAAACCAAAAGCTGTTTTGTCTATAGTGCTCAGTGGTGGTATTTTTTTTAATGAGCCTGATTAATCTTAGCTGTCATGACTTCACTAGATAGTGCACGGGTCGAGTTGCTTGGGCTGAAAGCTGTGAGAATATAAAATAAATGCACGCATGGCTGTTTGGATGCTTTGCTGCTGTTTTGCTCTCTGCTTGTTTTGTTTATTTAATATATATTCATGTAGTATTAATGGGCCTGAGTTTGGCAAGAAGAGCAAATATTTTAAGTGAGCAACAAGACACCAAGAAATGTTTGAAAAGAGTGAAAAAGAGCACCGGTCGTCCTTGAAAATACACAAAGTGTGCAATCGCACAGACGCACATAAATGCAGTTTTGTGCAAACACTCCAACAAGCAAGGATGTTTGCATCTATATACACAAACAGATCCATTCAAAGATCTCACATCTTTTCTGTCCATAAAACACAAAAGGCTGCTTTTATACACAGGGAAATGATCACACTCAGATACAATGACAGTACCTTGAATTTCCAGTTATTCCTGACACACAGATAACAGCAGATTAAAATGTGCTCCAGAGACACAAAAATAAAAGAGAGATGGAGAAAACTTTGTTTTAATTCTCTTAAAGTGAAAGAAGATCACTGTTTGTTCTTCCCTAGCAGTCGATGCCATCTCTTTTACTGCCCATGAAACCCGATCCTTGGTACATAAAAGCCAAAAAAACATCTGATCTGTGCCAATTAGGCGCAACTAATCAGATTTGAACCAGCGAGTGAAGTGCAGCTTTGGTAGCCTTGTAACCTGAGGTGGCACAAACAGGGGGCTAAACAGGTAATGAGCCATTAATTGGCTAACAACAAGATGGCTGACTGCTGGGTAGCAGGGTTACAGGATATCATCTGGCTAAACCTGTCTGATCTGTTTGTACAGTCACTTCAATCCTATTTGAGCTCTGAGGATCTTGGGCCATTATGGAACTGTGCCATCTGTGCCCTCCATCGCCAGATCAGGACAAACAGAAACTTTTTGAAACGTCTGTTTGAAGCCAAGTCAAAATAACAAAACATAACTATCTGTCTTGATTATTTCAGGCAATTGAAGATGTTGATGTTAGAACAGATTATAACATTTAGCACAGTCATAATGAGGCGAAGTGTTCATTAAAATAACGCAGTCCAACACTAATAGTACAGAAAGATACACAGAAGCACAAAGCTATTCATTCATCAAAACTGTCCCAGAATTCTTTGCTCTGTTGTTCAAATATAATATATATATTATGGAGGGACAAGATGATTTTCTAGGCTTCATTTATAAACTTCAACCACTTTCATGAGTGAAAAATATTACATTGAACTTACATATTCACACCGTCATTTGCCTGTGATGAACCTATACATTTTCATTAGATAGACCTTTTCAACTGCTCATTAATGCAAATCTAATCAGCCAATCAGATGGCCACAGCTGATTGCATATTAACATGGTCAAGGCAACCTGCTGAAGTTCAAATTAGCACCAGAATGCGGAAGAAAGGTGTTTTAAGGTGGCATGGTTGTGTCTTGCCAGACAGGCGAGTCTGAGTATTTTAGAAACTGCAATGAGCTGGGTGAAAATGCCTTGTTGATGCCAGAGGTCAGAGGAGAGTTGCTAGGCTCCTTTGAGTTGATAGGAAGGTAAAAATAACTCATGTCAACTAAGAACAGGAAACTGAGGCTACACATAGGCTCATGACAGTCGACCGCAGATGAATGGAAAACATTGTCTTGTCTGATGAGTCTTGATTTCTTCCGCAAAATTCAGATGGTAAGGCCAGAACTTGGCATAAACAATGTGAAAGCATGGGTGCATCCTGCCTTGTATCAACGGTTCAGGCTGCTGGTGCTGGTGTAATGGGGGGTATTTTCTTGGCACACCTTGGGCTTCTTGGTACCAACTGAACATCATTTAAATGCTACAGCCTACCTAGTTGCTAACCATCTTCATCGCTTCATCCCATCTTCCGATGGGTGTTGATGGTTGGTTGATAACACACCGTATGAGAAAGCTCCTTAAGAACCCCCCCCCCCCCCAGTCACCAGATCTCAATCCGGTAGAGCACTTTTGATACATGGTTTAATGGGAGAATCACATCACGGATGTGCAGCAATTGTGTGATGCTATCATGTCAAAATATCTGACGAATGTTTCCAGCATTTGGTGAATCTGTGTCATGAAGAATGAACACAGCTCTGAGCTCTGGATCAGAGCTACTAACATGATGTAACTAATAAAAAAGGCTGGTGAGTACATGATAAGATCAGTGATCTCAAACTAACAGTGTGTGATGTAATGGATAAATGAAACACAGACAAACTTCCCCCTAGTTTATTTGCATACAGTACACCAGTGTATACTTTTGTATTATGTTACACGCTAATTCTGAAGAGGCACTCACATGAGTGTATTGCCAAGCACAGCATTCCAGTTACTAGCTGCAAAACCCATCACCTGTGATGTATGTGATCACTACAATAGCTTAGTGCTTTCCTAATATGAACAAACAACTTCATTTCCATTAGTAAACACCACAGACATGCACATTTTTAATGCCCTTCTAAATTAAAGCTTCTGAAAGTTTACATCTATTGTACGGCATCTGTTCATGGCAAAGGGAATCAAATTGTATCTGCATGCACATGTATTAAGTTAAATGTTGTTTTTTATTACATTTAAGTAAATTGCAGGATCACACCTGGGCTTGTTAGGAGCGATACTAATCAAACAGTAACACGAGGAGAAATCAAGAAAGTCATTAGGGGATTGAGAAACCTGGTATTGCTGGAGGTTAAATTGTTTATGCATTATAAGATTATGCTTATGCAACTGTTGTGAAATCGTAATGTCTTAGTAAGGTAATATGAGTTAAGAATACTTCCACCTTAATTATTCATTCAGTTTGCATTTCAGTTGTGGGAAACCTTAAGAGACTCTGGAGACTTGCTCTTTAAAATTGCTGCAACCTTATAGGCAGGCTCATTGGCCATGATTTAATGTGCATCTTTTCATAGACCTCAGTTATCAATTAGCTGTAAGTGTACACCACTGGGAATATCCTCAGTCGTGCCTGCCACATTAACATCCATTAGAAGTGAATCACCTGTCTGTGCTAGAGCTCCTCATCTGCTGAATGTTTTCCTCTGGGCTGCAATCTGTCATAGTGGGGGGAAAAGACTGGTGAGATAAGAAATTGCTGCAGCTTGTGAATCATTTTAAGGTGCTCACAAATCTCAGAATTATCAGTTTGCTTCACACCAATGAGTGCCGAGCCCGAAGACTTATTATGAATGTGGCAAGGGAGCACGGCCAGCACAAAAACACAGCAAATTTGTAACGACGACGGTTTGTGATTTCACCTCTGATGGACCTTAATACGTTCTAAATTGATAAGGTAGATTCTCCTCTTCGTGAATATTGAAGAGCTTTATAGAAAAACAAATACGAGTCGTGTAAATGCAGTGGGAAACAGAAATAAGCAATAGCGCATGGAGTCAATTAGTGGCAGAAATGCTATGATGTATGTAATTAGTATCAAAAACAGTAACAACTTTGATATTACTTGAGTGTTGCAGCGTAATTAGAAGCATGTTGTACCAGAAAGCACACCTCGTAAGGCACCGGAAAACACAACACCATTAATTTTCCACGTGCTGTGCTGGGCATGCAAACAGTAGGTTCCTCTATGCTTGGCTGTTTAGCAGCAAAGCTTGTTTTCTGCTCATGCCCAGCTATTTTTTGAAAGAATGCATTTGGTGCAGAAATTTTTGAAGTACCCAATCATAATTAAAATCTAGGTGAGGCGAACTGAACCTAATTAGTTACAAACAGCCTCTTTGTGTCATCTCTCAGCTGCCATCAAACACTTTATGTGGCCCTTCTCTGCTGGCTTCTGATGTGCACGCCTTGGGGTGCTCATAGTAGGGAGACTAGCTAACACCAGTCTTTTGATTAAATTTGACATATTCCATTTTGATCAAAAAATCACAGGAACCTGTGTTGTGACTGTCTTTTGATTTTGGTATTATTATTTCCCCCCCCCCCCTTTTTCACTTCACAGTCACAGAGATCTGGAGGACAATGAGGAGGGAAGGAGAAAGAGAGGTGAGGGAAAGAGCTTTGATGTTTCTATTTGTACAACACATAGCTGCTTTTGTAGATGTCCTTTAAGAGTGTGGCTGACTTTATGGCGCGGTGATGTCCTTGTGCTCAATGTGTGAGCTTAAATATTGTCAGGACACATGGCTAAAAATAATCACAAAGCTATCCTCTCCTGTCATGTAAAATATGTATACGCAAGCTGCAGCATTGTGGGTTAATACTGAGCTAGCAAAAAGCATCCATTATTTTAGCATGACTGTCGTTTATATTTTTAGCATATTTTATGGCAGTGTTAAATAGATTAACATGTCATTAAGCAGACATGCTGACCCTCTATTCGTATATTTTATGAAGAAATGTATTTATGTAGTTTATGACGAAGTTTATAAAAGAAATACATCCATTTCTATCCAAACAGCTTGCTAACATGGTTGCAACAAGCTAGGAGGATAGCAAGATCTGGACCTCTGTAATCTTTTTCAAAACACGGCAGCACTCCAGAAAAAAAGTATCTGTGTTGTGTTTAGTTGGATCACTTGATGCAAAACTCAAGAGGAGGACAGCTGGTTGGTTTAGGCAAGAGGAGACGTTACTTCTTCCTTCTGTGATTTTAATTTCAAGCTCCCTCTTGGGGTTGCGTCAGGAAGGACATCTGGGGTAAAACTGTCAAATCAAATATGGGGGGCTACCTGCTGTGACAAGGCAGGGGCTCAAACTATTTTAATTTCAAGTGAAGGGAGAACTTTGCTGATCTGTTTTTATGTAGTGGTTTTATGCAGGCAGCATTCATCTTCCATATTTCTATACACACAGTTGTGCCTGCTAAAAAAGAGAAATGTACACAATGAAGTACTTTACAAGTGTGACTTTCCTTTTGGTTTTTCAACACCTTAAATACGATACATTCTGAGAGATAATTGTGACCAAGCCTTGTTGTTCCTGAAATTTGGTGCTAATCAAGTGCTAACATGTTCAATTTATTCTGTATTTAATAGGTGGGGAATGTCCAAGTTTAAATGATGAATTCCAAGCTTAAGTAAACAATCAACACGGCAGGCAGTGAGAAACAGCGAGGCAGAGTTTCATTTGATATATCAGCCAAATGGAAGTGTAAATAATTTATATTTTAATATCAAGTCAGAATATTATAAACTTTAGCCCTACCATGTACCATCAACCTTAAATGCAGCCTTTATTTTTGCAGACTTTGCTTTCATGAATAATAGTGGAGCAAAATGTTTATAAAATAGACGTGTTTTCAGACTTAATGTAAGACACAAACTGGACAATCTGGAGACTAATATGTAACCATTTATAATGATCCATCCTGTGCGCTTTCTTAAGAAAAGCTTCATCACCACGAGTGCCGATCTCAGATCAGCTCAGCCTTTTACATGAGGACGAAAGACAGTTAGCGGGCCTCCTCGGGGATTCCAAATCAGCACACTCACATTTTGGTCCAGACACGTTCCTGGGTGCCTGTGGGAGACGGTATGTCAAAACGTCTACTTCTAATGACTGCCTACTTTGTCTAGCTCATTTAAAATTGAGGGCTGTATGCCAAGCCTTTGCCCATGCCAGGTTTTAGGTCCCAGTGACAGTAACAGTTTTAATCATATCTTGGCAGGTATGCTTATGCTGAGGGTTTCTTTGTGCAGGAAGTTTGCGGTTTGCCTGGTGTTAGATTAACAGAGTCTGTCATCTCAGCCGAGCCCAGAGCCGAAATCAGATATCACGTTAGGCACCTCTCTGCCCAGCAGAGAAGGATTGCATTGCCTCTTGACCTCTGAGAACTAGCAGAACAATACCCATGTTAAAGCATGTCAAAATTCATAAATTAATATTGCCCCCTGTATCTAATAATGACATTTTTAGGTGTAAAATTAGGAGTAGCCTCCTTGCCTCTCAGTGCTGCTGAGGCTTGTCACGATTTTAGAGCTGCTTTGTAACTTTCGGAGTTGAGTTCTCACTAAACAACAAAAACACCGCATGTTGTCACAGCGTTTTCCACCCAAATAACTTCCACCCAAATTACCTGCAGTTTCATCATCTCATATTTAGCTGAAGCTTTTGTCATCCGCAGTGCCAGCAGCACCTGCTGTTGCTGTGTCTTTTAGCTCTCTTCAGCAGTGTAAAGCTTGCTCCCATCTTGCCCTTGACAGAGGAGCTTGTCACCCTCACACAGTAATTATACGAGAACTGATGTCTCCTCTTTCCATTGAATTATTGAGAAGGTGGAGAGGACACCAGATCCTATGTAGAGAGAGACATCGCTGTTCACTTCCGAGTGGCCTCCGGGTATAAAAAATCCCAAACGGACAATGCTGTGCAGAAGCAGATCGCCTGCATGTAATACCATTGAGTCTTCTTCCTGAATCCAGCTTCAGTCGTCTCGCTGGATCCCTGATACACAGCTTCATTATAACATAAGAGCGTCTTAGCTTGTGAAGACTGCAGTAATGAGCAATTTGATTGTAAGGCGACATGCTATACATCTGTCAAAACAAAAGCAGTGAACTTTGTATATAATGTAATTTATGCAGTATATAAAATTACCATTAAACAGCATTGATCAAATTTTAAGACTTGAGATTGTCACTCGTATTTTCTTGTAATTTTGCCTCTGTAAAACCCCACTGAGGATTTTAAATCAATCAAGCAAGAGGCAGACTTTCATCTTTAATTTAAGGGTTCTGGCAAAAGCATCGCATTAACTGTTTAGGGAATACAGCCATTTATATTCATAGTCCAATTGGACAACTGACTGACGAGCAGTTTTATGGCTTCCTTATGCCGTGACAAACTAAGCATTAAAAGATGTGCAGTTGACTCCAAGTGTTGATCTTCTCTTCTCTCAGTGTGAGGTCCAAAGGTGTTAGAAAGCCATGATAGCCAAATCTATCATAGAGATAGCAAGAACTTAAATCAACAGTCTGGTACATGCTGAAAATGAAAGATTGCACTGGCCAGCTCAGCCACACCAAAAAGCCCAAAACACCACAGAAGATAACTAAAGTGGATGATTGCAGAATTTTTTCCTTGGTTAAGAGAAACAAATTCATCTCTTTATCTAACCAAGTCAAGAACACTCCAGGGTTTCATTGTCAAGCTCTACAATCAATAAATGGTTTAATGAATGGAAACACAGAGGCTTTGGAACAAGGTGCACTCTACTAGTTACACTCAAGAGCAAGAAGGCTGGATTAGACTTCGCCAGAAAACATTTAAAAGAGCCTGCGCAGTTTTGAAAAGACAAAAAGTCTTTGTAAAAATTGAAACCAATATTAACTTGCACAAAAATGACAGGAAGAGAAACATATGGAGAAGGAAAAGAACACCTCATGAGCATAAAGCATATCACGTTATCTGTCATGCTGGAGATGCTGGAGCAAAAGTGGTTTCTCATCTATGGTGCTATATGAATGCACCTCAGCAGTGCATAAATACGGGCCACAGTGATCTTTCTCCAAAAAAGCAGACGGACGTCCCTGTCCTTTAAAGATGCATAATGCAAATGTCAGCACTGCAATTGTGAGCAGCCACACTCCCCTTAGACAAGTGTTATTACACAGGAAATCCTGCCACGCGTCTCTCAAAACACAACTCTGCTTCTGCTACCACCTCACCTTTGGACACCTACACCAGTCGTATATTTCGTGAAATGCACGGCATAGCGTGCGTCTGCACGAAATCATTTTATTGCAGGAAAAAGCAGCACGCTTGTTTGCAAAGCTGTCTGATTCGCTTCATTGTCGCGCCAGCGTTGGGCTTTTGATTGCACAAATGAGTCTTTTTGTTTTAATCCTCCACTGAACAGCCCAAGGTCATTACATTTCTGTGGAGTATGCTAACTTGCCAAGAGGTGGATTTTCCCCTAAGGTAACCTACACTGGCTTGTGTTTTAAACCTGTGAGAAAGAATGAAGAGACAAATAATTCTGGCACAAATGAACCCGCCTGCGGAGAAAGTGGCTTTATAATTAAATGTACTCCAAGAAAAGCATTTCCACTACTCGCACGACAGAAAAACCTTTCACCTTGTTCCCTTTCAGAGCTCACCTCTGCACTGCTTAGTTACCATGGTGCCATGGAGGTGGTGTGATTCATACACCACTATCCTTTTTCCTGCTACCCATCTGTATGCGGGTTATGATTTTATTTCACAATTTAAGCAAATGGTGTACCGATGAAGTCAGAAGGGAAACAAAAAGCAGTTGAAGAATTTCCTAATAAAAACATGTGGTAATATGTTTCACAGTGAGAGACTCTTGAAATCAGCTTTGACGAGATGGTCTCAAGAGAAGTGACTAAATGTGAACTGCCTTTTGTGTTACACTCTGTCCAATACTGAATGAACTGAAGTGCCTGAAAACTTCAGTTATTTCTGATCATTTCTCACACTCAGCTGCTCGAGCTTTAACACACATTGTCACACAATGATCCAACCCTTACAAGGCAGCTTATATAATCTGTTCTATGGTAAGACTGAGGACTTGATGTGACTTGTTTATGCACACAGTTTTTCCCTTTCTCCTCTTCACTCCAAGCTGTCTTCCGCACAGGAACATATTACAAAGAGAAAAGGTGGCATGTAGGAGTAGCATAGGATAGCTGGCCTCAGTTCAGTGCCTCCATCTCCAGCCCTGACAGAGCAGTGAATGACCCTCACTCACAGCTGTCCTGGACCCACTCAGCCAAGCAAACTTAAAGCCTGGAAAACAACACACTATACTAGGATGCTAAGATGCGGTCGGTAGAAGAGATAGATGGGAAAAGAGTTATTTAAATGCAAAGCAATGCATCTTGGGAAAACCTCAGAAGCTAAAGCCAGAATGTGGCCGTGCATTTTATGGACAGCGGTGCAGACGCCCTTAACGGCAGGGTGTGATCTCTCTAACTGATCTTTACAATTATGCAAGTTGTCTGGAAATGCTGCGAAACAGTATTAGTAGACACAGAAAACACACTTGAGATTTTCTTCAGCAACACGTCACAAATGCCACTCATAAAAGCTATCGGTGTTAGTGAGACCAGATCTATCCTAAATGTCTTGACATTTAATTTTTGATTTCATATCTCGATGGTAGCCCTGAACTTCTATATGCGCAGCCAATCTAGATCATTTATTACCTGAGCAAAGTTATCATCACTTCATATAACGGCCACCTTGCGATATAACGCGGAGCTCAAGCTATGCTGTCTCCGTACTTTATCAAATGTGACATACTGCTCGGTGCCATATGGAGGAGAAAAAGGCACGTGTTGTAAGAGTAGGAGACTTAATGAAAGTTCATATATTTTAATAATCCACAGGTCCATTAGCCAATGTGACAGCTAATAAAGAAGACAGATCTCAGCTGACATCTTCCTAACTGCTACTGTTTGACCTCGTGATATGGTGATTTTTTAAAACGAATATATATATATATATATATATATATATATATATATATATATATATATATATATATATATATATATATATATATATATATGAGGTCTTATTTGGATTAATTAATTAAGAGTAAACAGCATTTAAATGTTGTGTTTTTGTGTCATCGTTGAGCTGGAAATAAAAGCCGTTTGGTCCAGATTAAACACAAACATAAAAACGTCATTGAAATACAGAGTACATACTAGTAATTTTGCTTTCCCTTTATACTGTTTGCATGTATTTACTTCTCATACAGATACCTTGTACATACTGCTTCGGTTTATATCAATAATAAAGAAAGATTACTCAGGATAACCCAGCCTGCTAACTCTCATCCTGACCTGCTCTACCATCTGTGTTCTAGTATACATTAGATGGAAATAAAACACTGTGCTACATATATACATTTGCCAGTAAATACAAACTCTAATTCTGAACTACAACAACATCAACTTTCTTCTAGTAAGAATGGGTCAAATGACTATGTGTAAGAAGAGAGCGAGAAAAGTGCAGCGGCAGTCCTCCTGCAGTCCTGGGGCATTTTAGCACCTTTCATCAATTTATTTTGGATTTACATCCTCAGTGTGTTTTCATTCTTTGTATTTCTTCTTATAAACCTATTCTACTGGATACGCAGCACCAAATTATAGACAAAGACAGATTTTCTTATTGGTATGTGGATCGCAAAAAACAGAACCACAAAGAGAATGTCTATAAAATGCAGATCGATCGATGAGACAAAAACGTAACTTTAAATATATATAAATTTTTATATCATAATAATGTTAATATGCTATGTTTGCCTAATCAAACTCTATTCTACTCCTCTGTGTGTTGTTTTCTCTCTTTTGTTCAAGTTCTTCTTTGTGTGCTGTGAAGACGCGCCTCTTCTTCCACTAATCTCAAACACACCTCAGTGTTATTCTCAAAATTAAATTACCAAATGGAAAAAAGAAAAAGAAAATGAAAAACAAAAACGACCAGCTGCAGCAGCTGTTTTATTAAGGCCACTGTTCCATATTTGCACTCTACATGTATTAGTTCAAAGCAGCGATAACTGCACCCAATTCTCTTTCTTTGCCGGAGGTTCCCTGGCTGGCGAGGAACTTGGTGATATCATGAATTATATTTATTTTAGGTGATATGTGAGGCATGTTACACGAAATGATGTGTGCTGTGATTACCAGGATAAATATATTAGCAATGAGCACACGCGGGACAGTGGTGAACAATACAAGTGCAGCTAAGCAGCTTCTTTTCCCCCCTAAGAATATGCAGAATAGAGTTAAGTATTATATATGTATGAGTTAATGTTTTCTATTGTAAGAGGAAAATAAACCACATCATTCTGTCATTCATTTTCTTCAATAGCTGTTCTATGACAGCAGAAAGAGGAGGAATGAAATGCAGTGTGTGTTTGTGTGTGTTAAAAGGTGTGCTTACAATCCAATACAGCCTCCTGCATTTACTCACTGTATGAAACAGAACTGATGGAAAAAATTACTCTGCCATTCATTGCTCTAAACTGAATGCAGCTGCAGTGAGAGTGACAAGGTGCAAACTGTGCAATCCCAAATGTTATTAAGCAGCGCAGACAGGTAGTCGAAACCGAGGCGCTGTGCTATGCTCTATTGTTCAACGTTTCCGTCCTGTTCCTTCTTTGTTTTTACACACTCACGCGCCAAGTGCAGAAAGCTCTGCTATGGGTGCACTTATCTAATGACCTTGGACATGTAGTAAAGATATCCCCGTTTGACACAGCTAATTGGTCGACGTGTCGGAGGATGTTTAGCAGCTTAGTAAATCACATCTACCCATTGATTTCTCCCCCCTTCACACCCCCTCCATCAGACATTGTATTGCTTAATCCAGTCTACAACTCCATTGTTGCAAATCCTCAATGGATTCTAAGGCGGAGGAGGAGGAGAGAAAGAAAGCGAGACACGGGGAGAAGGAAACAGAGGAAAGAGAACAAGTGATTAAGAGGCACTTGGGATGGGGAAGGTAAATTAGAGACTGCAGGTTAGTGTTTGTGAGAACAAGAATCAAAGAACGGAGTAGATGCTGTCAGAAGTGTCGGGATCCAGAAGCGAGGGCAGAACGGAGTTCACAGCCGTGCCCCCGCTCGTGCTGAAGCATATTTGATGGCATTGGGTTTTCATGCGACAGCATGCCTTCAAATGATGCTGTGTCGCGCTATTTGTGTTGGTGCAGAACTGCTGTGCTAGCTGAAGCATGCAAAGTTGTGTCATGGCATCAGCTCTCAGCATTAAGCTATCTTCCCTCTGGTTAATCGTGAGAATTTCTCTGTATTGTCTCTGCAGGGAAAATTCGGAGGCTTTTCAATCCACTTTTCGAGCTGCACTTCCACGAGTGAAAGCTCGTCTGCTGCAGTTAGATTATATAGGCAGTGTAACCAGAACATGGAGAACTGGCCCTTTAAAGTTACTTTTGAGTGCTATACTTGGAGACAAGGCACGCTCTATAACAAATACAGAAATACAGCCTCTTTAAGCTGTCAGTACAGTTGCTATGGAAACAATATTTGTCCAGTTATACAAATAAAGCCTTACATTTTTTGTGACCTTGGTTTTTGGGCAAAACTTGTCAGTCTTCATACACTCCATCATGGTCTGATTTTAGTCAAAAATATGAGAGTCATTTAAAACATGTAAATGATTTTGCTGCATAATCATATTAAGACATTATTTGAAAAGAACAGACTAGAATAGAATAAACTTTAATGTTGTTATTCAAGTGTGATAGAATTTAGACTGGCATTTCTATTATGCCCATCAGAAAATACAATAATAACAATAATAGGTAGATGTAGATTATTACATCCAAGGGAGTGATTACATAGGATGCAATGATAGTCCTGAAAGTTATTATCAGCGCAAGTTATCATAGTGTATTGGAGGGTAATGGAGGTCACAGCTCAGAGGAAAAATATATACCTCAGTTTGTTTGTGTAGGATTGCATTAGTCTGTATCGTTTGCCTGATGCAAAAGTTCAAATATAAGGTGACTGGTGTATGAAGTGTCTGAAATGATGCTATTTTTCTTGTCCTGAGACGACTGATGTAGACATCCTCAAGATGGGACCTCCAATCTTACCGCACGCTGTGCAATCTTCACCATATGGTGTAGATCCTTCTACTCGGCAGCTGTGCAGCTTCTGTATCACAACGTGATGCCGTTTGTGAGGAAGTTTACTCACATTTTAACATCGTAAACTGATATTTATTAGTAACCACTTTGTTAGCTCAGCATTTTTAGGATATCTCAGACTTCAGCTAAGAATTGTGCAAAATTCAAATTCTAATAATTCATATCTTTTAAAGTCTAAGGTTTTACATAAAAAATAGCTACTTCTTACCAGGTCTTAATATTAGGTAACTACAGCCTCACATGAAGAAGAACACATAACATATTACATTGTGTCATTTCTTATTTAATAAACTTTTTTTTGTTTGTTGCCTGTCCCGTTTGGATCTTTAACCATCAGAATTGTTGTCTGAAGGCCAAGAAAGATGCCAAGCGGATTTACTGCAGTTGGATCATCATGGCCTTACCATATTGGTCCATTTGATTGACCTTTAATATAATTATGTATTTATTTTATTTTATTTTCGGCTGTTACAGACAGGACAGACATGATTGGGGGACAGGACAGGGAGGAAGAATGAACGAAAGAGCGGGAGAGAAAGAAAAATAGAGGAGAGAAGAGATGGTGAGAAGGGGGAAGAAAAAAAAAAGGAAAACAAACAAAACACCTGGATCACCTGTATGGAGATAAGAAAAAAAAACAGAAGAGAAAACAAACAAAAAAGAGCAACATAACAAATACAACACCATCACAATTACCACACAAATTAGCTAACAGTAGATACCAAATATTACATGTTATTGTGCAGCACACAAGATCGACAGCGCACAATGTGCTTTTAGGTAGCAGCCAAGAAAGGTGTAGTTTGTGTCTGTGAACACCTGTGTGTACACCTGTGTGCTCACCCATGTGTACACCTGTGTGCATCAGCACGCTTGTATTCAAAAGGTTTCTCCATGTAACAATTTGTTAGGGTTCAGAAACAACCTTGAAAACCTTTCTGCTATTTTCCGCTTGGAAGGACGAGACTTTCTCATGAAACCCCTCCAATCAAACCATACTTGATCACAATCTTTAAAATTTAAAAAGCTAACTGAGGCCGGTAGAGTCTGAGATGTAGCTCTTAGGCTTTTGCAGTTTCTCTAGGCATTGCACAGTTTGACCTTGGAGTGAATTTCCATGGATATCCAATCCTGGGAAGACTGGTAACTGTCTTGAATGCTTTCCACTTGTGAATAATTTCTCACTGTGGAATGAAGGACTTCAAAGTGTTTGAAAATTCCCATATAACACTTCCCAGATGGATGGGCAGCAGCAATTGCTTCTCTAAGATCACTACTGGCATCTTTCTTCTTTGACACTGCAACAACACATACCTTATGATCGATCGAGTGAATCTGATTAGGAGCAATAAGGATGCCCTGCTTCTGTTGTTTGTCAACAAAATGATGACATGGTGTGATACCTCATGTTTTATTGTTCATCTGAGCGTTTATTTTAAGACCTACTGAGAACCAGATGATTTTTATTATGTCCTGAGAGGTAAAACTTTAGAACTGACAAAGGGTCTACTATCTTGTTACAAGGACTATATAAGCACTGATACACACACATTTTCATTTAACCTACAATAGCATTGGAGTCGAGCCCGTTCTTTCTTGACATGACTACACGCGATAGATTGGAGCTGTTATTTCTTCTCACCTTGGGTGGTAATATTGCTGAAAGAAAAACTGGCATAAACTGTGAAAGAAACACGGCATTGCGTACTTGAAACTGATCTTGCGGTTGAATAACTGTTTATCCCCCCGGCTGAACTGCTGACATGACAAGCATCGCTGGGAAAACTTCAAAGGAAGACACAAAATTTTACATGGCCGATGTTTGCTTATTACACAGTAAATGATCGTGCAGTAAAACAGACAGAGATGGTAAAACTTGTGCCAGTGTGTACTTTTTTAAGGGCCTGCATTCTTTAAACAAGAGACATTATAAGGTTTTTTGTTTAAAAAAGAAAGAAAAATGAAAGAAAGATCCCTGGGAATCAGTCAAGGAAGTATTCATACATCTGAATCTTTTTAAGCCATCCCTGTGACATAACTACAATAAATAAAATTAAAAACAAACAAAGCCAAAAAATTTATTTGTGCATTCAGCCTTAATCTTTCATTAGTAACTGCATAACAATTCCATTATAATTTAACCAATAATGCATTGAAATAACACTGCAAAAAGTCCCTAAGCTAACAGGGGGACTGTTCAGTTCAGTTCAGCTCATTTTATCTATATAGCACCAAACCACAGCAACAGTTGCCTCAAAGCGCTTCAGAAAGAGGCGAAAACCCCAACAATCAGATGACCCCTGTCAGCAAGCACTTGGTGACAGTGGGAAGGAAAATCTCCCTTTTAACAGGAAGAAGCTTTTTGCAGAAACAGGATTAGGAAGAGAGGCGGCCAACTGATAAGACTGCTTATGGGGTAAAAGGGGAGGAAGACAAGACAACAGGCACACTGTGGAAGAGAGCCACTGTTGGGAGCAAGACAGAAAGACCAACAGTGGACAAGCATGTGGGTCACGTGCAGTGTGCGCCAAGGTTAAAAACACAGCAAACAGAAAAGGTGCATTCACAGGTACTGCCTGGAAGCAAAGTGTATGTTTGCGTGAGCATGGCACTGAGCTGCTTAGACAGATTTCTGAGCCGCCTGTCGGTGTGAGAGGAGTGAAGTCATGATGCATCAATCAGCAGCCTGCCGCCTGAGGTGCTAGGACTTTCATTGTACTTGAAGCGTTGGGAATAGCTGAGACTGCACTTCATCCTCGGCAAAACACCTTTTCCACAACCTTGAAAAACCCACTTTACACATGTCGTCAAAAAAAAAAAAAAAACAAGCCCGGCTCACTTGCTTTCACTAACTTTACTCGTCCCAACGACCCCTCCCGATCCCATTGATTCACTCCTTTTCTTTTCTTTTTTTAATAAAAGTGGAAATAGTTGAGAGCGGGAGGCGAATCATTTGACTCTGCATGTGTCCTTTGAGATAACATGCCATGCTCAGACCAGAAATTTCTTGTCTTTAGAAGAGAGAGAGAGGAAGAAAGAGGAAACGGGAGTGCAGAGAAACAAAAAGCTCTCTCAAGTACACAGCATACATTTGCACATGTCTAATTTGGGGGTCAGAGGGCAGACGGCAGAAAATGTTTGTTTTCACACTTCTTTTCTTTGCCTCGAACATACACAGGAGTGCATTTGCATAAAGCCAAAACATTTCAGATTTGCGCCCCAGCTTGTGTGCATACAGCCCCCCCCCCCCCCCCCCCCCCCCCCCCCACGTGTAAAGTGATATTGCCTTTGATGACCCTTTCCTTTTGATCTCTGTAATATATTTTCCTGAACAACAGAAAGCCACAGCCATGATTGATAATGCATGCATACTCCGCTGGCTGCTGGCACGTTGCTTTGATCTCCATCAAAACTGAACGAGAGGAGCTGATAAAATGTAGGACAACCCTCGTTCTGCTGGGTTAAACGGAACTGGTGATGCTCGGGATGGATGGCGAGACCTAACGGCGGTATTAGTGCCACGCACAGAGCGTTGGAAATCAAAGCACTGCAAACCTGCCTGCAATAATGTTCTCAATCAGTCTCCCGAGGGCGGCACTGGCCTGTCTTTCACCCCTGCGGGAGTTTCGCCGAGGACTTCTTCCTTCCACTTATGTTGAAGGACTATATAAGATGGAAGAAAATCATCTGACATGAGACTGTGCAGACATCTCTTCTAGTGCAGGATGTATATAGACTAGATCTAAAGCCCCGTGACAGCTTTGGCCTTTCCATATGAGGCATCAACACCAAACAGACCTTGACGCACACATACACACACAAACATACACATAGCATCTCTCATACGCCGTCTTTGCCTCTCCCTCTCTTTTCTCTCTCTTTCTGTCCCTCTGTCTAACAGTGCTGCGCGAACATGCATGTATTATTCATTTAGCAACTAGCTGGATGTGGGGCCTTGTCAAGAACTGAACCCACCACGGCGGAGTGCAAAGGAAAGCAGAGGGGGAAGGGATAAAAGAGTAGAAAGAGCAAGAGAAAGATGGAGGGATATATTATCTATTTTCTGTGGGTAAACCGGCTTCACACTATTACACAGACTCTGGATAAAATAAAAAAAAAAGCTTCATATTTCTCCCTTAGGACCCTGCAGCCTCACTCTTTCCCTCCTTTCTTCCACACATACAAGGAGCTGAACCGACAACCTCTCGGTGCTCCTCACCGGAGTCATCTCTGCGGCAGGAAATTGTTACTGAAGTTGAGGGTAGCCGCTTGTCTCACGGGGCTGTCACCAGCGCTAAATCTAGGTGGAATATTTAAACTCTCAGCCAGCAGAGATTGGCTGTCTGTCTCCCGTGGCCTATCTTAAACAGCAATCTGACTGGCATTTTCTCCTCTTTCAGGCTGTCACTCAAGAGACATTTGTGGTTGAAAGAGTCGTAACACTTGGTCAGAATGAGCATTTACTCCGGAGATGGGCTCGCAGGAGGCTCCCTGTAGGAGAGGAAATGGATGGAGAAGAGGATAAAGAGTGAGGGGGGTCGGGGGAGTTAAAAGAGAGATAGGGGATGCTGAGGAGAGGGTAGAAGGGGCGTGGATTGCCAGGTTGAAGATAGTGAAGAGGGAAAATGATAAAGACTGGCAAAGAAGGAACATACTACTATATGTGGATAACAGAGCAGGGAGGAAAATTAATGGTAGGTGGAATGGGTCTGAAGGGGCTAAAACAAGGACCTGAGGATGTGCTGTCAGCAGTTTGCAGCTGAAGTAGTGACATGCTGATAAGTTTAGGCCTAATAAAAGGTCACCTATTTTTACTGCTTTTAGTGATGTTATCAGGAAAGGAAACAATGTGTTACATTTTTATGCGCCTACTTATGCTAATTAAAGCTACCGTAATCAATATTTAGAGATGGGGGTCACACGAGGTGACAGATCCACTGAGAATTATCATCAGATCCTACAGTTCCCCTCAGCTCTCTCGGCTCAGGATGTTTTATGATGAAGCTTCAAGTTTTTGATTCAGGGTCATTGTGGTAATTAGCATCCTTTTCAAATTTGGCAGCCAATTGTTTTCACTGAATAAAGCTTTTAAAATCCTTTGGATGCTATACCTACCTTGCAAAAAAACCAAACCAAAACAAAAAAAAAAAAACGGTGAATAAAAGTGGAGATTTAGCAGGAAAATACTTCGATATTCCCCTTAGGGGGTTACGGCAACTGCTGAAGAGCTATAAAAATTGCAGTGAAGGATAATGTTGCTCCCTAAATTTGTAAAGAAAACACTGCAGAATAATAAGCTGAAATTTTAGCTTAATCAACCTTATAAGGTAATGTCAGAGCTGTTCACCTGCCCCAAGGGGACAATGCCACTTTATGTTTTGCAATTTTGTTCCAGACAAAAGAGCAAAATTCTCACTGTTTTTTGTTTTTGTGTGCCCAGAAAGCACATAAGCCATTATTTCTAGAAAAAAAAAATCTGACTTTGATGCCTCCCAGTAGCATTAAAAAAAAAGACATGGTGGCAAGCGCCGATGCAGGCTGCTACAAATAATTCAAAATGTGCTACACTCACAAAACAGTTCTACACACCGTCACTTTAAACTGACATTGGTCCAAATTAACACCTTCAACAGTGTAGCTTGTATTTTTTTTTTCTGTGCTGATGCCTGCTGTTACATAAACTGCCACAAAAGATCACAAAAGTACTTTGGCAGGTTTTTATATAACTGTCTGTATGTGGACAGAAACTTTACAGGGATGTGATCGAGATCAAAAGAAAGGTCGACCACACCTAAACTAAAGGGTGCTTCTTTAACCCCCCATTCCGGTAATCTTCAATTTTGCGATGGGTAATCTTTATCTGGTGTGCAAACATATGATATTTTTCAAAGATGGGTATGGTTTGAAAACTTACTGTATTAACAGCTGAAGTGCTACCATTGTGAGAGTTTCTACTGCCTTCTCTCTGACAGTCAGCAGCATTAAAGCGAGCATTAAAATCAGAAAGAAAGAGAACCACTGAGGCTCTTCAGGCTCCCCCGATGTAAAAAATCTGAACAAAAAGCACCACTGCTGTGAGTAAAAACACGACCCAGGCGAGGGGCTGACCCCAAACCATGTGGCCCACCCTGACTGGTCACCACAGAGCGAGAGGGCACATCCGCACAATCACATTATGCTTGATAAATGCCCAGCTTGCACCAAAATATGTGTGGCTTCTTAAGAACAGAAGGCTGCCACATGGCCCAGTTTAGTGAAAAAAAAAACAAAACCCTAACTTGCAAGGCTGAAGATGACACTGTGTGTATGCGGGGTGCACAGGCGCGTGCGCGTGGCACCAACACATGGTTATTATGCCCCCGAGCGAGGCTGGAGACAGCTGCACAGTCGTGAAGTCAGTGGAGAACAAAAAGAAAAAAAAAAAAGCGTACTGAATGCGATTTCTCTGAATCTCATGCTCATAAAATGGTGCCTGGTGGCCTGGTGGAACTATTTCATCAACAAACACATCATGTGACATAACAGATAAATGATTTCAGGGCCTCCGCTCCTCCCCAAATCACAATCTAGCCCCAGATGTAACAGTTATCGGCGTACAGAGCATAGCGGTGCCGTCTAGGTCTTTGAGAGGCCTTGCGTGCGTATTTGTTGGATGATGAAGTGAAGGTGAGTTGAGGTGAGTAGCGTTACAAACCCTCCAAAACCATCTTCAATCTGCTTCTCACTTCAGAACAAACTGTTTTGCTTTCAGCAGTTAATCTCGCCCCGAGAGTAAGTGAGAGTCGTGGGCTTGTTGGCAGGTGTCATTACCCGACAGCCCGTGGCAGCGAGGGATTCGCAAACAGGAAGTGATGATATTACATTTCTCCCCCCAGGCTGCGGATTCCTGTCAGGTCTGCGGGAACGCTGTTATTATCATCACAAAAGCACTCATTTGTTCATCAGCTCCAGCAGCCGCAGCTATTACTTTGCACGGCGAAGATTAAAACAAGAATAGCCGACATTTTTCATAACCCTCCTTCTAGTGTAATAACCCATCTCCTGAATAAAAAAAAAAAGTAGTTTATATATTTAATTCTGTGTTTTTGAGTAGATTTGGGGAAGATTAATATTTTGGATAAAGTGAAGAGAAATGAGAAGTGATTTCCCCTGAGGTGGCGCTGCAGGCTGCAGCAAGGAGCGCTGCTGGTTGATTACACCAGCTAGAGTGAGCCGTGGGTGGGGAAGCGAAGAATGGGAGTGCCCTCCCTGGCCTGCGAGGAAGAGATCCATAATCTGGGAATAAGTTAATCCCGTAATGACTTCCGAAGGTGGCCGAGTCGGATTGGCTTTCCTGGCTTGGAAAAGAAATAGAAGGTAAAGGAAAAAAAAAGGGAGGGTGAAGGAGATGGATGATGAGAATGGAGAAAGGTGGAGTGAGGGCTTGATACCCCCCCTCCACCTGGGGCAGTGTAATTATATCTGAGGATGAGATAAATGTCCTTTTAGAAACACTCTTGCATACACACACATGCATGCATACACGCACACAAGCACACAACGATCCCAGGTAACGTATAGATGTTCCAGACCTTGGGCATTTCTCCACAAGTCTCCAACTGTGTGAGTGATTTCTCTAAACTGCACCCCTGGGCCAGCGTATGAGCATAAGCCAGCCTGTCAGGAAAGCGGGACGCACATTTGGTTAACTTCCCAGTGCAGAAACACTCACACATGCACACACAAGCAATCTGGGGAGCGTGGGCCGGCAACGGTGTGAAAGGGAAATGGGTGATAAAATCCTCATTTTCCTTCATTGCCCGGTCGTTTGTCTTCGTCGAGCAGGCTGCTCGTCAGTCATGGAAATGCTGGCTGGCAACGAGAGCTGAGTCACGTCAGTCGTTCATCGATCTTTCGACTGTTTACTGTTACTCTCACTCCCTATTTTGTTATTTCTTTCGCTCTGCTGTCTAGCTTGTTGCTGTTTCTCCTGTATAGTATGACATCACACTATTTTTTTTATTTTTTCATCTTCTTTTCCTATTGCCTTTTTTCTACTTCTGGCATTAATTTCTGGAAATATTGATAGGGTGGAGGACTGATTTATTTTAAGTAAGTATGCTGACAGAACAGAATGTTCACAACCCAAGACAACATTTTAGTATAAAGGTTTTGTCAGCTGAGGGTTTTCTCCGTAGAAAAGCAGGACTGGCAATATTTGTCAAAGTGACAGTGGAGAACATTGGATATAAACTGTATCTGAAAAATGCAGCATGCAGCATGAATTCAGCAGAGCAAAAAGCCTTTGCTAATACTGAAAATGTCTTCAGCCTGTAGATGCAACCTTGTTTCGTACCTGTTTGCTTGATTTATTCAAGGGAATTTCATGTTATTTCACCAGTCATTGGTTAGTAATCAGGAGCTGTCCCAGTAGGGTGTATGTGAAGTAAGACAACATCACAGCTCCCCAAAAAGCGAAATGAAAACACCTAAACCGTTCTCCTGGAGGCCTGCTGCAGATTCCAACACAAACCCAGCCTCCTCCGTGTTAGTAGATGGGACACAACCCAAACTAAGATTGTATCTGACATTTATCACTCATGTGTGGTGCTGTGTTCATTTATCTAGTAAGTCTAGTTTTGGCAATTATTTTTATTTATTACGTTTATTTAATAGAAAAAAAAGAATGTTTACCTTATAAATATCTGTTTATTAGTCTCCAATTCTTCCAACAAAGTGATGCATTCTCATAAACTTAGAATGAATCCCTTAAAAATACACAGGAATAGGTGCTGATCTGCCAAAGCAGCTTGAATACAGTTGTTGAGATGGACCTGGTAGCCTGGCTGGCCCTGGGTGGGTCCGGGATGGGCGTGAGGTTCTGGGGGCGCTCCGTCTCTGGGCTGGGGCCCGGGCCGGGCCTCGGGGGCTTGGATCCTGGTTGGTGTGTTGCCGGGGTTGTGGGCGGGTGGGTGCATGGAGGCCCGGCCCTGGAGCAGGGTGCCGCCGGTGCGTCGAACCGCCTGGGGGGCTCTTCAACTGGTGGGGGAGATTGTCACATCTTGCAGGAGCTTTCCTCTCTTCAGGAACTCTCTCTGCAGGAGGGGGAGATACAGGAGAGGTGGAGGAAGATCTCAGCCTGGGCGTTTACTGTCTTATGTAGTCTGGAAGATGAGCGGATGGTGGGGTGGGTGCAGTTTTCTCTGTGGTGGGGTTGGGTGGACTGTCCCGGGCTCTGTGGGGCCGGGAGGCGCTGCTGCACTGGGCCCCGGTCTGGATGGGCCTGGGCCCCCTTTCCCTGGCGGGTCGCGGAGTGTGGGAGTGCCTACTGGGGTCAGCGGGGGAGCTGGCCCCAGGGAGGGGTTACCTGCCCCTCCCTTCCTTCCCTCCCCATCTCCAGCTGCCTCCCTCTTCCCGCTCCACCACAACCACCCACACATACAGGGCCTTGGAGTAGGGGTATGTCAGCAGGGTGCAGAGGAGGCTACCCCCCCCTCTGTCCCCTTCTGGCTGCCTCTGCCTCAATTTTATCCCACAACTTAGACATTCACATTATTCACACTCTCATTACACATACATATAGGATCTTGGGGCACGATACACGGAGTCCAAATTACCATCAGGGTGTATACCTCACCCCTGGTGTCGTTGCCCACCTCTCAATTTTAAATACACTTAGACATTGAGGGCTAGCAGGAGGGACTATGCGCTTACCTGCTGCTCCTTGGCAGGTAGCTCCATGCCCTCCTGGGTTTTAATTGCACCTTAGAACACACATGCATCAACACTACAATGAGTGGGTGGAGGGAGGTTTGGAGTCTTCTCCCACCCCCATTCTCTGCGACCTGCTGGAGCGGGAGGGCTAGGTGGAGTTGGCCGTCCGACTGCGGTCTGGGGTGTGGGGCCTCCCTGCTGCTACGGAGTCGGGGTGGTCTGCCTCTCCCCACCGCAGGGAAAAGGGTAACACCACCTGGGTCTGGGTGCAGTTCCCCCCTCCAGGGGCAAGGGTACCTAGACCCGGTTTGTAGAGTACGCTTGGGGAGTGTGATCGTGTGTACAGCGTCTCTTTATGTCTGTCTCCACGTTGGTTGAGTGTGGAGTAAGTGCATATGAGAGCATGAGGGTGGGAATGGATGTTTGTGTCTGTATGTGCCTGTATGTCTGTGTCTATATGTCAGGTTGGGTATCAGACGCCACCTCTCTGGGGACACCTCAGGCCCTCCAAGGTTTGGAGGCCTATCTCCACCTACCACCACTTCCCCTGCCGGTGGCGGACTCCCTCAGGTGTCGGTGCGTTGGTGGTTCTTTGTGTCTGGGGGTGGGCGTCCAGGTACACACCGGCTCACTCCTTGGCGGCCGCTTATCGGGGCCTGGAGCCTGGGGCTCGCTCGGGCCCCTTCGGGGGTGGGGTGCCCCCGGCCTCTCGGCCTGGGGCTCGGTCACTCAGGCACAGCTGGCGGCCGGCGGAGCTCACGGGCGCGTCACTGCAACTCCCCCTGGCTTCTGCTCCGCGGCTGCTGAGTGAACCCTCATCTGGGACTCTCCTCAGCTCTTACTGGAACAGTGGCGCGGCTGCCCCTCTGTTGGTCTTCCATGGTTTCTTGTGTTCTGGGGGCCTCTGGATGTCTGGAGTTTTGATCTCCTCCATACCTGCTTCACACCCTGGAGGACGGGGCTGTGGCCCCCCCACACTCCCTAACAGATCGTTACATGGAGAAACCTTTGGAATGCAAGCGCGCTGATCCACACAGGTATGCACACGGGTGTTCACTGCTCGTAGACCCAAATTACACCTTTCTTGGCTGCTACCTCGAAGCACATCTGTCCTGCGTGCTGCACAACAACATTGAATATTTAGTATTTACTGCTGTTTACACTTATCTAGATTAATGCGATGGTGTTTAGTATGTTGCTTTGTTTCTTTTTTTTTTTGTCTTTTTTTGCTTGTTTTCTATTCTTCTCTCAACAGGTGATCCAGGAGATTTTTATTTTTTTTTCTCTCCCCCCCTTTCTCACTGTCCCTCTCCCCTTCTGTTTTTCCTTTCCTTCCTCTTTCTTTCTCCCTTTCCTATCTCTCACTCATGTCTGTCCCGTCTGTAACATCTGAAAATAAAATATAATAAATAATAAAAACAAAGATCGACCAAATGGACCAATACGGCAAGGCCATGATGATCCGTTTGGCAAAGTAAATCCATTGGGTATCCTTGTTGGTCTTCAGACAACAATTCTGATGGCTAAAGAACCAAATGGGACAGGCGGGAAAAAAAAAGAAAAAAAAAAAAAAAGAGATGGACATTGCTGTTCCACCTAATTATGTTTTAAGTATGTGGCTTGAGACCAGCCACATATGTGGGAGATCAAAAGCAATGGAAAAAAGACCTTGTAGGTATTAATGTGTCCTGGAGGAAAATTGTAATTCATATCTGCACCTTCAGACACCTTCAAAAGTGAAGGTTCATACCTGTATGTTCTCAGTATGGAAAAAAACAAAGTTACATAAACTTCAAAGAAAATGTTACTAACACTGGCTAACAGATGCTAACAAAAGCTAACAGTAGCTAACAGACGCTAACAAAAGCTAGCACTGGCTAACCGTAGCTAACAGAGGCTAAAAGCTAACTTTACTTCAGTATCGTTGTCATTGGTATCAAGTGAGCTTCATTGGTTCATCAGCTCGTTGACTCCTTTTATAAAGTTTTACAGCTTCCTTCAGATTAACTAGATATGGACACATCTCCAAAAGTTGATTCTGTTCATCTGGACGTAGCATTTTCAGTGACTAAGTGAAAACCTGTAGTGATCCCGTATGTGTCATGAGTATTGGAACAGTTGAGACACATTTTTTCTAAACACCGTGTCTCTGTGGCTTTAAAACCCCAAAACACTCTGCGCCAAATGTTGGTCCACCCCAAGGATCGGATCCCCCGACACAAACAGAGTAACATAGTGTACGCTGTGAAGTGCCAGGAGGATTGCCAAGATTTATACCTCTGACGAAGCGGATGGCACAACACAGAATAGCCACCTCGTCAGGTCAGGACTCTGCAGTATATTTACACCTACAGGCCAGTGGACGCTCTTTCATTGATGAGGATGTACACATCCTGGACAGGGAGGAACGCTGGTTTGAGCGCGGAGTCAAGGAGGCCATTTACGTGAAAAGGGAGAGACCATCTCTGAATCCAGGATGGGGCCTAAGGGTACATCTTTCGCCATCTTACAATGCTGTGATTGCAGCCATTCCCCAACTCTCTGGGAATGGTACTCATGGCCATTGGTCAGTGGGCTTTGATCAGTGGTTGTTGATCAATGGTCATGAGAATTTGCATAATCATCATAAAGAAACTGACCTCCCAGCCCATTGTTCCTTCAGTGGTGCTAGTTCCAGTCATTATGCAAATGTACTGTTTATAAGATTGGGGAAACCTGCAGTCAGCTGAGACTGAAGAAGTCACTTGGATGAGTTATGAAACTTTTCTCCCACTGAAAATGCTAAGTCCAGATGAACAGAATCAACTTTTGGAGATTTACTTACCTGGATGATTGAGCATGCATCAAGATGTGGACACATATTGACAGTTGAGGTAAACGGCACGCTGACAGTTTACACTTAACTGGCTGAGTTAACACCAGCTAATGCGACATCGCAATGCAGCTGATTGAAATAAAAACCTCGACTTTGTGGGGGTCAAAGTTTGCAGAACTACGAACGCAGCTGGAATCCACAGGTGTGCGTGTTCATGGAGCTTTTCACCTGCTGGATATCACTACCTGAGAAGTTTAACTCTCTTCAGAACATTGCAGAGGCCTTATTGACAGTATTTGGCTCTACATATCTGTGTGAGCAGATTTTCTCTCACATGAAGAGGTGTCCTCAGGTGGCCGTCTGAATGCTGGACACTCGGAGACCTGTGTCTCTGAGTGGGAGACCAGAGATCACATTAACATGTGTATCTCTGTATTAACAAACATGCCATATTGGCCCAGTTTATTTTTCTTATCATTATTGTGAGGAGACCATGAATAGCATTTGCATTTTCTGTTGTACAGTTCATTTGCTCTTCTTGTTATATACAAAAAGTGTCTTTTTTTTGTTTCCAAATAGCTGACAACTATTCGCTGATAGCTGCCAACATCTGCGAACAAATATAATTCTATAAAGTTGTTCTATATAGTGTGTAACTGTTAATATAGAGCGTTATTACATTTATTGCTAATGCAATCATATGGCACATTGACTTCTGAGGAAATTTTAGACAGCACTCATCATCAGAAAGGTTGGCAAACCCTGTTCTATGGTGACCCCTTGTGAATAAGGAAGCAGCTGAAAGTGGTTGTATCTGTAACTATTTCAAACAGAAATGCAGTCAATTTGTTGCACATACTGAAGCATGCAATTAACTGAACTGATGGTTGTACGCTAAAAAAATGAGAGGCCTGTTTGTTTCAAACTATTACTAGTTACTATGAATTTGTTATCGTAAACGGCATCTGTGCCTGAAAGATTTGTCAGTTGCAACAGAGACAATGGGTGGCTTGTTTAGCGAAGGGTCAGGACTGTTCAGCAGCTGGGATTATTTAAAACAATCTGTGGCCTACCAGCAGCTCTAACAAATTTCATTCAAATATGTTTTTTTGCCCTCTCTTAACAAAGAATGTAGTGAATTAAAAGTAAAACTTAAGAACTCCACTCTCCTGCTACACTCTGACTGACCTCCACCATAGAAAAAGTTTCTTCACAGAGGTAAGTCTCTACCTGCTTTGTAGCTAAGACTTTAACCTTTTAGTCTCCCATCTATAAGGCACATCTATAAGCAACATATATCACTTTCTCCAACTAGAGGGAAGCTTCAAGAAAAGTTAAGCCTAAAGAGCAACTTTCAGCTTGTGGAAAAATGCTTAAAAACATCCAATTTTTGTGGGATGCAGGAGTTGAAATGATTGACAAAACTGAATAAAGAACAGGTGCAGATCTGGACGTGTCAAACTGTGTGTCTGAGTAATCAGGTAATGTCGACTAAAAAAGTCGCGAGGTGACGCGAGAGGGACTGTCACCAAATCTGGTCTCACACTGCTGTTTTAACAACCTGCACAGGTGGGGGGAAAAGAAAATGTGTGTATGGGGAGGTTAGTAGCGGTGGCTACATGTAACATTATTGTTTCTGCGCCTATCCCCCCCTCACACACACATGCCCACACACACAACCATGCATACTGAACCTGACACGCCTACACTGTAACACTCCCTCTGGAATCCAGCAAGTCAAACGCTCTTGTGTATGTGCAGGTGAGTGTATTTTCCATCCAGCTGCCAGAGTACATGTGTGTGTGTGTGTGTGTGTGTGTGTGTGTGTGTGTGTGTGTGTGTGTGTGTGTGTGTCTGTGTGTGTGGATCAGAAAGAAGACTTGTACTGTTCGGCTTCTACAGGATGACTCAGCATCATTCAGCCCCCACGGGAACACTGCCTGCCTGTTAGCGCTCAGCTAATAAGACGCTTGCTTGAGCCGATGCATCACCATCCCACCTGAGCACTGCAGAAGGAAGAGGGAGAGAGAAAAGAGCAGGGAGGAGGGAAAGGAAGAAATGCAGATGTAGATATTAGAAGGAGGGGGAAGTGTCTTGAAGATGAGTGCACCTGTCTCCAAGCACAAGCTTCTGCTCACACTCACTGTCTTACTTCTGAGTGCGTATGCGCCAAAAAAACTGAGATATTTTCACTGAGAATTTTATATAAATGCTGCTATATTATGCTGTAAATCATATCGTTTGAAAGATTTTGCATAATTGAGATCCAAGTATGCAGACGTGCATTACAGGCTTTGTTAATCGGCAGGTGAGGTCCAGTAATATTTACACATTGCAGAGAAAACATGTCACTTATTTGTTTGCAGATGAAAAAAAGAAAAAGAAAATTAAATACAGAAACACATTTTTAAATGGTGGGGAAATGCATCTCCATCAGAACCGCTGGCCAGGGTACGTGTGACATCAGTCACTGATTTGAATTCAGTGAGTTCTAACAGAGTTCACGATGTTACAGGCAGCAGCTTTCATGTGTAAATTAGCTCAGCCAGTCTCCACTTTAACAGGTTAGTTAGGCCATCCTTTGAGTCTGTGTTGTGTAGACTTAGGAGAAGGAAACATGCACGGTGGCCGCTTCTATTTCTGTGCTGCCATTTACTATCTGCATAAGGAAAAGGACACGTATACTGGTCGGTTATGCAGTCGGCCTGACCACATACCTAGCGTAACGCCTGCGCAAACTGGCAAAGCATCACTGGCAGCAGTGTGATTTACCCGCTGAGAGACAGCAGGTAATGTTAAACTTCCTCATATATAAAGAACCTTTAAAAAAACCTTACCATGATCTCCTCTCAGTTGTCTAGCAGTAAGCACTTTGCTAAACACAGACATGCTCTCAGTCTCTCTGCCTCATTCACTGCAGTGATGTGGTATCCCTATATAGTAACTCGAATAATAAATGCTACCTGGCATCAATCTTCCCTACCAGTGGCTTCATCTCATCTCTTTCACCTTGTTTTCTACTTAAGTTCATGGCTACTCCTGACTAAAACATCTGTGCTGGTGTAGTATAACAGCAGATGGCATCCTGCCATGAGATTGCATTTGTCCCTAACCTTCGGGAACCCCCGTTAACTTTTATCGAGTGGAAAAAAGTTAGCGTTCATCCTCCAGCTTCACTGTGTTTATGTTATGCTAACATAGCTGTGTCGTTAGCAGTCATGTAGTACATCATTATATACCAGCTAGCCCAACTTCAGAAACCCTACAAACATCACTGCTGTTTAGTTTTCTTCTTCGTTTATGTTGGAAGTGACAGCAGAGCTGTACATTTAAATTTTTCAGAAATCTCTCAGTCAGAACATGCTATATCATGTTTAGGTGGAAACTAGCGAGCTAACTTCCTGCTAACTTCTAACTCCATTAAATGTAATAAATTCTGTTTTTTATGGATTCCTGGATGTGAAACGTAATTGTTACTCCTAGTAAAACAGCAAAGCAGATCATTTTATTAAAGATGAAAGAATTTAGACAGTTTTTAACTCTCAGTGATGCCGCAGTGTTTGTTTGTCTCTCAGACCTGAAGGGGACGGAGTTTTGGACCCAGATTACTCCGCAAGGCTCCCGACTACGGTAGCTGTAATGCTCCGACAATCCATCAAGCGGTGCGGGTTCATAGCTTACCAAAGTCTTACTAAAACATTTTTTGACAGATTTTTGAGCACCGTGTACCACATGAAATCGGTTCGAGGTCAGTAAGCACAACCAGAATTCATACATAAGGCGCACCGTCGATTTTTGTGAAAATTAAAGGATCGTATCGTAAGTGCGCCTTATAGTGCGGAAAATACAGTAAATAGGAAAATGAGGCTCAGGTTGAATTAAAAAAAAAAAAAGAAAGACAAGTGAATATTCAAGTTAGTGGTTCCTACAACAAGCCCATACAGAGTGTGAGTGTGAGAGTCCGTGCATCTATCTGTGTCTTCATGTCTGTGCAATGAAGACACAGATAGATGCATGGACGCACATGCGCACACTCACACGCATGCACACAGACACACTTTCCTAAGCCCACTGGCGATGTCTGGCACATCTGTGTCTGTAAGAACTGGACCGTGTTTTTTGAACAGTTCAACTTTGTGTGCATGTGAGGGTGTGAGAACACGCCAGGTCATTTCAGGTCATATTGGAAAAGGTTGTTCATAGTCCAGATGTTATGCAGCCATCCAAGTATCTAGTCCAGTAAGGCACAGACCCAAAGAATTCAGTCACATTGGCCCCATTCTCACTGCAAAAAGGGGGGAAAATGCAACAGTGGAGCAATAACACTTTAGTGCATATAGAATTTTGCAAATTAAGAAAGAAGAGTTTTAAAACCCACAGAAGAAGAACAGATTGGATCTGTGTGAATATAATCTGAACTTTCCTTTAACAGGTGTGTCACTGGGAGACGTGTTAATAGGCTTGAGGATGAAAGTGCATTTTCCCTTCTCAAAGATAAACGCCCTTAGAGGCCACTGCACACAAACACATCCTTTGGAAACACAGACTTCTACTGTCTCCACTGCAGCATTCCAGTGTGTTTATGCAGACTCTGTAAAGGAAACACAAGCAACAGAGAAGGAGTGCACAGGATGAAGCAAGCAGGCATGCTCTGAGCTTGTATTTAGGTGTCGCTTTTTTTCTTGTCACTGATGATGTGTTTGTCTTTCTATAGCACGAAAACCTCATACCACTGCAAGGGTTTTTACTTCTGACCCTTCATATATACTGACTGAATATTTATATACCCTTTTATTGGCACAAACCCAATGTTCTTATGGCCACATTGAAAAGCAGCAACATGGTGTTTAACTTTTCCTTCTAAGCAGAGTCACAAATAGATCAGGACTGCCACTAAGGTGGGAAAAAAAAAAAAAAAAAGAGTCTTGGTTGTTATTTAAAGATGCTGGTAAAGTGGGCCGCAGGGATCCAGGACCATTCAAACAAAGTCACCGTCCACCCTCAGCTGATTTCTACTGATACACTTCAGCTATAAGTTACACTAATTTATACAATTTGGTGATGAAAATCGTAAAACACTCAAATCGCCAATAAGTTACTGCAGTGAAACCTCAGTTTTATTTACCTACTTCACGGTAGTTTAGTGCTCCTGCAGCAATCGTGATAACCAGCGTGACTGAGGAGGACACTGAGCAGACGGGCACGTGCAGGTCAGAGTTTTGGAAAACATTCATAAGCTTGTTCAGCTAGTTTTAGAGCGTGATCCTACTTGAAAACTGCCAAACTAATGGAAATGTGTTGAAGATGTGTTGAGGTCACGTTCACAGTACACTGTCCTAGTGTGCAGTCTCTCCTGTTTGTCTCCTGCTTTGCCTCTGCAATTTAAGATTAAAATTTTTGGACTTTTATAATTGTGGCTACATTTCTCTATGAGTGTACAATGCGTATATGACTGTAAATATGATTGCTATCCTAGAAAAAGAAAGCTACGTGATTTGAACCACAATTCCCCCCACCTCAGTCAAAGTTTGCCCGTCCCGTGTCTGCTGACGACCCTGTGCTGCTAACACAACATAGCACTTTGCAATCATCTGCACATACAGCATGCTAACGCAAAGCTAGCAAATAACCCAGAGGGATGATGAAGTCAAGTGAATGCTTACCCCAGCCAAACAGCCAGAGCGTGAAGTATAAGCAGCATACTGCATTACTGTTCAGAAAGGTAATGTGTAATGTGTAATATATTTCTTTTTTGTAGCATCAACCCCAACACTACTCCTAACATAACTCCTCCTAGAAGAATACAGAAAGAGGACCACGATTTTCAGATTTAAAGAGATGAAGAACACAGAGTTGACCCTGGCTCTCTGCAGATGCTTCACAGTAAAAAGCATCCAGATATTTTTCTGATTCATGGCAACTGAAGTGCTTACTGTGATGTACCATGTTTGCAAGGGTCCAGGTTCATGATACCCGAGTCTAAGGGCTATTCTATTTTTACCCATGGAAGTACTTGGTCATAAACTAAAGCGCTTGACAAAGTAAACTTTTGAACTCATGGCTAGAAAACGAAAGTTACCACGAGTCAAGCTAAGGTGAGCATAAATGTCCCAATTTTTGTCGGCCCACTCAATAATTTTACTCTCAGCCTAATGATGCTGTGATAGTGTACACTCTGCATTATTTGTTGCGATATTTCAAACAATGCGCTAACACACAAGTCAAAACAACTCTCTTTACACAAAGGTTTAGCAGATAAAAGTACTGTTTGAAAAATAGCACAAAGTCCAAATGATTCACAATTAACCTGGTCAAAAAACTGCAACACCACAGATACTGCTGGAGTCTGTCACAACACCAGCAAAGCACATCCACTGATTACACTGCTTGCCTGGCAAGGCAAAATAATCTGCAGCAGTAAAACAGGAAGGCTTTAATTAGATGTGACTCTACACTGCGTGGTGACAGCAGTAAAATTCTCTCTGCTCACCGCTGTGTTGATGAACACCATAAGGCTAAATAAGGTGTGTGTGTGGAGGAGCCTTGCATCCACCTCATGAATTATAATGTAAGCTGTCAGACTGAGGGATGGTAAGTGACCAGTTCATGTCAGGACGGGACAGCTTGCTGCTTGATTACAACCCTGCCTGTATTGCAGACACACACACACACACACACACACACACACACACACACACACACACACACACACACACACACACACACACACACACATTGTGACCACCTACTTCAAACCAGGGTGGGGCAGGTCCTGCTGTAACTCCAGGTCCTGTCTTGTTCATTAGCATCACATCAAAGAGAATTAAAAAATAAAAAAAGATAATCACAGTATTAGAAGAACTTTAAAACTCTTTTGTGGACTCACAACACCAATAAACGAATAACACACTTGTCTCCATCCTCCTCCTCCTCCTCCTCCGACCCTTCTGTCCTAGGTGGTAACTCTCCTCAAACCTGTGTGTGGGTGGTCTGCGTTTGTCATTCGTGCGCACCCTCGAGTGTGTGTATGTGATTTTGTCTGTGCCTCCAATCATGCTTGGCTGCATCTGCGTGTTGGTGGTTGTGCCTGCGTGTTGCCGGTGAATACAAGTGACAGTTGGTACCAGACCATAGCTGGGAGAGCACCAAACAGGCAACATGGTATTGGGGGGGCTGGGGAAGGGAAGTGAGAGCGAGAGACTGGGAGAGATCACCTGAGGGGCTTTCCATTGTGCCGGGCGAGACGTGAAGGTCATGTCGCTAAGCATCAGATCAGGTGGGCTGCTGGCCTGGGTGTGGTGCCTTTGTGTGTTTCTTAAAGAATGGTATCATGAAAGGCTCTCGAGGCATCTCAGCGTTTCTTTGTTCGTTCAGTTCAGTTTGTCTGCTAGAAGCAAGAATGATAGTCCTTTTTTCACAAGGGATTCTTGAAATGTATCAAACGCACATCTCTTCCATCATCATTTCGACTTGTTATGAGTGTCAGAAAAGTGTTGCACGTGCTCTTCATTTAGTTTTACGGCAGCAACTTTAATCAGCCAATGTGGTTTCGGACCAAATTTTGTTAACTAGCTGCTCGCTGTGCTTAGTATGATGAGAACGAGAAGGATTGCAAACATGATCAGGGAGGCAAGATCAGTTTTAGCGGTTTATTTGAGAGAGATTTAATCTTACAAAAAACAAACACAAAAGAGAAACAACCAGAGATCGAACAGCCGACACACAAAGCAAAAAAAGAATACATCTGCGTGTGAAAAGGCCAAGAAACTCGGTTAAGATGGCAAGTGGAGATATACGGGGTGATAAGTGGTGAATTGCGGTGAGTGTGTGAGTCAGGCCGCAGACATCCGGTGGGTGGATTGGTTGCAAAAAGATGCAGGAGTGAAAAAGCACAAACTAATTAGAGCTCAGACAGGAATGGTGGCAGTTAACTGATTGGGATTTTTCAGCCATGGGCCAAATATTTCTCTCGGGAAACGCTGGAGACTGAAAATGGAGCTGCAAAGAGAGCCAGCTCCACGTAAATGATGATTTTGAATTGTAAACAAGCAACTGTGTGCCAAAGTGTTTAACTTCTCTCCACTGCACTTGGAGCGTGATGGTCATGATTACTGACCCCAAGTCTAGGAATGTGAGGGTGAAGCCAGACACAGCGAGACCCAGAATTGGTCAGCTAGGTGGGGCACATAGCTGGAAGATAGTGGGAGACATGGGCCAGTTAGAGACACATCAAACCAACCTTAGACCATCATGATCTTTCAGTGCTCTAGGATGACGCACTGGAGGATACACATAAGAAGGTGAAGTACACTGACGCTATATTTTTAGAGTTTGCAGCTATGTTAACATCAAGGTCGGTGGAGATCTAAAGGAAAACCCTCCAACAAGAAAAGATGTCCCTAGACCTGATGAAAAATGATAGCTGGTGGCTCTTCCTGAAGGGAAAGGCACGCAGAATCTAGCAGCATTTCTTGGGGATGCAAAGTCCTAACAGCAGGAAATCACTTAGAAATAACCAGTAATCCCTTTTATGTCCACTGAAACATAGCATACTCTACTACTTCTGGTGATAAATTCACATCTCAATTCCGTGCAGTCAAGTCCCACTGGATAACCATGAGTAATGGACTTCTTAACTCCTGAAAGGTGATACAATATTTTCATTTGACAACAACAAAATTAGGTTAAATGAAGGAAAGGGTGATAAAATCATATTACACAGACCTGAGAGTCAGTTGTACTGACTAGACCGGATAATGCTGTAGCTACAAAAAGCTCAATTGTGAGTCAGGGAAGAAGAGTGGCACGAAGAGGGAGAAAATGTTCTGACTGCAGAGCAAAAGGGATCCTGGCTTGCTTGAAGTTACCTTGATATTCTTCATAAAAGTTCCCTAAAATAAAATAGTATTTGTGTGTCTGTATCCGTGGGCGTGCGTGAATCTGTCAGTGAATCATCAAGTCTCCTCTCTACCAGTTCAATAAATAACCATTCCCCAAAAAATGCTTTCTTTACTCACAGGTCAATTTCCCCTGCAGTCTGACAGAGAGGACTCCCCAGGGAGAAGGGAATGAGTCAAGGTGTAGAAGCTGCTTTCCAATATACAGAGAGTTGCTCCAAAAGAACCAGAATCATATGACTCACCAGTCACCCAAATATTTCTCCACCTTACCTAACACCTGCTTGCTGCCGTGACCCTCTGTTTGAATAACGATTTGCCTTCTCAAATCCCTATTTCTGATTGAGGCTGGCTTTTATCACACAGCAGTGCATTCAGTTTGATATGTGCTTCATCAGTTAGCCAAATAATTAAAGTGTCATAATCGCTGCAAGAGAACGTACACGTACACGAGAGAGAGATGCTATGCAACTACAATGTTCCCATTTTGAAATTGTGTAAAAAATCAGTCTGATAAATGCAGCTGCTTTTCAAATACAGAAGAGCTTGAAAGGGAGAGGTTTACCAATTGCTGTATATCATGTGTATGTTGGTGAGAGAAAGGTCAAAGAGTAAACGAGAGCACATCCTGTGGTGTTGTGTGCTTTAACGTCTAATGGGTGCTGACAGGTGTAGGTGGAAGAAGCCTGAGGACAGTAAGAGAGAGCTGGGTAGGGGTTTAGGACCAAACACTCCCACGAGGATCAGTACTTGATAATGACAGTATGTTTTGCACTAAGTACCGCAGCAATTTCCTAATGTTGTAAACCTGCATTCTGATCTCTCTCTCTCTCTCTCTCTCTCTCTCTATGTAATGCAAAGGGAAACTGAGAAAGTGAAACACACACACAAAATGTAAAATAAATATATATATATAAAAGCATATAGACTGTACATGGAGATCTACTTGCAGTTTTTCATATGAACAACAGGAGGCGACCGCTTCGTTTCCAAAAAGAAACCCAGTTGTGTACAAATCTGATACAAGCTTACAGTTTGTAGCTGTAGTTTATGGTGCGCACCGTTAGAACCATCGCTTCCTCATCATGTCTGGCTGTCAAATAGTTAAAAAAAAAAAAAAAAAAAGAACAGAAAATGACCCCCTACCTCATTTTCCTCATCTCTCTTCCTTGACCTGGAAAGCATCATCAGGTCAAAGAAAGATGTGAAGGAGAACTGGTAAGGACTCAGGAAATCCAGGAAGGAAGGAAGATGTTTGTTGTATTGAAACTACGGTATCCAGAAGACGGACTACAAAATTCACATTTTACTTCATACTGTGCTCTTACCCTTGTTTTGTGCAGGTCAAATAAAAGAGAACCATCAGAGAAAAATATAAAGCTGGAAGTATAAAGAAAAATGAAGATATTAGCATTTAAAATAAAACAAATCTTATTTTTATATCTGCCTGCTGGTGCGTGATCCAGTGTAATTCCTTTCCAGTTTCTGGTGGATTTCTATGACAATCAATTTTCTTTCGCTATATTCTTTCTATATAGTAAAATTCTCTCCGTCAATCACTCATCTGAGTTAATTCAAAGTAAAAATTAATTCACGATAATCCAAAAAGCCTGGAAATACAATGGACATTGCTAATGCAAAATGAACCTTAAATGCATCTTCACGAGTTAATATAGGTTAATGTTGCTCATCAGAATGCAGAGAGATTATATAGATCTACACATGCAAGTCAATGTCTCAATAAAAGCAAAAACAAAACAGATTTTGTTCAGCGGTGCGATCTTTGTAGTAAACCTGTGGGTTTAAAGGCCTGTTTTTGAAAATTCAAAATATATCAGCAGATTATGGAAATTAAAAACACATTCATAATTAACATTTACATAATCTGCACCATCCAATGTTGGATGGTGCATCGCTATTAATTATGGGATGGAATTATCTCATCTACTTTCATTAAAGATAGGAAAAGTGCTTCACACTGGTCTAAGTATTGGGAAAATTCAAAACAGCTCTTATTATGGCTGCCACACAAATACTTCCAGGTCTTTTCACTCAGTTTGGTCATGGATGGGCTAATCAGGCCCGTCCATGACTGATAGTGCTCCACTGTTTCTTAAAATTGGTTATTTCCTAATGTTTCTTTGATGTGTACAGAAAAAAATGATTCATCCCTTGAGTTAGGTGCCTTTTCATGATCTTGTGCCTTTATTTCATGTTATTCATATTATGCGTGACTAACAATTTAGAATTCAGCATATGGTAAAATGGAACTCAACTTGAGAATAAGTGATTAAACTATGAGTGAACCAGAACAATTTAATCATCCAAACCCATGTCAATACATGTCAAAATTTACGCCAAGGTTCCTGATAAAAGATTTAACTAAAGGGACAAGTTGCCATTACCAAGGACTTCTGTTTCTTTATTAATAATTTGGAGAAAATTGTCTGCCATCTAACTTTTGAAACAGTCCAAGATCTGTAACTTAAAAACATCTTAGGGCTTGAAAATGATATATAACAGTATGTCAGCTGTTTAATGGTTATAAGAAGAAATGTACTGAAGAGATAGATATAACCGAAACAGTAAGGGCTCCGAAACAGAACCTTGTGGCACACCGCAGGCAAGAAGTGGGAGTGGGTCTGTACATAGAAGCAACCACAGAAAAGCAAAGCAGACCATGATACACCCACCCAGTATCTCAGCCTATCAAGCACAATGTGACTGTCAACAGTATCAAAGTCAGAGGTCAGGCCCAACATCGGCAAAACAGAACATTTCCCTGCATCACTATGCATTAAAATATCACTGGAGATTGTAAGAAGAGTAGTTTCACGAGAATGAGTGAAAGCAGACCAGTTTTAATCTTCAGCCAAAACTTTTTAAAAATCTTCACAATAAATGTTAATTTTCAGAGAATTATTGATCAAGACCACTTTTCTTTTAAACTGCCTGGCTCCTTAGAAGCAAAATATGAATAAATGAGGAGTGGCTCATGAGCTTTGCAAGGAACTGCACTTTCCAGGCACAATGTGAGCCAACGCTTCACTGGATTACTTTAATTCTTCATCTCTTTCCTTCATATCAATTAAACCTTGCACAACATTTAAAAAAGATTACAACACTGTACTGTAACTGCCAACATTGCCTTAATGTTCTTAGCATCCTCCTATTTTTTAAATGAGAATAATGTATGCATCCACAACATCCATTATGTCATTTACATTTCAAAACTTCAGGTGTTACAATATCAGCTATGTGTCTTTGTATGCAAAGCACAAATAGCTTCATAATGATGAAGAAGAGCTTCTGGCAGCCAGATCCTGTTAAAACCAGCTGGGTGTTGTCTCTGTGGCCTCAGCCCAGCAGAAAGCTTCATCTGCCTTTCGGGCTGGACAGAAGGACCTATGTTCACACATTAGTGTGTGACCTCCATTGGTTGACAATGTGAGATTGAGCCACAGGCTGCAGGGAGGATGTGTTGCGTTTGTATCTGCAGCGTGGACAGAGCTTTGACATAAAGGCTTGCACACATGCGGACACAAACAACACACACATTCACAGTTTTGAAATCTAAACACACCATAACCCTTTTGAACACCTTCTTTCAAATCCCCCGAAAATCCCACAAGTAGGCGGACACACAAGTGCATGCCGACACATGCGCACAGATAATGTGTCTTGATAACATTACGAATGGATGAGTGAACAGCTTCATAGAACAGTGATTACTGGGTTCTGTGTGTGAAAGGAAATAGATTAGTCACTGTCTGAGCTCTCTCTCTTTTAATAACACAACATATAAACGCTGCTTCATGCTGTCTGAGTGGAGGGGGGGGGGGGAGGGTCTCAAAACGCAATGCAAGGGCTCCAAGGAAACTGCTTTTTAATAGAGCACAGCACAAAGTGAAAACAATATGAATTACTGCGATATCTGCTTCATACCCCCTGAAAATGTCTGCTTTAGCTTATTAAACAAATCTGAAAAAGGATTTTTAATAAACACCTACATTACTGTGAAAAATCACAAAGGCTACTATTACAGTCACATTTGTGTGACTGTTCTTTTGTGCAGCTTACTCAAAGCCTCCAATAGACGTGTCGTTAAAGACAATCATTTTAAAGAAAGTGCCTCCAAAAAAAAAGAAAGAGAAATAGACTGCAGCAGCCTCACTGAGTTTCCTTGAAAGATGTGAAACTCTAGGAGATGAAAGATTGAATAGAAAGAACGGACCTTGGTCAGGTGTTAAAAGTGCTCTCCCCCATCACAGGTATATTTTGGACAGATGGGAGATGAATCCTGCCCTTTAGCAATTCTTATGCAATGTCATATTTTTCTAAAAGGATGCACTAGCAGCAAGGACAGACCGATAACAAGCTGCTGTTTGGATGCGCTCATAAAAATCCACAATTTTTCAACAAAAAAAGCAATCATGGCAAAATTAGAGAACAATCAGATTGCCTGATTTATAAATGGGAGGAGTTAAAATGGACCACGGTGTTGAAGCTGGTAATGAGTTTGACATTATTTTGTCTCACAGAAAACACAAAGACATCACGCTGACGAGCGTGACGCCTCGCCTAATCCCACGCCGGTGCTGATGAGAAGTTGTCCGACAGCAGCGGACACACGTGCGCGCGTGTACATGCGCACGCTCTCACACTAAAAGGTGGCAGAGAGACAGCGGCGACAAAGGGTCTTGTTTATTGAAGGAACTTGAGAGGTGACAAATGAAGCATGAAATGAGTCTCTCGCACACAACGCAGAAATACCAGGTAGTGTGGCGCGAGAGCGCGGAGAGAGAGCGGGTGAGCAGCCAGAGGCGCTGGGAAAATGCTTACAAAACATACAGATAAAAAGAATCAATTTCATGGGTCGTGATAGCAAACAGAATGTAGAGGCATCTGTACAACAGATTGCGTGACCCAGTTTATGGGGGTTAGTGGGCTGGTGTGTGCAGCAATCTGGTTTTTGAAGTAGTAAACCAGCAAAGACAGAGTTTGGAAACCTCCAGATGGGGGTCTGCTTTAGAAAATCCCCCCCAGGCACTTTTTAAGAAATAAAAATATGTTCTAAAAGTATTTTCAATAATAATTTGTCTGATATGGGTTTTTCACATTTTCCTCCCACACTGCAAAATTACAGAATGTATGACTATGCTGGACATCATTTTCTACACAGACTCTTTTAAGAGGAAACGGTCTTACAAACAGTGGTTAAATTAATTATAATTTGATAAGGTTTGTTTCGAATTATAATTCTACATCAAAATGGGTTAATTCCTTGTTAACTCTGTATTTTTTTGTGATGTTACACCTGACAGGTGTTGGGACCACTGAGAGCGTCAGGTGAGAAAGACAAAGTGGGAGAGAAATCAGCCTTAAGAAAAAGGATGAAAACAAAGTTTTATTGCTCAGGAGAAATTAAGCAGAAATGAAAAGCACATTTACATGCACCATCAGCCCCCACATTAGGAGGAAGGTGGCAGGAGGGGGTAGGTGAATGATCTATTCCTGTCAGGTGACCTACTGTGCTGAAAAGGAAAATAACTTGATTTGAAAGGGCACGGAGCAATACACAGTGTAACGATGTATTGGAACTGTCATCAGAATTTTAACGAAACCAAGTTACAAAATCTGACTTTGTCTCCTAATCAAGACAATTACAGCAACAAACCCGGGATGTTTAAGTTTAAGGAGGGCACAGCCTTCGTGTGCAGCCTTAGGGGTGAAAAGAAATCCTGCTAATGTGTGAGAGTGAAGGCCTGAGCCGTGCTGCATGGAAACGGGTGTGACACATGCAGATGGCTTTGAGTGTAATGCTGCCATCTATAGGTAGGAGTAAATTTCTGCTGATGTCACACACACACACACACACACACACACACACACACACACACACACACACACACACACACACACTCCTCTTCCTCTAACACACTCTCAAAGTACAGCAGGAAAGAAGCCATCGCTGTACTGTATTCATCCACGATTCATGTTCCACCATAATATATAGAGCACAGAGAACAGGGGACACATTCCATTTAGCTTTAGCTCTTCTCTCTTTAGCCATCACAGCAAGGCCCCCTCTCTAAAAGCCAACATAAAAACCAGTACAAACATGTTAACTGGTAACCAAAAGCTAGCATTCTTTAAGCAGACACAATACAAAAAGTGTTTAAATGCATCTAATGCTTCTTAAGTTGTTCACTTATACCTCAGCATGTATCAAAATCCATCTCCTGCCTGCAACATAACCTTCACGATACACATCACACCATATTATGCAGCTACACTCATTAAAACATTACAAAGTCCGCACTACACCTCATCGCCCTCCTCCTCTAACTAAAGTTGACCGCATATGACCCGCAGGCCGCTGTTGATTGGCATTCAGTTGCCCTGCTGGCACTGACCAGCTTCTCACCTGGCTGACTCCCTGCCAGCAGGTAAAGAGAGACAGAGCTTCATTGAGAGGTCCTTCACCCTGTCACTTATCTTCTACCACACACACCTCCTGTCTTCAGGGTCTCAGCTCACACACAGCACCCAAACTCACGCGCACTCGAAGGAGTCACGTCTCCTCCGGCTCCATACGTGAAGGAAACTAAATATCAATTTCCCTTTGCTGTCATAACTAGCTGCATTTGATGGATTCAGCCTACATGCCTATCATCAGAGTCAAATTGATCACGGTGCGGCTGATGTGCATCGTGCGGCAGAAAGAGAAAGCCTTTCTGGAGAGTGACTGATAGCTGAAGTGAAGGCGGCTAATTGGAAGTTTAAGGTAAAATCACGCTGTCAGTAGGAGAGGAAATTGGCTGTGTTTAATTTATGCTCTCTAAATGATTCCCAGCTGAAGCTACAAGATGAGTGTCGGCACATATAGGATTTTTTTTTTATGTTTCTTTTGGAGTATTAATAACAAACAAGGAGCGGAAAAACAAAGCAGAAGAGCTGAAAGGAAAATTGAAAACGATTTGATGTATTGAAATCAAATATTCTTATCGGTGCTTTTATAGGGTTCCAGACTGAGACGCATCATTTCGCTGCCTCAACTTGCAGCGAGCCATCTTCAATAGAAATTCACCATGTAACGCTGCTTTTGTCCAAGTGATACAAAGGCTCGTGCCTGTCCCCAGTTAATCAAAGCTTCTGTTGACACAGGAAGTCTTGTGGCGTACACCATGGCAGTGGGGTTCGGTGTGTGTGTGTGTGTGTTGACGGGTGATCCACTTCTCCTCTCACTGCCTCCCTTCCCTTTGTGTGACAGACAAAGCCGATAGCACCCTGTCTATCTGGGAAGATAGGATCATTATACAAACAGCGCCCAGCCATTATTGACACTACGCTTGTGTGACTGCACTGATGGCACAGAGAGAGCGTTAGTATGTTTCAAGCATGTAAAATATGTCAGTATTAATAACTTCTTGAGATATTCCATTTACCCTAACCACTTATCCAGACCTAGGTCACACCTAAACGTCAAGAGGGAGGATACACAGGACGGATCGACTGTCCATCGCTGGCCCAACGCACAGAGAAATACATACTCACATTTACACACAAAGCCCATTTAAAATCATATCCTTTTAGGCTGTGGGACTGAGTGAGAGGTATGTGACTTTCACAGCTGTGACACCAGTTTATGAGGGGAAAACAACTCTGGAAGTCCCTCCTACAGTTTGTAGGAGGCCCAATTTGTTAAGAAATAAACAAGCAGTCATGCTTTTAGGAAGTGCTGTAGATAGATCTACAATCTATACATATCAAAGCACCTAAACACTAAACATCAGTACTATGTGATGCTACAGTACTAATATCGATACTGGATACTCCATAATTAGCTAACACAGCAAAACACACCTTAAAGCTTTTCATTTATTTTGAGCTTTTTTTTTTTAATGGAGACTTGTTTAATATAAATGATACCAATACCAGCACTAGTATCGATGGAATCAATATTTGGATTGATCAGCCCACCTCTGCTAAACCTTCTAACTGTGAGTGCTTGAAGATCAAGTCTCAAAAGACAGCTATCTCTAGCATCCTCTTGTGTCACAACCAGTGTTGGTCAATCAGAATCAGAATCAGAATACTTTATTGATCCCTGGGGGAAATTATTTTTTGTTACAGTGCTCCATTTTAAACCAACATTAAGACAAGACAGACAATACGCTAACTAAGAATAGTACAATATATACATATATATACATACATACATACATAAGTCACTTATAAATAAATATTTGGAAAAGAAACATGTGTAGCTGTAGCAGCAAACAGTGTGTTAAGTGGATGCGTTGTACAGGGAGATGGCCACAGGCAGGAATGATTTCCTGTGTCGTTCAGTGGTGCTTTTCGGTAATCTCAGTCTCTCACTGAACGAGCTCCTGTGACTGACCAACATGTCATGGAGTGGGTGGGAGGTGTTATCCAACATTGTCTTTATCTTGGACAGCATCCGCCTCTCCGACACCACCTTGAGGGAGTCCAGCTCCATCCCCACAACATTGCTGGCCTTACGGATCAGTTTATTAAGTCTGTTGGCATCTGCGACCCTCAGCCTGCTCCCCCAGCATGCAACAGCATAGAGGATCGCACTGGCCACCACAGACTCATAGAAAATCCTCAGCATTTTCTGGCAGATGTTGAAGGACCTCAGTCGCCTCAAAAAATAGAGACGACTCTGGCCCTTCCTGTAAAGTGCTGTGGTGTTTTTAGCCCAGTCCAGTTTATTGTCAATGTGTACTCCAAGGTATTTATAGTCCTCCACAATGTCAACACTGACCCCCTGGATTGAAACAGGGGTCAAGTGTTTCCTGGTCTTCCTGAAGTCCACGATCAGTTCCTTGGTCTTTGCCACGTTGAGCTGCAGATGAGCTAGTTACTTGAAAAAAGTAATCAGTAACTAATTACTGATTACTTCCCCAAAAAAGCAATCCCGTTACTTTACTGATTACTTATTTTCAAAAGTAATTAATTACTTAGTTACTTAGTTACTTTTTAAAAACACGATTTACAACCTGAAGAGGTGATAAAGCGATAGATCTTTCAGCCCAATTCTACTTTTTCTACATAATCCATCATACAAAATGTAATCAAATGGAAAAGTCCCTTTTTAAAACTTGTTTTATCAGTTTTAATCTTTTAACTTTATGCATCAAGCAAACATTAAATTATATGCAACATTCTCTGACTTGAATAAATTTGTTTAACATTTAAACCTATTTTCTACACATTCCAGCACATAAAATAAAATATTTTTTGTGTTTACACTCAGTCTTTCAAATAGATGCAAGTAAAACACAGCAGAAAATAAATAAAATCAAAGACTAGCGGTCCTTTTGCTCTATTTTCACCTGTAAAGCAGGACTGCGGTAGGCGGAGGTTTACCCTGGTGCAGGTGTGCCGCAGCGGTCAGTGGAAGAATCCGCGAGTTTCTCTGTGAGTTTCCCATTACGTCATAGCGCACTTGGTGCTTGCTTGGAAGTTTAGGGGTTGTTTTCGCTGTAAAAAGAAGTTTTCTTCCCACACACAATGGACACTAATGTTTTTGTCACTTTTTATGGAATCAAACTCAAAGTAAGGTCAGTACTTCCACGCTTTAAACGCTGCACGCTCATACTCTCTCCCACAATCGATATTTGATCCATTGTTGATCTGCACACAGCTGTTGTCACTAACGTCGCACTCGCTTACGTCACTGTCATGAGACATTCTCGCAAAATATCACGGTTTTAGTAACGCAGCGTTCCTACGGGAAAGTAACGGTAATCTAATTACCGTTTTTGCAATAGTAATCCCTTACTTTACTCGTTACTTGAAAAAAGTAATCAGATTACAGTAACGCGTTACGCGTTACTGCCCATCTCTGGTCACAACAACCCTCTGCATGTCCTCCCTTCATGTCCACCATCCCTCCTCTGCACATGTCTGAACCATTTCCGGCTCACCTCTCTAACTTTGTCTCCAAACTGCACAACCTTATCATCTTCAACTCCACCTCCTGTCTTTCACTGAGTTGTTAAAAATGAAACCAAACCTAAAACTCACACTAAGATCCAATGAATGCACGATACTCACCCACTGAAAATAAATGAATGAATGAATAAATAGATAAATAAATAAGAGACCGGCCCATTTTAGCACCATGCAGCGTTTAGATGCTAATAATAAAGCGAGCACGCTGGGCACGTTCACACCTGTTCACCTCACTCAATTTGATGCCATTTTAGGTGATCGTGTGCTATTGTGTTTAAGGCCTATCACCCTGGGCCGAGGTGCAACTAAGGGATGCTACAGAATTAAAATTGGATTTGTTAAGAGCAACTTTCATGTTGCCTTATCATTTCTATTTTCTTTCTTATCAAGGGAAATTTAATAAGGTGTAATGCCTTTGTATAGCGGGCCCTTTAGGGGAATGAGTCATTTAACAACTGCACATTGCACAACAAGCAAGGCTGCCAGAATGTGTTTGTTCTCATTATATCAAGTTTACCACTCTCAGAGATTTCTGGAAAAAGGCGACGAGCAGATTTCATCTGATTAAAACCTATATATTTTTCCAGCTCAGTTTCTAGACAGTTGGCCTTAAAGACGAGGCTGGCAACATTCTCTCTTTATCTTACTGTCAACAAATCCCATAAACAGAAATAAACCAAAAATGCATCAGTCCATCTGTGAATGCTTTCCAGCCTCCCACTGCCAGCTCATCGGTTACTGCTTAACACGTACTGTAAATCTTGGACTTATTTAGCCTGTCGGAGTCACTGGAAGTGTGCGGATCATTTAAAAAGTTCCATGAAGATGTAACAGATCTTAGATATAATATAATATTTAGATAATATTTGTAGGAACGTTGCTGGTGCTTTTATGGGACTTGCTGACAGTATGAAGAAGAAATAATGAGCTGACTTATTAAAAGCTCTGCGATCTGCACTGACTGTGCAACCTTTTTCATGCAAACATCTGCAACCAAAGGAGCAGGAAAGGTTTGGTGATCCTTAGCAACCTATTTTAAAAACAAACCTCATATTTTTACCTCCTACATTTCAACATATCAGATACTCCTAGACCCGTGGCTCCATTCATAAAGGTAGTTGTTGTCACTTCTCCTGGAATAATATCAGTACATCACACCTTTCCAGGAGCAGGTGGTGCGATTGCTGATTACAGCAAAATCTTTCTTCTTCTTCTGGAAAGCTGCTCTCAAATCCTGTGCACAGCCTGGCAATAAAGAACCAAAGAAGTGTGGAATCCATGAAGATTCCAGGCCCTAAATACAGAATAATGAGGCATTAAAGTCTGGGGCTGAGGAGGGTAATAATAAGATTGAAAGAGCGGGTGGGAGTGTGGAGGGTATGGTGGGAAAGGGACAATAGTTTCCAGAGGAAAGAAAGAGTGAGAAGAGCAACGAGAGGGGAGGAAGGAAAGATAAGGCTGGTGGCTTATCCTAGTTACTGGGAAAGGATTAAGTGATGTGCCACTTTGGTTCGCTGAATGTGTGTGCATGCATGCACGCATACACACAGAAATAGGCCTGATCAGTCTTTCGGGCATGTGCGCACCCTTTTTTTTTCCTCATTCAATCACCCTCTGAGAGACACACGCACATCCAGGCATGTGCTGAGAGGGGTTAAAGAGCTACGTTGCCCTCTGAGCCAGTCTTACTGGGCTGTAATGACTTTAGAGGATGTCGGATTCTTTTTATCCACCAGTGTAATATAATAAAGCAGAAAGGAGGGAGCCGTCTTCTTCGAACTGCTTCTACTGGCCTCAGCGGACTCTCTTACCCAGTCTCTCTCTCGCTCCCTCTTTCACCTTTCTAACTTATGTCATGCTCATCTCTCTCTCTCTTTCTGTCCCTCTCTCTCCTGCCCTCTGGTCCCAGATGAAATTCTTTGTCCTTCCTAACCTTGACCTCTTTCCCTTGTTCTCCTCCCTTACTCTTTGATTTCACTGGTGTATTGGGTTTGTTCAGCCTTCTGCTTTCCCTTTTGTTCCAAGCTCCCCTACTCCTCTAGTGTCACATATGACAGTGTAGGGTTCCTGAACTGCTTCACACTCAAGTCACATGCTGTTTCCCTCCAGACACCTGGGTCAGGTTCCCTGCTGCTTCCGGACGCTCTGGTTATCTCTATTCCCTTTTCATAGCCATACCATCCCTTGTACTTTTTTCACTCTGTCAGTGGACACAAACTGGATGAGACAGACAGTGCTTCTCTCTGGGGGACAAATGCAGACAAAATTTTCAGGGCAGCTAACTGGGACCTATGTAGTGTGCACTTTGGAGCTGGTGGCAGATCCTTATTTATCTTATCTTGATATTAGAAAACTGGACAAACTTAAATAACATTTTCTGGGTATTTGCAGAAAAGATGTTATTATCTGTCCTTTAGAGTGGAAGAGAGAGCCTGACTTTGAGGAGTAAAGAGAAAATGATTACAATGGGAAATTGTTTTTACTAGAAAATTATTTGCAGCATTTGGGAGACTGGTCTGGGACATGATAACTTGCGCAGGCAACGAAGCTGTTCGGTGTTATGTTTAGTAATGTGAAGAAGAACCACTTTTAGCATCACTAACTTGCAGTAGTCATTTACTGCATGACTTTATCACTCTCTCATATCATCGTGGCCCACTCTTCTTTGCAACATTGCTTCAGTTCAAGCATTGTGACCATTCATTTCTAAACAGTCCCTACACTGCATTTCTGTTGTCTTGAGGTCTGGACATTGACCGTGCCACAGTGTGACGGCCTCGGCCATGTCCCGTCTTTACTATGTCCTGAATGAGCCGGGCACAATTATTGCTGCACCTTGTTTCTTTTCTTTATCAACCATTCTGTTGTAGATTTGCTGCTATGCTTGGGATTACTGTCCTGCTGCATGACATAATTTCAGCCAAGTTGTAGCTGTCAGACAGATGGCCTCACATTTGACTCTAAAAAACTCTGGTATACAGAGAAGTTCATGGTTGACTCAAGGATTGCAGGGTGCCTAGGTCACCCTTCTACCACTGTGCTTGACAGCTGGTATGAGGTGTTTGTGCGGATGTGCTGTATTTGGTTTCCTCCAAGTGTGTTGCTATGCATTGTCGCAAAAAATGTCCACTTTCAGAAGTCTTGTGTTTTTTTCGGTTGCAACTTTGCAAACCTAAGCTTTGTTCTCTCTAAAATGAACATGGCAGCAGACTTTCAACTGTCAACCCATCCAAACAAGAGATATTCGGTCAGTCTACTTCTAACGGTGCTGTTATGACGTTTAACATGCTAACCCAACATATAGATCTTGTTTTTTTGTAATTGCTCCGAACACTGCATGGTCTAACTTGTGATGATGACACTGGTGGGTTGTCCACTCCTGGGAAAACGGTTATATTGTGTTAGCACACACCTGAATGCTCCAGAGCAGCAAACTGCTAAAACGTCTCTTTTATAGAGACGCTCACACTTTCTGACGATCAATAATCACGTGTATTGGATCATCAGCACCTGACTGCTTCTTGGTCTCTTAATTTCAATGAAAACATTATGGGAGTTTTCCACAGCATTGCAGAGTCTGGTGAAAACTCTTTTTCACACGCCTATACATGGTCTCCACCCGTCGCAGCTTCACTTACTTTCATGTTTCACAAGATTACAATTTTCTTGCATTCTTAATGCGTCTAACTTTTGCAGCTTCACTACATGGACTGGACACATGGACAGCTACAGGCAGTAGACTTGCTGATCGTAAGGCTAAGTCACTGAAGACATTGTATTTTCACCCTATTGTTTTTGTGTGAGAATCATGACATCTAAAATTACTGAATACACCAGTCAATCACTCCACACCCCCACCTGTGGCTGATGTAGAATCAACAATTAGCTCAGTTGTTACATTTTGCCTGTGGAAGGAAATTCTCACAGGCACACTGAAAACATGCAAGTCCCACAGAAAGGCCCCAGCTGACTAGTAGGTTCAAACCGCCTCCTGTCTGTGAAGTGACAGTGTAACAACACAGCGGCTCCTTACAAATCTCCTAAATCGCAAGCATAACGCTGAATGTAACTCACCTCTTACTCTATTCCCGTTTTCTCCTCCTCTTCGTCCCTCCAGGCTGAGGTTCCATCCATTCCACTGCTTCGCCGAGCTGCATGTTTATGCATATGGTTGTTGGTGGGGGGTCTAATTAAAATCACCAGCAGACAGTTCCAGTTCACATTCGGACAGTTTAATAAAAGACTATTAAAATTAGCAAAAGAACCTCATGCGAGCGTGCGCAGAAACAGAACGGTGACTGTCACTGATGCAGCCACACACTCCAATTAGGCTCACTGTTGAATTCACACTCATGCAATGCCAAGTTGGCCGAGCGAAGACGGAAGAACAGAGAAGTGGGGGAACAGTGAGGGAGGGAGAAGTGTAGGGCAAATAACTTTACTACTGTGTGAACTCCAGAAAGAAGTAGTTACATGTGTGGGAATGTGTGTGCATGAAAAAGCATTTTTATCTGACTGCATGTGAATTCTAAGTGTCTAACTTTACTTGAATTGATCCCCATTAAGTCTTTTCAAAGGGCAGCAGTTTGTCAAAGCCTGACACCTCTTCAGCAGGATGAGAAAGAACAGCCGACAAACAGCATTTCAAGAACGGAACAAAGGAGATGGTGCAGAGCTGATAAAACATACAACATTAGGCTCCGCGGCTGACTGTCAAGCACGTGTCGAGCTAAAGCTACGGGATGTCTGACAGGTCAAAACTGTGGCAACAGCTCAAAGGATCACTTTTCAGACAAACACATGAACTTAAGTGGGTGGAAAAAAAAGAAAAAAGCAAGACAATTACTGCATGCTGGCTGCAAAATGAGCATTACAGTAACACCACCCTCGGCGGCACACACACACACAGCGTCCTCTGCTTTATGCACGTTTTCTGGAACTCGTTGTATTCAGCTGGGCCCGGTAATTGGTAAAGACTGGAAATCAATAGTGGCACACTGCAAGGCGTGAGTAGCCATCTTCTAACCTTGCACCGAGCAGCTGCCTCTCCCAATCAAAGCCCGGCTGGTTTCCACGGCAACCTCAATCCCGTGTCTTCCACTGTAATAGGGCGGGAAAAGAAAGCCACGGTGCTGAGGGTGTGCGGTTGAGATGGAGCTCAAGAAGGTGGAGGCAGCGAAAAATAAATCCAGTCTCGAGGGAACAAAAAAAAAAGCCATTAAAAATGAGTTTTAGCGGTGACATAAATTTAATGAGACTCATTCAGATTGTACAAACTCCAGTTCCTTAAAAAACAAAACAAACATCCCCCGCACTATCAAGATAGTGTTTATCTCATTTCATCACCAAACCACATTCAAAGCATCTCATAAAGCCCATTCTTCCATTATTTTTCACCCATTGTGCTCTCTTATCCAATATATTGGCAAAATATCCCTGATATTTCTGTAATTCAACCAATTTAATTAAAGGGGGTGGGTTTCTAATAAAAGCCAAATGGCAGATAGCAGTGCCTGGGCTTTTCAGGAGCTTGTTTAATCAGAGAGTTGTTGAATGGAAGAAGGCAATAACAGAGTGAATAGAAGCTGGTATTTGTAAAGAAATGTCAGGGAGAAGGAAGGGATATGAGAGTCACTGGCTGAAACCTCTAATATGGTGCTGACTTTAATATAGGTAATATGTGCGCCATGTGTGTTGGGTTAGAGCTGCCTAATCCCAACTGAGGAAGTGGAGTTTGTAGACGGAGGCAGTGACAGACAAAACTGATGGCCATGCTGGGCTTCATTTCTTTATCATTTGACTTGCTGTCACTGTCCTATGCTAGCTTTCTGCAACAGAGCAAAGAGACAGCGTGCAACAGTTAATGGCTAACAGTTGATGGCTCTCCCTTGACTCGTGTGAGGTGCTTCACTGTTAATCTGTGTTAGTGAAAAAAAACCCCACCCCAAATCAAAGCTAAAAATATCTAACACTATGCTAACAACAAGAAGTTACCTGTGGTAGACAGTGGGATTCTCACACTCTGTATGTGCTGAAACACTTTTGTCACAATTCAAATGAGCATATGTCAGTTATGGGCTACTACATTTTTGTAGGTTAGGCTTAAGGGTTTTGACAGAGTGCATTCTTACAGCTAGCTAGATAAAAGAGCTGAGTCACAGAGACCTTGAGAGCAGACAGTGACACCCCGGTAATGACTGTTTGCTGAAGAAATTTCTGTATTCTGCAACCAGTTGGCAAGTGTTTGCTGGAGGTCTCTAGCCTGATTAGTCATTAGCAGGTAGCAAAGGTCGGTAGTAATTTACACAGATGATGCTGGCTTATATGCCAACACTTCTAAAACTACTCGTCAAGCAGCGGTGAAACTGTAGAGTGCAACGCAAACTGGAAATGGAGAATGTTCGCCTCAAAGTAAGGCAAAACTTTTTACATTGCATTTCCAGTTAGCATCACACTTTTTCAAATTTCAGTACAGTTTGAAGTAGAGATGGACCGATCCGATATTACGTATCGGTATCGGTCCGATACTGACCTAAATTACTGGATCGGATATCGGAGAAAAATAAAAAATGTAATCCGATCCATTAAATATCACGAAAGCACCTCACAAAACTTGCAACACGCCGTAACTCGCCTCAGAACGTCGGAGCAGTATGCATCACGTGATAGAGCAGCTGTGGCATGCGGGACCTGTTGGTGGTCTGGATAGCATTTGGAGCTTCGCTAGCAACCTGGCATTTCATCTCCGACAAAGTTATCCCCGAGAGAAGTAAAGCAAGTGTGTAAGTCCATCTCTGAATGTTTGTAAAGCATTCCCACGTTAAGCTTAACGAGCGACTGCCTCTCGCTCTCCGGCTGCTACTTCAATCGTGAAACTGCTAATGATCAGCTGATCGGCTTTTCTGTCGTGAGTCTCTCTTGTTTGTTTTTGGTCCACTTTGCGCCAGAAAGAGCAAACCAGCGGCTGAACAACAGCAGCACGTTTAAGCTTGATAAGCTGTTGTTACAATTTATTTAATATTACTTTGTACTCCAGGATCTTTTTCTACGTAGCTGACGCTGGTAACTGTGCAGGGGCGGATCTAGCAAAGTTTAGCCAGGGGGGCCGATAGGGCATTAACTGGGAAAAGGGGGCACAAAGACATACTTTTCTTTCTTATTCTCATTTAAAATGTCTAGCTTTTAATAAATAATTATCTGACACCCAAAGTTTTAATTTGATGTAAAATGAATAGAAGTCAATTACTGTATATAGTGACTATTAAGTCTAATATATATACCCTAGTAAGCTATAGTACATTTTCCTTTGGGAAGGTACCATCTGTGCAGTCTGCAATTTTGTTGAAGAAAGATGTTGAATCTATTTAATATTTCTTGAAAAATAATTGATTTCTGTGCATTTTTTTTCACACTGCATCAAATTAAGGTTGATTACGTTGATTAAGCATCATGAGGTGGAGCGTGAGGGGTGGTTCCCTATTTTTTATTTATTTATTTTTGTTGTTGCTGGGAGTTGGAACCCTATTAGTTAGGTTGCTTAATATTTACGCTAAGTACTCTTTAAAATACCAGAATAGGGAGGATGGTGTAGGTCTAAGTTTATTAGATTGATCAGTATTGCTGAACTATGAAATATTTTTTTTGTATACAGGTATAACAGAATAGCTTTAGTGTAGTTGTTGTTTTAAACTTGAGTATGAACTTGCAGACTTGCAAAATGCAGCAAGATATTTAAAAAAACAGTTTTGTTGATTAAAAAACAATATATCGGATTCATATCGGTATCGGCAGATATCCAAATTTATGATATCGGTATCGGTATCGGACATAAAAAAGTGGTATCGTGCCATCTCTAGTTTGAAGAGTAATTGGAAGAGTAAGTGTTCCGTGGAAGCTACAGATGACTGTGGAGATGTGCCAATGACCAAAGAAATCAAAAAGATGTTTTTGTTGCACTCTTTTTGCAACAGCATTCACAGAATTTACACTTTCTCCTAGCTCCTGAAGGTTGCCAACGGATTGACGGCCAGTCCCAAGCCCGTGTGACTGAGGGCTAAGCTGTTCTCACACATGCATTGTGCATTCAGTTAGACATTAAAAGGTATTCAGATCACATGTATGTGACAATAGTGGAGGTAAATGTCCTGCCTTCTGCACGCTCGCTGATTTAAACCAAATTAAATATTCCTAGTAGTGAGAACACATCTGAAGCTGAGCCACGCCTGCTGTCATACAGGTAAGCATGTGTCAACAGCTATCCTCTTAAAGATATTTGGCTAACTTAAGGCACTTCATTAGCATTAGTGTGTTGTGGGCAGTGTTTTCAGGGTATACAACTTTGCACTTTGCAGAGTCAATGGATCGATCCACTGTATTGTCTGATATCATGTTGTGATGGTGATGAATGGGACCCAAACTGTGATCAATAGATCACTCCTCACAGATATCATTAACAAACGCACTCCACTACATTCACATCGACTGCCACTTGTGTGAATACATTCTTACGTTCAGGAAGAGCTGCGTGGGTACACTGTAAGGCCATTAATATTCTATGTGTCTCTGCTGTGTGAATGTGTGCATATTGCGTGTACAATGTCTGTGTATGTGCGAGTGCATGTGTGTGATAACAAGCTTCTGTCATTCCAAGGGTGGCCAACCATGTCCATATATAAGTGGAAATGCATCTTGACAGAGTCCTTCTCCTTCACACACTCGTATATATACACACACACACACACACACACACACACACACACACACACACGGAGGGGGTTAAGTGTGTGAGTACAGAGTAGTGCTGTGAGCTGTAGCTCTGTGTGCTGACCTTCAGGGTTATCTGGAAGGTTCCTCCACACCTTGCTGCTAGCACGAACCCCTGCTGTCACCATGGAAACACAGCTAGCAGGGACAATGTGTGCCCCGTCCGGTGTGTTGCTCATGTGTACACATTCACCTATATGTGATGACACTTACAGGTTCGGTACAGCGCAAAAGCGCGCACGCACGCACACACACACACACACACACACACACACACACACACACACACACACACACACACACACTCTAATTGGTGCATGCTTCAGTATTCATCTGTCCTCCAATTCATTTATCCCTCATTTCCTTCACTCTCCTTTCGCTTCTCCCTCTTAATGAAACCATGCACACAGTGCACAATAAGCCCTTGGGCCTGCACAGCATTGTCAGAAGGGTGCACACGACCCCATTTCCAGTAGTGGAACCATTATTAGCATGCTGTGACAAGAGACAGCCATTCACCACAACACACACACACACGATACAAACCTGCAGTTTCATCACCACTGGATCACTGGGATTTATTTCACAGACAGCGGGAATGTGCTGGCACAACGTGACCGTAAATCAACACATCGTACACGCTGGAGTGACAAGTCAAGATAATACACTCAAAAACCAAGTAGGATGAGTTTTTATTTACGTATTTATTGATATGGCTAAATTAATGGACGGATTGATAGAAAGGGAAGCAAAAACAAACAACAAAAACAGGACAGACTTGACATGCACTCTTCCTTCAGATCTCCTCCATTTCTTGACTTTCTCAACCATGATTCGTCAGAGTGCTCTGGAAAACGGGGGGGGGGTATGACAAGGGAGTGGAAAAAGAAGAACAACTGTCAAATAATACATTTACTTTGCTAGAATCCAAAAGACAAGTAAGTGAAAATAAAATAAACAATAAAAGGTGAATCAAATGGACCATTACGGCAAGGCTGGGATGGTCAGTTTGGTAAAGTAAATCCGTTGGGCATCTTTCTTTGCCTTTAGACAACAATTCTGATGGCAAAAGAGCCAAACGGGACAGGCCAAAAAAAAAAAAAAAAAAAAAAAAAAAAAAAAGACAAGTAAGAGAAACCAGGATGCATCATGGGAAATCTATTCCCTACTATAAACAAACTAGCCTGATGATGGATGATCAATATACAAAGAACAGTACCACATTAAATACCTAAACATCTTAAAATATCTGGAACTTAACGCAGAAAATTACAGTTCCAGCTAACAACTTTGGGGACACGATCATCTTTCTAGTCTGGAGAATATCAATGATTACCCAGAGATATGGATTTGTATGGAATTTTCTTTAAACAATAATCCATTTTTAAAACTAAATTAGATTTCTAAGTGTCAACGTATCCCAAATAGTGTCAAGAACATGTCATCACAATGATGCACAAAAAGTACACATCCGTATTTTGTAAGCAGAGCTTATTTATTCTGCTTTTAACCTTCTTTCGAAAGGTAAACAAAATTCATTCAGGTAGCTGCCAAGTGGTGGAAGACATAACTATATTTACTTTCTCAATATGATGGATCCAAAGTTGTGTAGAAAAAACAAAAGAACAAAAATGCAACCTATTTTTTGTTTCACTGGACTGGAGATGTCAACAGCCCTCGGGATAACGGGCTAATGCTAAGACAAGCTTCTGCAGAAGGTCTGACCTCTGCAGGAACGTGTTTAGCCTGTAGCTACTTTCACTGCTGCTAAACTACATTTAGAAAAATGGGAAACAATGTAAAGACAAACACAGTTCCAGTAAATGTCTTCGCCACCAAAGTCTAAAACTCATACTGGTCTTTACAAAGCTAGCTGGACAAGAACACACACACACACACACACACGCACACACACACACACACACACAGGTTCTAATCCAGTGAATCAGAGTAGCTGCAGGGAAGGTCTAAAGTGGTTTATTGCTACAGTAGACCTACACTTGACATACTTTAGCCACACTCATAACAGGTGATTTTTTGGGGATTTGCTGTGCAGCCCAAGAGCTGCAACAGGCACTTGAACAGAAGACAATCTGCAGAGGCTGAAGATGTCATCGTAATTTATCTGATTTTACTCATTTTCATTCTGTCATCAAGAGCACTGGATCATATTTGCTTGGTGCCTGTTAATATAGACCATTCCACAGCAGCACACACACACAAAATACGATTTTTCTCTTGGTGTAGCATGCAGTTTGGAGCGGTTTCTTATTGGATTCTTACTTTCAGTACCAGATGGTGACGTTTATCCCACCCCAAGAAGAATTATCGCCTAAAAGCAGAACAATATATTGTGATATTAGCACAGCGACTGTACTTAATAGTTGCCAAGTAAGAACCAGTCTCATGGTTTAATAATTTAGAGGACACCTCATTTTGGAACCAAGCAGCGAAAAGATTAAATGGGGGATGAAGAATAGCAGCCTTGGAGATTTACTCTGTATCAAAATACTTTCCAAGTGACCTGGCAGTCTCTTGAAATAAGATTATTAAGTACTGTCTTTATACGTTTACACAGAGTTACACTTGTAGCTAATTTTGTTTCGGAAAGCCAATTTACTATGGGGTTACACTGAACTCCTCTAGCGTAAATACACATCCAAACACACAGTTGCAGGAAGAGACGCGGGGCAACACAGGGTTAGTGAAGCATTAGCTTGACGCTGCTGGGTGTGCTAGTTGGCATGCTAACTACCCCTGTGCTCGGCTGGCAGGCAGATATGCTGGCGGGCAGGTTAGCTGTTCACTTGCCAAGTGCATCCGAGGGCATCGCAGCCTGTGCCTTTGAATTGGAGATGAGCGGCAAATGTGACAAGGGGATTTAGCTTTACTGTTCCACTCACGTTCTGAGATATAAAGGGGGACAGTGTGTGTCTGCATGTGTGCGTGAAAACTCACTATTTGTGTGAAAGCGGCTGTTTATGCGAGCAGGAGTTGATGCATACACCAGTGTGCGTGTGCGCGTGCGCGCGTGGCGAGAGGGGTGTTGGTGTTGCCACACTCTTACACAGCACTGTGACGGAACATTATGCCTAATGCATAGTGTATGAAGTAGTTCCTGAATTTCAAACTGACCCCTGGCACCCCCCACAGTACACACAGTTCAATTTGGTGCCCCAGGTCTAAATTTGGACTGCCGCCATCCTCACTTGGATAATTTAAAGACAGGAAAAGCTTTTCATGCACAAAACTGTGGGCAGCAAGGGCAGCCAAATATTCTAGCTCAAGGTCTGTGCTGAGGTTTAGACATACACCAGCTGCCGGTTTATTAGGTACACTGAGCTAATGTATTCTAATGCAGCTATACTGGAAAAAAAATCCTACCCTTTACAAAGGTTTTAATGTTGCCTTATGGATGTGTTCCTCAAGAATCTGTGCTAGATTGGAAAACTATAGCTTCACACCTGGAGACTGAGCTGTGGTTTGCCTTGATCTTTATCTTTTATGCTTTCTATTCACCAGCACTGAAAGTTTAAAGTTGACTTTACCATCACTGTAAATCTGTCTGTCATAATTAGATTTAATATTCACAAAAACATGGATTCACACAAAGACAGAGACAACATACAGTCACACAAACGCATGTTTTCTTCCACCTGCCAGTTTCTGTCCAATTAGCGAGCAGTTTGAGGAGTAGATCGTTGCGTTTGTTGGCTGCGAATCAACTTTGAACGTCAAAAAGGCACAGAAGCAACGCTGTGCACACCGTGCGCGTGTTCACACTTCCACAGTTTTAAGCTAACAGGCAACATGGAGACAGTGGACACACGCGTAAGCATCTGCAGCACACAGAAGAGGAGCCTCACTCACTCGCTCACTTGTTTCTTCTCTGCAAAAAACAAAAATAATAGACAAGCAGAAAATCAATAACTGTCTCCTCTGCTCAGTGCTAACAGCACTCAGTTCTCTCCCTCTCTCAGGAGGGACAGAGACAGTTGCCAGGCAGAACTGTCAATCAGATACTCACAGTGGACGTGGCTATGACTGCTTTATAAACACACAGCGATTCACTCATTACCCAGTCAGTACGACAGCCACACACTCCATTAGTCAATCCAGGAAGCCTCCAGTGCAGTTAGTCAGCTGGTTGGTTACACGTGTAAGAACATTAAATTGTTTTGTTGGTGGTGGGCGGGGTTGCACCGGAAACAAGTTGCAAAAACAATGCTTACATTGTGCCTTTTAAAATGATATGGCGGCACACTGGTTATCAAATAATGCTTACTTACACAACCGTGTGACTCTTTTGGAGTTGTGTTTCCAGTTTTAGAGTTTCTGTTGTGGGTTATATTAACCAGTGAGGCAAATGTGGCACACTTTAAGCTGGGAGCCACGCAAAAGAGTCCCAAATCCAATCAGGGTGCTTCATAAATGAAAGCCTTGAGAGGTATTGATAAGACACCAATATCATAACTATGATATTGTTGGTAAATGATGAACTTTGATCAGTTCTGCATCATGATCACTGAAAGCTTCACAGATTTCCACTCTTAGCAAATAATCAAAGTTTCAAGGTGAACTTCACGGGGCGAGTACAGAATCACTAAAAGGTTCTCTCTCAGTCTTTCTTTTGGTTTATAGTTGTTAAAGAAACAAACTCCCTGACACTTTGAATTCATTTGATGATTTCTTTTTCACTGTTATGCAGAAAAATAGTTTCTAAACCAAACATGTCAACATTCCTTTGGAACAGCATTTTATTATCCAGTATCTTTGATTCTGATTAATGACTGCAAACATTAAATAGAGGATTATTTAAGTCGATAATGGTAGTCACACTCTGAAATTAAAGAGCTCCCCAGTCCTCATATAGCAAGTCTCTTTTGTCACAATTTACACTGACACGTTATTTTTAGCCAAATGAAATAAGACACGTGGCAGCTGAAACCTGGCAAAGGGGGGGGGGGGCGGGCAAGGATCGATGGCATGTTGGTGATTGCGGTCCGTGGAGTGTAGCAGCATGGAAGACATGTTTGGCTGGATGCTGATGGAGTGTTTCTATAGGCTTGAGAGACAGGCACATGGTGGGGTGGGTAGGTGGGAGTGGAGGGGATATAGGGGAGGGACACGAGAGAGACCAGCTAATCTTTATGTGGCCTGTGCGTTCATGGGGCGGTCGCCTTGGAGATGATGGATGTGAAGGAGAGATGGAATGGAAGGAGGTAAAAGGGTGAAAGAGAAAGACAGTCATAAAAAGACAGAAATATGTGCCTGTGTGTATGAGAATGTGACACACACACACGCAAAATTACATGAATGTGTTCTCACAAGCAAGCAGGAGCTATAATCAATGTAAGAGCAAAACTAGGACTCTATAAAAATGATATTAATAACAGGGATAATACAGTATAAAGAACTGACTGGGTCTATATACGAGTGTGCCTGCATGAGTGCACATATAAAAGAGTGTGTGTGTGTGTGTGTGTGTTGGAGCAAACCGCTGCTGAAGAGTGGCTGCGTTATCAGATTAGAGTTAGCAGGCAGGCCAAGGCTCACAGTGGGGCTCACCACCTGCTACTACTGATAGTCATGCAAAAAACAAAAAAAGACAAAAACAAACACGCGTGCGCATACACACACCACACTACTATTTCCTTGTGTGCTTTTAATTTTACCATCTTTATGCTTTTTCCTCACTCTCACAATAGTGACTGACACAGCTTCCTCCTCTTTTCCTTTTCCCTACTTCAACCCTTCCATTCCTTCCACTGACAGAGTCGTCCTATCTACATTTTGTCTATCATCCACTCTTTCCTTCTGTATCGCTCTCTTACAGTTTTCAATGAACCCTTTCTCACTGACAGCCATGTGTAAGCCTCTTCCTCTACCAGCTTCTTTTCTTTCATCAGTCTCCATCCATTACCCTGGTGACGGGCACCTTTCTCTTCCATCTCAAACACTCATCCACGTTCTTATCTTTTTTGTTGTTGTTGTTTTTAGCTGAAAAACACACAAAAAAACCCAAACAGACAACTTCATCATTGCAGCCCGAACATGTCCGGAAGAGATTTTCTTCTTGCCAGAATTACCTGCAGGTGAAATACGAGGGAGAAGCAGAGGGAAGTAGTCTGCCAGCGCTAGAGCCATCCTGTTCTTTTCCCTAGCAAAGGAGGTCTACGCTGAATGTAGTCTTGAGAGGTACTTAAGATGCTGCTGGCACTACATTTAGAAATGGACAGCTACTTGAAGTAAGTGAATTTGTGGTTCAAAGTGGCATGTGTGGAAAACGTCAACTAAAATGTTTGGAAACGGGAGGGATTGTGCTACACAGATGCACAAATATGCTACACAAATAAGCACTCAGATGACAAATCTGATAAGAGATGCAAATAAACATGCAAACATACAACATCCTGCACTGCACCATCGTCATGTTATTATATTACTAATATCTTTTTGAAGCCAGCTGGAAGCTTGTGTAGCATTCCAACTGGCTTGGTGTGGGAATAGTTTTCTCTTTGTTAATCTTATTTGCTGACACAAGGCAAATCAACTAATAATATAAATCTCCCCCATAATGATGTGCCAAGTTTAACTTCTAACTGCCAACAGAAAAAGGCATGGAGAAAACAAACAATTAAAAAAAATTATGCTAAAATATTATTTACAAGTGGAGACTTGCACACAGTCACCGCATATTTTATCAGGTACACCTTCTTACTGGCTTGCTTCCACTTCTGCCTTCGGAACTGCCTTAATTGTGGCATAGATTCAACAAGATGCTGGGAACACTGGTTAAAGATTTTGGTCCATATTGATATGATAGCTTCACATAGCTGCTGCACATTTGTGAGGAACACATGCATAATGCAAATTTCCCATTCCACCACATCCCAGAGGTGCTCTATTAGATTAAGATCTGGTCACAAATATAACCGTGGTATAGTAAACTCATTGTCATGTTCAAGAAACCATTTTGATAAGCTGCATGTTATTCTTGGATGCGGTTATAGGACCGGCTTTAAAATCGCATGACAAAAATATCATACACATTAAAAAAAACTGAATCACCAACGTAGCCTGGACAACATTTGCTAGTTAGATGAAGTCAGCTATCTCATCGTAGCATATTTATATGCATATTTATAATTATACGCTTCTTGGAGTGAGTGCATACACTCATGAAGTTTAGTAACTTCAGGTCACTGCAACAAGCCCAGGTACAGTTTACCGACGGATGGGTGCAGGACCTTGAAATGCACCGTGTAGAACGAAAGACCATCGTACGTATCATAAGTTTACCGGTCTCACAAATTGTCGTCATAAATACACATTCGTTAACCGTTTATTAATATAACCTTTGAGCTCAACGGTAATTAATTAGTAGTGGAAATAATTTCTGGTAGCATCGTGGAAATAATTTCTGGTAGCATCACAGAAATGTAGCAGTGACAATAATACTGTATGCTGTAATCGTACTGGGCAATTAGTGATACAAAAAACCTGTTTTATCCTGTGAATAAAAGTATATGTTTTTGTCAATGTACCATAATAACAGAAGCGAAACGCAATATTGTGTCAGGACAATTCACTATTTATGCACAATAAATAAAGGAGCATAGCGCGACAATTTCTGTTCAGTGCCAGACTTACTTGTAACCTATATCACCAATTATGTAATGAAAATGACGCATTAACTACAACAGCAGACTGACCTTCGTGTAAATGCTTGGAGCAGACTAACCTGTGAGCTGGAGTGTTCTGGGACGTTATATTTGATCTTTGAATGGCTGCAATCCAGGCCATCCGTCGCGTCTTTGTTACTTCGGAAACATGGCTCGAACAATTTCTCTTCAACGTCGTAATCCGATAACAACCGATCTCTTTACCCGTCGGCTTCCCGTGGCTGTCATGCGACCGGCTATTGCAGTTAATAATACAACAGCTTCTTGACATTTTTGTGTTTCTTTTTATCGCTGTATAACTGATTTTAATTGAAAGCCTGCGTGCGCTAGTACCGCTTGCCACGAGTTCCCAGAATCCTTTGCGGTTCTACCCGTGAATGACGTCACATTTTCAATCTCTATATAATATGCATGTTAAATTTTATATTTGGGGTAAAATATCAAGTCTTTTCAAGTAAACCGGTTCAAGTCCAATTCAAGTCCCAAGTCATTGGTGTAAAAGTCCAAGTCAAGTCACAAGTCTTAGAACATTTTTTCAAGTCAAGTCTAAAGTCATAAAATTAATGACTCGAGTCTGACTCGAGTCCAAGTCATGTGACTCGAGTCCACACCTCTGCCATTCTCTGTAAATCCTAGAAATGGTTATACACATCTGGCGCCAACAACCATGCCCTGTTCAAAGCAACTTTGTAACCACACAGAGAATACTAATTATGACAGGTTTGTGGGACCTTTGTTGTCTAAGCTAGCAGGTATTGTGCACTATACCAATCTCTGCATTTTATTATGTTACACCTGCCCAAATGTGCAGGAGGCATGTTTATTGTATGTGAACCATGTTCGTGTGTTTTCAGACTTGCTGTTATGAATAGAGATTATATTTGAATTGGTGCTGGATGGAGAGTTTTCTAGCCTTGGAGACCAGGGCCTGCTCATTCATATCAACACATCAGAGCAGACAAAAATCCACGGACTGAAGACCAGCAGGTTCAAGTGGGTTAAGTATGTGACATGCAACAGAAAGTGTGGTGATATGATATTGTTAGCCCAGGCTGATTGTATTAAATAGGGCAACAATAGCATTAGCATTCTGCACTAGTTGGCACTGAAACCTTGGAGTACTGCAGAAGAGGAGGGGTGACAATTATTGTAAGTGGTGGGTTGACAAATGTTTATTCTTGAATATGACTTTGAGGATGGCTGTGTTTTGTTTTCCTCTGAAGGAGGTTGAATGCGAGACTAGATCATGAAAACCAAAAATTCTCAGACTATTCGGTGGGCTTGTGCTCATGCAAACACACACAGATGCTTAGAATATAGAAATTTTGCAATGGAAATGTCTATATACAGTAATGACAAAATATGAGACGGATATTGTCACACGAAAGACAGACAAAATGCTCAGAGCTTCATGATAACGTAGGGCCTTGGTGAGCTGACATTTACCCTGTACTCCTCACACATACACGCACTCAGTGGGTTCCATATGCATGACAATGGCCCGAGCTGAGACACTGACAGGAGAGGGACAGGGGAGTGATAGCAGAGAGGAGGTGAAAGGCCATATCCTGAACCAACTGTCTTTAATAGATGGCAGAGGGTAGAATGTGTGAAAAATGTGTATGTGTGTGCATCCATGCATGAATCATAAAACATAAAAGAACCTCTGAGTGACATAAGGAAGGCTGTGCCGCTGCAGATAGTGAGTTGGGTGGACTTCAAGTGAGAGACAGAAAAAATTGAGATAGATACTCTAGTGATGTTCAGATCAAGACTCTGACAGAAAAGACAGATAAGCAAGCCACTGGTTTTATTGGCAGATTGATTGGCAAGCATAGACACTCCAATTGAGAGTAACAGAAATATATGGCAGCGTCTACATGAATAAACTCTTGGAAAGTCATGTGAGTCACTCTCAGCTCTGTGGAATTGACAGGATTGACCACTAAATCGTATGAGCCTACTGCTGATGTACACAAATGTGAACTTTGCTTACACGAGTGTTTGGTGGACAACAAAAATAACTAAGATTTAGCTTTTAGGCAGACACGTGCTATTCAATAGCTGTCATGCTTCAGAAAGAAAGAGCCAAAAGAGAGAAAACGATGATGTGTGAACCAGAAGGTATCCACTTCAGGCAACGAGTAATTTGTCAGAAAAATACAGCTTTCTCCCTTTAATCATAGGGAAGAATGTGTCTGCTTCTGAAAATCCTTACAAGCAAATGCAGATAACAAAAGAACAGAGCCTTTAAGCTGTCTGGAGGTTTTCACCAGGCTAAAAGCTTTGCTGCCTATTGAGCAGTTGTGTTATTGTTGCACCGCAGAGAACAAAAAAAAAAAAATCACTGCATCCAAATGTTGCATGTCTTTTTTTAATTTCTATTTTATCAGGCTATGAAAGCCAGTTTACTCTGCTCGTTAATTCAAACAAAAATCTCTGTAAACCAACATCTCAAAAATATGATGTATCAGTCATTCACTCAAGGAGGAAAAACTGTTTTTTTAAATTACAAAATTATGAAGGATAACAGATTTGAGACATTTCCCAAATGATGCATCCAATTTAGAAATCACACATTATGTAAAAGCTGGTTGAAAATTGGAGATTTTCTTGTGACAGTCTTTTTCAAGTATTTCCTGGAGCAATAAATAGAATTTTCTAAAACATGTCCTATTCCGATTTTTTAAAAAGTAAAAAACATCAGTTTCCCTTTACAACAACAGGAGCAAGCACAGGCACTAGCTCTATTATTAACAGTCTCAACCATAACAAAACATTTTCTCCAGGGTCTATAGAACATTATATTTCATAATGAAATATGATGCAGTGCTCTCTCTAATGACTAAATCTGCAGTGCATATTGCTCCCTGTTGACCCTTTTCCACCTGGAGCAAATGCTGAACCTTTTGCTGGTGAAACGCTCGTCCAAGTGCTCTGCTCTGCCAAGCTGCTGGCCCTGTCAGATCCATTTACACACAAGCAGACTGGACAGCTGTCGGCATGACCAGAGGGGTCTTGGGAGAACCCACTTATTTCTTTTCATTAAGGCTGACTGATCAGGGGGCTCTGCTGGGAGGTCTACTCATCTACCCTCTCTTTTATACTTCATTTGGGCATCATTCCAAACGTAGTCTAACCCAGCATTACTAAATAGCTCCATAAAAACTCAGAAAACACCAAGTTCTATAAAACGGATAATTCCTGGACAGAGGTCTGTGATCAAAAGACAATTTTAAAATTAGTTTTCGCGTGCACATTACACTCAATCTGCACTCCAGATTCCAAAACTAAGTGAAACTTGAGTTTTATTGTTTTAACAGTTTCAAAGTGTGAACATAGACTGACAAATTAAATTATATCAGATTAGATATTAACATTTTCTGTTTGCACTGAGGGATATTTTAGGATTAGTTTAATCTTAAAGAACAATAAACAAAAATCTGAGGATCCTAAGCTAAGTACCTGCAGTGTAAGGAATGCTTCTTTTTCGCAATTTATAAAACAGATCACTTTGCTTTCAGGTTTTACAGTAGGCTATGCAAAGGGAGACTGGTTTGAATCCCGTGTGTAGCCAAAAGTCTGCACTTATATGAAGCACTTCCACATACCTGTGCTCATCTTGTTGGGGAAGTTTTGGAACAGACAGGTAGAGGGAGGGGAACTTTTCCGCCTACTGGAGCTTTATGAGAAATGTATTAATGATGGGCGAATATATTGATAAATTTGTGCATGATGTCACCTCACAGTATAACAATCGACCAGGGCCTTTTTCCACAGGGGGTTTATACAATATTGCACTTTTCACTCCAGGTACTCCTGCTACCTCAAACAGTCCAAAGGCATGCGCATTAAGTCCACTGGTGATTCTAAACTAAACACATGTGAATGTAGCATGTGTTGTTGTGTGTCTCTGTGCAGTGGATTGGTAATCTGGCCAGGGTGTGTCCGGCCTGTTGCCCTATAGTGGCTGAGATGGGCTCCAGCCCCCCTCAAATCCTCAAACTCTGATTTGGATAAGTAGTAAAGAAAATGATGGATGTTGTGTTGCAAACTATCTCACAGCCATTTAAAGCTAAAGCTGAATAAATAAACACAGAGTACAGTAACTATTACCTCCACTAGAATAACTAGCAAGCATGCACTGGTCCCTCACATAAAATCTTTGTTTGAAACCTTTTTCCTGGATTCATTACTACTACTACTTTCACTGGCGCCATCTGTCCATTATCAGTGCTCCCTCCCTGCTAGTAACCCTAATGCAATGTGTAATTACTTGCTAAAGTTTACTTGCCGTATTAGCCAAATTAGTGATTTTTTATCCCCATGTATGAAATATGCAAAGTGTCTCCCCAGGGGTGGGTTTAGGATGAGGCAAACATACATAGTCAGACCTGAATAAGATGTAAGAGAGCTCCACGGGCAGCAGTGCAGAACAGAGCTAAACACCGGTTAATGTGACAATGTGTTCAGCGAAAAAAGCTTTAATATGGCAACCATGGAGGATGGTGACTAAAAGAAAAAGGGGGGATCAATCACAACAGCACCAGGAAAAGATCCACGGATGAACAGATAATATAGAAGATGGGTGGATAAGGGAAGCGGGAAGGAAAAAAGGATATCCTAATACATGACAAAATATTAGATGGAGATAGTTTAAGGCCACGCTTACATATGGAATCTTTTAGGTTTCCATATTTCTAGTTTAAATCCAGAAACATTTATATGGCTTTTTACGCGTCAGCTTGGGATAGAAATCTCAAAAGTCTTAAAGGTCAAACTGAAAAGCCCAGCATCTTCAAACGAGTAGTACAGGTTACTCTTTAAAAGAAAGATTTAATCTGTTAGATTATCCCTATAAAGAAAGGTTAGACAGAGAAGATGTCAGTGATAAAATGTCCTGATTCGAAACTGGTTTTTCAAGTAAGAAAGCAAAAAACTGAAATAAAGCAGCACCCTAGTATAAAATTAAATCTGGGATATAGTATAAAGTGATTCAAAAACGTGGCCAATAGTGGCAAATTCAGAGATCTAAAACTATATTTAGGACAAAATGAACTATGTTGTGTTTATCTACATCAGTCAAATCCATCCTCTTTCTACCAAGATGAAAGTTAGGAACTTTTTATTTCTCTTCAATATAAAACAGTATAAATGTATGGGCACAGTGCTGATGTGCTTTATATAGACTGGATCTTTGCCTTTCATTCATTTGCCCTTTAAGCTGCCTTCTTTCAGCCTCCGTAGTGTTTTCTCCTTCATTTTCCATTCACAGTCAAAGATCTGCCTAATTGGATATGAATTAAAACTCGGCCGGCTTCAAAGAAAACAAAAACTGTTTGGCTTTATTGTGCAGTACCGTCTATTCTTTAAAAAAACAAACACTTCCTATGAGAATTTATATAGCACATGCATACAAACACTGGTCTAATATACAAACTCAAATGCACTGTATTTCCTCAAAGAGCTACATCCCAATAGCAAGCTGATCTTTTGAACCAGTTTAAAAAGACTGATTGCTTTTATTGTGAGCCTTTGCTTTGCTTTTATCAACCGTTTAAACTGCCAAATTCACCAATTGTTGTTTTGTGGCTTTTATCTACTTTGGAGCCGTATCAGTGCATTTTGTCATGATAATAATGTGCAAATTGGCCCATTCATTATTGTTTTTTTGATGGAGAAATTGGCTAAAATAAGCACTTTGTAGATAAGCATAGGGTCTGAACACTATTTGCAAAAGCATCTGCAGAAAACAGAATGCATTTCAATGCACTGAATGCCAAAACTGATTTTAATACACTAATAATGGTGTAATCTTCCTATCAGAAAGTCCCCAAACACAGTGCACGCCTGGTGACTTATAAATCCGCTCAATGAGCACGTTGTATTGATTTAACTTTCTACTCGAAGTGTCAAAGTAACAAACACGTAGATGGTGATTCTCAGAAGTTAACTGATTCTGTGCAGGTACTGAAGGGATTCTTTGTCTCTGCACCCTTCTGGTCCACTGTCAGTCTGGCTGTCAAACTCCTAGGTCTGACTCATTCAAGCCAGCCTTCTCTCTCGTCTTCACGGGGGGAAGAAGGCTTTAAAAATATGTCCTTATGTGTCCCTCACTCAAAATATGGAATAAAGGAAAATAAACAAGAGTTTGTTGATGGTAACGCTCTGACCTTTATTTTGCTAAAACTCAACTTGGATCCTTTTTTATTGTCGTTTTTGTTGTGTGCAAGGAACTTTTTTTTCTTCTTCTTTTTTTCTTCTGGCAAGCCAGGAAAAAAAAAAACCCCCGAATAACAACAACAACTTTGAAAACCACAGCTTTAAAAAAAAAAAAAAGGGACGTTGGTACATCTCTCAAAGGAAATTTGAGGGGAATGAATGATAAGAGAAACTATTTAGAGCAACACAAACTGCACTCTAATACGCCGAATTAAGCAAACCTTCGACTAAATATCACATGCAAAAGATACTAAAGCTGACAAAGATGACTTCTGTGCCCTACCTTCTTTGCTTGATGGACACAGGTCATGTATTGTTTGGCCAGGCTGGAGCAGTGGAGAGTCTCCTGTGGATTTTCCTTGTAGCACTCGAGCACCTTGGCCTGCAGCTCAGCGCACAGATATTCAGTATGTTGGGGTCTAGAAACACACAGAGAGAAGGAAAAGCTCAAATCTGCTTGCCAACATCACCGCCCCCACCCACCAGGACCAGAGATCAAGGTTGTAAATGCTACTATGTGAACTCAAGATAGTAAAGTCAGTTCAGCTGCAATAGAAATAGAAGTTGTCACACATGAGAAACACAAAGCTGTAGCGTCTGTTTGTCGAAACACTGATTCAGATAATCAGGAAAATAACTACCAAAACAGTTGTTATTTCCAACTGTGATTGCTTAATGGAAATTTCAACCACAGCCACACAGACGAGGTCAAAGGAAATGAGCGCTGGCGGGTGTGATTCCTTTAAGTTCAGCTTGCTTTTAGCAATAACAGCTTCTGTTTGGTGTAAGTACATACGATGAGCAAACAAACCAAAAAACAACAACAACAAAAAAAAGAAAAGAAAAGCGAGACTGTTTGTGGTTTGTTTTAGTCGCAGTTGAAGTAGCTAAGATAGTTTCAAAGGCTTTAAGGTGCAGCTTGTGGAGAGATGAATAATGCATCAACAAAGCAGCTTAGGAGTCAAAGTCAAACTTTCTCTTTTCTTTTTATCTGACTCACACGTACAGTACATGTGTGTAGAGAAAAGCACACAATCGAAACCGCAGCCACGAAATACGAGATCGGCACATACGCACGTGCACTAACGCGCATACAGGTAGCGAATGCTAATCCTATAAGAGGGTAATCTTTGAGTGCTCTGTTGCTCGTGGTAATTTACCTGCTGTTGTGACAAGAACTTGCAACTGGAAGGACTGGGATATGGATATGTACGCGCACATACGTGCACGCACGGGAATACATGAACACAAAGACGCTTAATCAATCCATGATGCCCATTTCGGTTTTTGGTTAACATCAACCACTTTTCTGTTCAGCTTTGTCAGTTTGTTTTTAAAGAGGGCCTTCAAGAACTAAGAAGCTGGGCCATGTGGTGACCCCGTCTCTTCTTTCCATTAACTGATATCCTTGTTGCCATTGTGAGTTTTTTGTGTTGCTATAGTAAGTAAAGCCTTGTGTTGTTCAGTATTAGTAGTACCTTCACAGATGCAGAGGCTGACCATATGTCATACACCCTGGCTTTTGCAGCAACAAGATGATCTTTTAGATGATTTTGATCTTTTTTAATAAATTGTTTAATAGCATGATTGAGTATTAACTTGAATTTACTGATGTAGCTCCTGTTTGCATTAACAGTAGTTTCAAGAAAGCTCAGTCCTTGCAGAAATGTGTCCATTTTAATGCAGTGCTGCCATGATCACTGCCATTCAGTATTTGTTGTCATTGTAAATTTTGGTTACTTTTTGTGAGATTCTCTGATATCATTTAAGAGTATTACTTTCTATAGATGATACATTTGCAAATTCTTTGCAGTTGTAAGTTGACAAACATTGTTTTAAAATTGCCTAAAAATCTTGCTGGGTTATTTTTCACAGCATAGAATGCAATAAAATATATCAGAAGAGAAAATGAGAAAATAGAATTAAGAGAAAGGACTGAAATGGAATTTAAGTGAAAAAATTAGGACCGGAATACAGATTAGAGTCAAATTGAAGTAGAATAAAATATGCGAATTGAAAAAAAGCTCACCTCAAAACCAATTCAATAGTTTCACTCGGGCATTTGATCATGTTAAATGATATGCAGTGAAATTTCATGGAATTATTTTATTATTGCATTTCCAATTGTTAGTCATGATTATTCTTTACTGTCTTGAGGTGAGATTTGTTTCCCACTGCTCTCTCCAAGATCAAGCATGAACTTTAAGCCTGAACTAGAATAGAACAGAGTAAAACAGAACAGAATAGACTAAAATAGGAATTCTCTCTGCTCTGTGACTCCAAACAAGACCTACTGTAGGTATTTATAATCCAAACTTTTCTTGGGTACAGACCCCAGCTAAACTATCTCAATCATCACAGCTTAACATACTATAAATGTCTAATCTACCTCATGATGTCATATATGATGGTAGTTTTTCTGCCTTTAAAATAAGAGACAGAACAGAACTTCTAAGTTTGATAAGGAGGCACGTTTTCCATCACTTCAAATAAACCATCTGACATGATGGGGCATGCCTTTTATTTTTTGGGAAGCTGACCACTTGGTATTCATGTGCACGATCATGCATGTGCACACACACACACACACACACATACAGAACTGCAGTCATGCCACCGCAGAAAGCAATTACGGAATCATGCATCCTTTACATATGAATGAGCTCAGCAGTCCCTGCCTTCACTGACAAATACACACAATAAGCCTGAGTGCATGTGTGTGTGTGTGTGTGTGTGTGCGCGCGTGCGTGCGTGCGTGTGTTGATCTGTACCTTGTGAATGCACTGCATGTGTGTCCATGAGATAAACCGTGTGCACAAACAAGACTGCGGGAGAAGTTTCTCTGCACTGGTATGTGTATTGTGTAGTCCCAGTGTCTGTGGCTCTGTGTGTGTGTGTGCGCTTCCGTGTGCAGTGGAGGGTAGAGCGACAGGATTAAATAAATCACTGGTGGAGAGAATATTCATGAAAAGAGAAGTGAATGCAACCTGGGAGAGAGAAGGGGGAGAGAGAGAGAGCAGGAGAGAGAATGTGACAGTGATGTATTAAATGACAAATAGCCCTTGCAGCGTGCATGGACGAACAGTAGCCCAGTAGCAATCATCATAATCTGCATTTAACCTCTGCCACATCATGTGGTGCCGTGCCACTCGGCGCCGAGGAAGAAGGGTAAATCTTTTATGTGATGTGACCATTCCACATTAATTTGGTACAGAGATGTTGATGTGTGGGGACAGAAATGGTCAGCTTCTAGGTATTCGTACTATTGCACAGAAAATGTAAATTATGCTATTGTGGTAAAAATCAGCAGCTTGGGCTTTCAATCACCTGATTACATTATAAGATTGGCTGGTGTTTAACTTGAGAGCATCTCGAGAGCTGGTCGGCATTGTGAATTCCTCCCCAAGAATAGCAGATAACAGCAACAATAACCACAAGGTCTTAATCCAAACCCAAGAAAAGAAAATCATCCTTTTTTTCTATTCAACAAGAGGAACTTTTTGATAGCGTGTGTTTTAATAATGGAATCTGAAGCAGAAAATTGCCTCTGCTAATCTGCACCAACTGCCTTGTTTGACTGAAATTAAAGGTGAGCTCTTATTAAAAAAAAAAAAAAAGCTAGTCTGATAGCCAACTTTTGCAGGGAAAAAGAAGCAAAATAACACTCCAATTGCTTTCTGTCTGTGACGTTTTGCATAAATACGTGCAGCACTGAGGGGGAAAGATTAGGCTCAAATCGTTAAAGTTTCTCATTATTTTTTTGTCTCACCTTGGCAGTGTGCGGCTTTTATGAAGAAAGCTCAAGTTCTGGTCTGCTGCAAAGCATGACACTGGGGAATTAGGCAATAAGAAGAAAAAGAGAAGATCATAAGGACACCGCTTTTTATTGTTCTCCGTGTCTGAGATGGTACTGCTTGTGTTTGTGCGTGTGTGTGATGTGTGTGAATGGTTATTAATGCATGATGACAAGGATTTGGTTTCATTTAAAGAAGCAGCCGAGGCATTGTACTTTTGGTTTTTAATATTACGCTGAGTGGAGAGGAAGAGAAGAGAGGATCAAAGATGTCATGGCTGGGGTGAGATCAAAAGAAATGGCAGAGCATGCATCGTGTATTGTTGGAGGCTTTGTCAAGCTTTTATTAAACTGCCATATGGATAACACTCGCAACATTGTGGTTCGGCAGAAATCTTACTTTGAGATCACATCAAATTAGAGCTGCAGACTTAGCTACAGCTTGTGAGGTGTCTAATGCCTGACTAAATTCAGTAACTTTGATTATTCTGGTAGTCGTAATAATCACTTATCCTACCTTTGCAAAGTGTGCAGCAATCCTTAAGTCCTAAGCTCACTTCACATGATATGACACCAGCCCAAAACTTTACCAAGTTTAATCTCAACTCCTGCGAACACACAAAGTCTTCATCTCAAATCTAGAACAACCCAAAGACTGAAGACAGACAGAACTCTCCCTTTATCTTCATATGCTGACAGATGAAATGCTGAAGGCAGATAAGGACGTAGGATAAAAAATTCGCACTCTGTTGGCCTGGCTGATTGATCCCCGCCAACCTCTTTGTGGGAATACAGGGAGAGAAAGATGGGAGTGGATAAGGACAGTGTTTCATTAAAACAGGTGAAATGCTGGAACAAGATAAGAGGCGCATGTGCACGTGTGTTTGTGTGACATCTCATCACTGATAACTTTTCAATCAGGAAAACTTGCGCTTGGACGACTCACTCGAGTTAGGAATGATAGGGGACTGCTATCGCCTTCCATCACTCTCCCTTCTATCAACAGTTTCAATTCCAGTTTGGTGCCGTATCATTTGTCCTTTTCTTTTAACAACTACACTTCCCCTTAAAAACAGTGTAGCTTTTAAGCACAGAATACAAATCGCATCAAAGCCTGAGCATATTATTTCTGCACGGTAAAATACAATCTAGAACATGATTTCATAATTTGCCTCTCAGTGAGGCGACATGCTCTTTGTTCCCCTTCCATTAGCATCAGGTAATCTTTAGATCATTAAATAATTTGCTGGTTCAGCATGTTCTTATGCAAGGTCCCAATGCTCCCCCCCCCCAAAAAATGATACTGATATCAATGAGATTTTTGCCTTGTTAGTTTTTTTCTAGGCAGCATGGTGGCACGGTGGTTAGCACTGTTGCCGCACAGCAAGAAGGTCCTGAGTTCAATTCCAACATCAGGCCGGGGTCTTTCTGTGTGGAGTTTGCATGTTCTCCCCGTGTTTGCGTGGGTTCCCTCCGGGTACTCCGGCTTCCTCCCACCGTCCAAAGACATGCAGCTTGTGGGGATAGGTTAATTGGACAATCCAAATTGTCACTAGGTGTGAATGTGCGAATGAATGTGAGTGCAAATGGTTGTTTGTCCCTGTGTGTTGGCCCTGCGACAGACTGGCGACCTGTTCAGGGTGTACCCCGCCTCTCGCCCTATGACAGCTGGGATAGGCTCCAGCGCCCCCCGCGACCCTGAAAAGGATAAGCGGAAGTGAATGAATGGATGGATGGATGGATAGTTTTTTTTCCCCTACATACAGGAATTTTTAGGCCAAAAAAAAAAATGCACTTTAATATCAATATGCCAAAGATCACATTAACTTAACTCTAATACACATCTTTGCTTATTAAACACACACATCAGGTTATTGACTATACTGTATGCTTACATACCTAGTCACTCCACAAAGGGCCTGTGCTGAAATTCTGCTCATCATATCAAGCAGAAAATCATTTAAATCAATGCACTATTACTATTAATATTGCAACAATTACTCTTCATCTTCTCATTCTTATTTTGAAACTATATTCTATATAGTTAATAAAATTGTATTGTGTCCATCATCAGCTGGCCCTACAGTAACAGGTAGAGGGATGTTTCTTCTGTAGTGACACACGTGGTGGGTCCAATTCGGCAGATAGAAAATATTTCCTACATAAAACCACTCACAACAAGGCCTGTGGAATTTCCTTTTAATAGAGCCGTGACATGATACCTGAAAAGAGACATATTACCGTTTAGTCCCATTAGATTGAATAAAAGGCATACTTTCCTACAGCCACTACCTCCCAAGCTGGGCAAGTTTTATCAAAACAGTCTAGACAGTTAGACAGAACTAACACTAACCAGTAGAAAAATATGCACATTTAATTTAGGGGTAATCTGCTCCTCTGAGTTTCTGGCATATGAGTTGATCCCTGAAGACCTCAAGAAATGTGAATAAATGTAATGGTGTAACTATTACCCTAATGGTTGGAATGACAAGAGTTGTTAAGATAAACCTGTCTAAAACCTCACCTATCTAATTTACTCCATTAATAAATGAGTCCTGTAAACTTGTACAATTGTGTTTCTTCATATGCTTTTAGAGGCAGTCAAAAAGGCAGAGTGTCTAAGTGACTGCAGCCTTCTGTCCTCATGGTAAATCTCTGCCGGTTCAAATGGTAAATGGTAAATGGCCTGTATTTATATAGCGCTTTTTTACTAGTCCCTAAGGACCCCAAAGCGCTTTACATATCCAGTCATCCACCCATTCACACACACATTCACACACTGGTGATGGCAAGCTACATTGTAGCCACAGCCACCCTGGGGCGCACTGACAGAGGCGAGGCTGCCGGACACTGGCGCCACCGGGCCCTCTGACCACCACCAGTAGGCAACGGGTGAAGTGTCTTGCCCAAGGACACAACGACCGAGACTGTCCGAGCCGGGGCTCGAACCGGCAACCTTCCGATTACAAGGTTCAAGGCGCCGACAGGTCCTGTCTCGTGTAATGACTAGCAGTCTATTGCTTTGGACGGCACAGAGATCCTTACAGTAAGCTACCTGTCTGTTTCATTAATTGGACATGGAAGACACACACACACACACACACACACACACACACACACACACACACACACACACACACACACACACACACACACACACACACACACACACACACACACACACACACACACACACACACACACACACACACACACACACACAATAAAGTAGATAAAAGCATGCTTTCATCTGAGTTTGTTCTAACTACAAACTGTGAGCAGTTACTTTATGATGAATCCAGACATCCACCTGAGGTTTGCAAAGGTTCTGTCTTTGCTAACACTTTGAGAGTAACAAGTTTTTTTTAAGAGGATTAATGGATTTTTAGATCTTAAGGTAAGCTTGACTGCAATGTTGTGGGTCTCTACAGAAAAGCATTTTGAGGGAATATGGGTAGTCAGATACCCCAAGGCAAGGCTAATGGATTAACTCCTCTAAATAACCTCATGTTGTTGGGCAAAGCAAGTAGAAGATGACACTGGATAACATTTTACCGTTCGCTATGTCGCCACATGAGAATAACGTTTTACAGTCAACATCTCAGGGGCTTCCATCTTTTTGCTCTGCTTTTATGAAAGTAGCCACCTCAAGTCTGAGAGGCTGCTTTTAGCATTAGCGTTTGCACTTAAACTATTTGGGGTCATTCCTAGAATCAAAGCTGAGAACCAGAAAGAAAAAAATGGTACGGCTGAACAAGTCAATAAACAAGGGAAATGGTGGTGTTCTTAACTTCTCTAGACTACTGTTCCTGATTTCAGCCTCCCTAAGTGTATTTATAGGGCTCTGTGGTTCGCCCAAATCTTTCCATCAGGTAGCCATGGTTACTAGTGTAGGTAAATAACTCGTGATCAAGTAGCAACCTCAAGGGCTAAAAAAGAGACATGAAAAGTGCTAAAAACTGCAGTCCATTTTATAGCCATGTGAGGCTATCTATGTTTAAACTGCATTGAGATGAAAAGTTGGTGTGGTCAATCCGGTGCACAGGTGTCCTGCTCTGCTATTAATTGTACTAAAACAGACTTTAAGGAGTCAGCTATCCAGGCTTCATTTTAAAATTAGGAAACTGTTACAATAAGATGGAGAGATGCTAAATCAGAGACACAGACCTTCCCTAAAAAAGAAAGAAAAAAAGAAAAGAAGACATATTGTAACTACATAGCATGTTAGACAGTGCTGAATCCCCGAGTGCTCGCCCCTCCTTTCAGCGGTGGGTAAATAGAATAATTACTGGGTGGTCAGTGTAGTGTGAAACGACAGCGTGACCACAGCACAATGAAACACTGCCCAAATGCTGACAGAACATGATGAGCACATGGCTGCCTGAATACAAAGTGTGCCTGTATTGGTGGCAGAGATAGAAAGGCGGAAAAGGAGTGAAAGTTTGTGTGCCGCACTGAAAAAAAGCAATAGAAACACATTGTGGTGGGACTAAATGCTATGCCTTTGGCAAACTTGTGCTGAAGTGATCTCCTAACCTCTTCCATGCAGCCGTAGACAATAGCAAATCCCTGCTAATGTAATCATTTGGACGAAATTTTAGACTTGAATTGTTTGCCGCTGAATTCAGTGGACCAGGTGCAAGAAAATGGCAATGTTGTGGATGAGGTCACTGCCAGTACAAAGCCAGAAAAGAGACCAAGCAACTTTTTCTTTCTGCCGTTTCTAAAAGTGAAATAAACTGTGTGCTACTGCTCTATACAACGTAACAATAAACACAACAACTAGTACTACAAAGGTAAAGTATAAAAGCTGTATGGAAATACATTATTGTAAAGGAGATGGAAATTTGAATATTTTCTCTTCAAGGTAACAGAAAATGGTGACAATGATGACAAATAAATAATTTTCAATGTAGGAAATGACAGCTGCATTCAAATACAAACAACACTGTAGAAGGTTTGGTGCCATTACACTAACCAACCACCCACTAATGACTTTCGTCACAAACTTGCTCTACCTTTACTATCCAGGTTCCAGGTTTCAGACTGATCCATTAAATGATAGTAATCATTAAGTATGTGCACACTGGAAACAAAGTGGAAGAAGAAAGAATGTTTACTCAATAATAAAACCAACTTATTACAGAACAGTTCAAAGACTTGAACTGTTCTGTAGTAGGGTTATCATTTTAGCACTGCTTCTGTAAAACCCTGATACTGGCACCTCCTAAATTACAATTTTGTCTTGTTAATGGTCCGTTTTTACACGTTTATTATAATTATGTACAAAAAGACATCAGGGTACAGACCGAAAAGTATGTGTTAATGGAAACCAAAAGGAAAACAGCTCTCTGACAAAAAATTGGAAAGAAGTGAGAACAAGTATTATGGAGGGGCATAAATTAGAAATGCTCAGATGCTCTGGCAGTGCAGGTGTGGTGGTGGTGGCGGCTCAGTGTTGAATCAAACTGACATGATTTTTTTGACAGGACTGAAATCACTGTTGTCCCAGGAGAGCACCACTGTGTCTAGCAAAGTCACAGCATTTCTGTTTGCCTTGGAGCAGACCAGGCTGGTGGCTATTAGAGACCGTCACGATCCCATCCCCCCACCACAAAAACAAAAACGTGTGCGGACAGAGAAGTTCCAATGTGCTACATTAATGCACACTTATCAGCCACTTTGCTGGGTATACCTGTTGAACTGCTTGTTAACACAAATGTCTAATTAGCCAGAGTGAGATAAATTAGAAATGAGATTGAAAAACCGATGGAAGCGTCAGGCTGGAGGGACCCGCTGATTAGGCTCTTCATTTATGGAATGCATTATAAATATCTGCTTTGGGAAATCTCTCCAGCAGACGCAATCCATTGATCTGCACATGTGCAGAAGAAGCCGTGATGAAACAGAGTAGATGTTTCTGATATTGTAGATAAATACATTCACTGGCAACTTTTTAGGTACATCTGCTTGACTGCCGATTAACGCAAATATCTCATCAGATAGTCGTCAGCAAGTCAATGCATGTAGGCAGGCAGGCAGGCAGGCAGGATGACCTGTTAAAGTTTGAATGAATGAGGAAGAAAGGTGATTTAAGAGACTTTGAATTTGACATAGCTGTTGGTGCCAGACAGCCTGGTCTGAGTATTTCAGAAACTGCTGATCAACCTGGATTTTCTTGCACAACCATTTCTAGGGTTGATCTAAAAAAGAGAATATTACCAGGGAGTTTCTGTTCTGTGGACCAAAATGTTTTGTGTCAGAGGTCAGAGGATAATGGCCAGACTGCTTATAGCTAACAGAAGGGCAACAGTAACTAAAAACACAACAAAACAAAACACGTCTGACAACCAACATCTTCCGAAGAGCATCTCTAAATCCACAACCCATCACAACCGTGAAGCAGATGAGGTACAGCACCAGAAGACCACACTGGGTGCCACTCCTGTCAGCTGACAACTGGTAAATTGAGGCTACAAATCCAGGTTACAAAAGATTCAAAAACACTGATTGATCTCCTACACTACTTGAAAACATACCATTAAACTGGTATAATTCAGGTTGCTGTTGTTAGTTTAATGGTGGGAAGATATTTTCGTTAGGTTTCCTAGTAGCTGAGCATTGTTTAAATGCCACAACCTACTTGAGTATTATTGTTGACCCCTTTTTATGACCACCGTGCACACATCCTCTGGTGACTGCTTCCGGCAGGTAACACATGTCACAAAGCTCAGACCATCTCAAACTGGTTTCTTGAACATAACAATAAGATCACTGTACTTAATCCAATAGAGCACCTTTGGGATGTGGTTGAACGCGAGATTTGAATCATGGATGCGTAGCCAATAAATCTGCAGCATATGCATGATATGACTGACGCTGTCAATATGGACCAAAATCTTTGAGGAATGTTTCCAGCACCTTGTTGAATCTATGCCATGAAGGACTAAGTCAGTTTTGAAGGCAAACGGGAGTCTAACCCCATACCTAACAGTTGCAAGTGGAAATGAGCCTATGTCATTGTACAAATCTACACATCAGTCAGGTATTCATAGTAGAAATATGTGTAATCTTCAACATTTAAATGCCTTCAAATAATTCAAACTGGAATTCTATTCATGTGAAGGACTCCTGCTTCCAAACAGCTCTACTTGTAGACCATCAGATCAGAGAACAACTCCTAAAAGCTTTGAGGATAATGTGTGCGCCTGTCTGGATTAACAGTGATTTTTTTCCCCCTAGCCACTCTCCAATGGTCCCAGGGCCTCAGAATTAACTTTGTACCACGCTAAATATTCCCATCTTCATTTGATTATGAAAATTCAGTGTTAGATGCAGCCCAAAAAGAAAAAGAAATTCAGTTGTATTTTTTCACAGTACAGTAACACATGAAAGTGAGATTTCAAAGAAACAACCGAGAAGCTTAAACAAAGGCAAGAAAAGCAAACATAAAAGGTATGAAAAGATATGTTTACTTTATTCACTGTGCCAAATCTAGAACTGAAAAGTAAAGACAACATCTCGCAGCAATATCTAGACATTGTTTTGTTCTGATATTCATCCATCGTAAAGGTAAAATGGTAAAAATGGCCTGTGATTTAAAGCTAATACAAAATTAAGGATCCATTTTTTTAATTTAAAAAAATCCATGTATATTCCCACGTATTTTAAAACAGGAAACATTACCTTATTATCAAGAGAGGAATATCAATTGATATGGTAATTAGAGATTTTTTGTCACAATAATATTATGGAGGCAACATGAAGTGATAATAGCAAATTATCACCCAGCCTCTCCACTATGTGTGGATAAGTGCCAAGCAGCAGGGAGTCTAGTGTTCACATTAACAGCATACCAATGTCGCAAATAGCCTTTACACCTTTACACAAGCACATCTGCTTTCTGACAACTTCCCAGTGCATCTTCCATTTAAATTTGGAGGGCTAGCATAGAGCAAAGAAATCAGATGTGAATCTCAGTAGATCATTTAAAGGTGTATTTAAAAAAAAAACCTGATGCAAAATAGCAAAAAACAATCTAGAAATGAAATGAGTGAAAAATAAATACTGAGTAAGCAAGCAAGTAGCAGTGTAGCAGGTTCTTTGACCAAAACATAGTGTTACAAAGATAATACAGAATATTTACCGGATTCGAGCCTCAGCTTTAGTAGCTGCCTGGTTGTACTGTTCAGCCGTCTCCTTGTAGTTTTCAAAACTCTGCAGGCAAATAGACAAAGTAAGAAATACGAGAATGAATTCAACAGTGTTTCATGGCTCAAAAAAAAGCTTCTACGGAGGCTGCATTTAATGATACTAGAACTTGTTTCCAAGGCTTAGTATAACTTAATGTTCAGATCACACAATTACAAAACAGAAAAATCAAAACAGACTACATTAAAGTCCCCAAATCAAGTGCCATGAATTATAATCTACATAATTTTACCACAATTACAACTACCTTTTCCAATTTAGTACAAGCTTTAAAAGCCAGCAACGATAAGAAAAATGCATAAAACAACATTGGAAAATGTCACATTCATTAAATTAGTGACCTTTGAATTTTACAGCCTGCTTACAAATCTGAATGTTGATAGTCTGTTAGTACTTCGTGTTTTTCTTTCTCTCATGTGACAAACTGTGGCATTTAAATAAAGTTACATCACAAATTGATCTTGTAACTAGAGCCAGGTCGCATAGAGTACGCCTTTGTAATCAGTGGTCACAGTGCTAACTGTACAGCATCGTGGTCTAAATGAGCAGGAAATAGCAGAAAGTTAATAGAAAACAACCCCAAGTTGCCTTTCACACACGTTTTATGCACATCTTCCTGCTCTGTTTTCACAGGGATTCAAATGGACACACACATTCCTTCGAACCAGGCAGCTGTTAATATACAATCTGTTAAATGACTGGATATCTGCATACTTATATGGACCTCTATCAGTTATGTTGAGGAACTTTCCCGTGTGTGCTTGTGTGGGAAAAAGTCTCGAGTACATTTAAAATCATCATCTCAGTAAGACGTAGGATCACCTGGCAGGCTTTGCGTCGAAACCTCTGAAATACAGTTTGTCTAGAATACCCCAAACACAAAGCAAATCTCTGTAGCCAAACCTCTCGTACGCATTCAGTGAGCAGTAATCGCCATTTTAAACCAATAACCGCGGTGCTCCGGCTTTTACTTAATTATTCCCCATATTCCCAAAAGACTGGGTGATAGGAGAGGAAGATAATTGAAGTGATGGAGTAGAGAAGAGATGGGATCAAACACAAACCTCCCCCACAATCCCTAGTCCTCTACTCCTCCAGTGCCCCCTAGTCATTTTCTCATCTCATTATTTCAAGCTGATGTGCAGACATGCAATTTCTGATCTGAATGTCTGGTGTTGGAACTGAATCAAGTAATGTCATAGGCATCTTTTCCTTAATCCTATCTTTTAGTATTCACTACGGTGTAATAATCTGCTTCTCCATTATCTTCATCCCTGTTCTTTAAAGATATGATGGAAAAAAGGAGTCATAAGTCTTGTAAGGAGGAGGATATTTCAAATCAGCACCAACTTTGATGAAGTAGTGAAGCTGTAGGCACCAGATTTAGACAAGAATCACCTTTTATATGGGATTCAAAAAGATCCATTATAAATATGATAATAAATCAATTCAGCACATAAATTTCCTTTTCCAACCACAACATTTTCAAACACACCTAACAGTCGCTAAGACAGAAATGTGGACAATGCAGAGGTGCATAAACATGCTAATGTAAATGTAGCTACACTTTACCTCCCCTATCTGCCTGAGTTTATGTTTGGGCTGCACAATAACTCAAAATGTGAAAATGCCAAACATCCCCAGGTGTATGACTGCCAATTATGCTTCCTAGCTGTGCTATATTGGATTATCCAGGACAGAACTCAGGATTAGACTCCTCTTGTCGCCATGTCTCTCCTTTGCCAGTATATGACTAGGTTTAAATACCATACCTTGACAGGGATGGGGGAGTAATAACTCCAACTCAAAGGTTTCAAGTCAAGCATATTTCATACCACCATCCTGTACTTTTGAAAGAAGAGACATTTTCAGACCTCTGAACTTCTGCTCAGATGTTTTATTAATCTACTAAGCATAAACCATCACTAATAAATGCCATAATCTGACAGTACTAGCAACCAGTCCCTGAATTCATGGACATTAAAGACTCATTTTTTGCTGGAGTGAAGCTACTACTTTGGTTCACCCTTTGGGAATATTGTGGTAAGAACTTAGTCTCCCATTAGTGGCTTAGCCCTTAGCCTCAGGTCAATGGGCTCAATGGACAGACTCCGAGGAAGGCTGAGCTGAAACTTGAAAGTTTATGGTTCCCTTGTGGGACATCAAGTGTTTGAGCCAAGATAAAAAAAAAAAAAAAAAAAAATGTCGTCTCCACAGGGGCTTAAACCCATGGGTGCCTCTGATTATGCAGGACAAAGAGAGCTGGGCACCAGAAAGAGAAGCAGCAAGTAGATGGTTTAAAGGTAAAGTGAACTTGTTGCTGACAATGAACCTTTTTTGTAGCAAACATTTTAACTTGTAACAGTGAGGACAGCACTGGTAGAGCTCATCTCCATCAAGTGTCCAAGTCAACTCAATAAAACAGATGCACAATAGCAGGACCTTCCTTAAAGGGACTGCAGACTTTAATATGCCTGTTTTATAAATACAGACTGTGTCGAAATGTTTGCTGTCAAAAGGGGTCATTTTTTGGCAAATCCTAAACGAAAGCTCGATCTTAAAAGGTTTCAGAGAGGTAAGGCAGTGGTTGATAGGTGACTGAGTGATGCAAAAAAATAAATAAAAAAAATAAAATAAAATAAAAAAATCACAGAAACCTGCAATGAAAACAAACTTTTTCACTATTTATGCCGTCACTGCTTGTAAAACATACTTTGAAACACTATATTTTACCCCTGCAAACTGTGTGCTCTTCAGAGATTGTCAGGAATTTTCCAATTTGGAGCCTTTCATGCTTCATTTGAACATCTTGTCTGTTTTTCTCCACACAAACCAAAGGAAAAACCAAGAGAATCAACATATGTGAATAAGCTAGGCAGGTACAGCTAATCCAACAGAAACTTTGGGGGGCTGTGATGCTGTTCAGTGGTTGTGTATATATACACACACACACACACACACACACACACACACACACACACACACACACACACACACACACACACACACACACACACACACACACACACACACACACACACACACACACACGTTATTTTGTGTCTAATCAAGAACAAACCCCAAGGAATAGCCCTAGCTCAGCTCTCGTGACTACAGAGAGGAGGTAGCTCTATCACTGGCATACACACACTGAGATCTTCCAAGTCATTTCCACCCATGGGGACAAAAGCCCTATATGGAGAAGCAGAAAGAGGGGATGACAGCCCTCAGTGGGGGAAGGCAAGGTTTTGGGGTTGCTGGAAAGGTTCACGGAGGGGATTAGTGGTTGTGTATTAGCTTGCATACATGCAGGTGTGTGACTAAATCTGTGTTTCTACTTGAATTGTTGTGTTCAGATGATCCTTGAGCGTACACTTGTCTGAACACCCTCCAGGAGCTGTGGACTGAGATGGGCTGATGTCAGGATTTCGAGGGAGGGGTTGTTTCATGCGCCGTGCTTGGACGGAGGAGGATTAATTTTCTTTTTGAGGAAGCAGTCGACAAAAGGGGGGGTAGAAGGGATTAAAAGAGGTGAATTTTAAAGTGAGGCTTGTTTGCAGAGTCACAGGGTATATTTCCACAGGAAGACAGATATACACTACCTCTACACTGTTGAGAGATTAGGGAGGCATCCAAAAAATAGAGGAGGAGGGAAGGAGATTTGGGAAGGAGCAGAATTAGAAGATGCACTGGTATGTTCAGCCGGCGTTGCAGCGTTTGTGTGTTGTTTTGTATATACACAACATGTATGTGTGGAAGTTGTGCAATGGATTGTCCACAATTATTTCTGATATGACAGCATGCGCGCAAACCTGTCAGAGCCCACAAATCTACAAACTCCTGCACACAAACATGCACACACCGTTTTCACATTCGTGTCAGGAGTGAATTCAAACAGTCTCCGCAGCCCTTAGACAAACATTACAGCCTGTTATCATCATTCATCCCTAAGGCAAACTGGACACTAGAGCTTGCTTGTGTGTATTCTCACACTGGCACACACACAGTGTGCGCACAGTTATATACACCATTATTAACCTGTTAGAAAAATCTGACGCTAAGCCAAAGTAAAATGTTGATTCAGTGGAACGCCACACACAGATTACCAGTGGATTGTCCTTTATTTTATTTTATTTTTATTTTTTTTACAGCCTTTCCAACCTTTGGCTAACTCCATTTGCAATGTAAAATAAAATTAGAGATAAATAATACAATGAACCAATAAATAAAGCCCTGCAGACCTAGCCGGGTCTGAAGATTGTCAGTCTGCTGTGCATCAGCCAAATTTAAATCTGAAATTTGCATTTGAAATCATGCCTGTTGCATCTGTCATGCTAAAAGAGAAAGCAGCTCAAGAATTGCTCCTTGGGTGCACGAGTTACCCATGCCATGCGTACTAATGGACCTCCATACAATCGCGGATAATAGCTTTTTGAACTGTGTGCCGATAACAGGCTGGATTCTTTTCAATTTCTCTGTTTTACATTGAGCTGCAACAATACCCAATCCTGTTACTGATAACATTTCTCAGTTCTAACATTTGACATGTCTTCACAGAATGTACAAAGGCTAAAGTATGGAAAGCCATTTAAAGACTTGATTGAATCAGTTGTGTCACAAGTGAGACACATTACTGTTTCAGCCTGTGCTTTGCATTTATGCATATAACCTGTGTCAGTCACAATTCAACTTTTAAGTGGCCATTTATTTCAGCCCCACTGGAATTTGCACCAGGTATGAGCGAGTGAAAAGAAAAAAGATAGCAAAGGAAATGGAGAGGAAGCTTGAAAGGAGAACTGGATGAATGGAGTGCTAGACTGGAAAATGAAGAAAAAGGAGGAGGAGGGTGGATGCCGGCTCAGGATAGACTGTCTGTTTAATGCACAGTCCATATAGCCTCTTTATCTCTCCCTCTCAGTACCCTGCTTTTTAGCTTCCTCATTCAAATGCAGGTCAGCTGTGTGCAAGTGAGGGGCGAAATAAAAAAGATAGAAAACGGGACTGCAGCAGCAAGCGGAGAAAGATAGACCATCCTGCACTCTTCTGCCAATCAGTCTCTTCCGTCAAGTATTGCACCGCGTGTTGCTTGCTGCACGGAGTGCAGGGGCCCTCCCATTTAACTTGCCTATGTAAAAGGTTTTCTCACAGGCCTAAAGGAGGCGAGTGTTAGGGAGTAGATAAAGTAACCCTCTGCCTGATGGGTCTTGCTACAGGGAGGGAGAGACTGAGTAGAGGCGCAGAAAGGGAGTCAAGACCCCAGGAGTGTCTACCAAATACCTGAGGGAAAGCTGGGATTTAAGGAGGGAAACGGGACTGATGAAGGGAAGGGAAACTGGAGTAAGGTTATTTGCATCTACCGGATACCTTTTCATTTCCTTGTGTATTTCCATTGTGTATTTTGCTATCAGGTTATGTCAATGTAACCTTAAAGTTTATTGGACTAATTTCCAGTTCCATCTTTCTTTTTTAGTCTACTATGGTAACACTATAGTATTCACATTTCAGAAAAACCCTTATCTTATACTGGGCCTTAGTTCATGAACTGTCTGAAAAAAGCTGATTTAGCTACCGTTTCTTTGAGGCCAACTTTCTATGAGTTCTCCTCATTGCCTCCAGGCGGAAGCAGGTGCTTGTGGGTATTTACGTCATCGTTTTCTGACAAAGAGCTTTTGTAAACAAGCTGCAGACAAAGAAAAAAAGTTTTGCTCTTCTTTATTGGAATTAGCCGTCCCTCAATTAGATGTCGGAGCTGATATAAGATCTGGAAAATGGAAGTGGACAGCAAAAACATCAATAGCAAAGTTAACACTAATCACTTGCTTAATGTGGAACATAATGATGGACTTAATCTTTCAATCGTAAGCTGTATGAAACTATGTCTATTTATGTCCCTGTTAATAAGTGCACATATGGGAAATGTGCTATAACATTGACTATTATCTCACTGCACATTTTATTTATAGGGACTCTTACTTTAAATGTTTACAACTACAATACAAATAAAGCAAATTCAATATTTTGCTTTGATTTTTATGATTGCTTAAACAATATTGGAATTTTTTTATTCTGAGCACTCCTACAAAGCTTCATTTACCCATCCACGCACCCACTAATAAAATTGCTTTTTCCTATGCCTAAGGCCTTTTGCCCAACATTTAGACGCACTCTGATGGATGCATCTTGCCCAAGGATACTTTGACATGCAGACTGGGGGATTCGGGGCTCAAACTACTGACTGTCCAATTAGTAGATGACCCACTCAACCCTCTGTGCCAGAGCCGCCCCCTAGCTTGCTTTATGATCAAACGTTTGCTATTCGTCTACGTTTGATTATACATTTCCTGTGCAGAGCAAATTGTTGAGTCAGACAGAACATGTGGGTGAGGTTGCTTTGCCCACAGCCAAGAGACGGCCAGGGAAATCTCTCTTTTTGGCATCAAACAGATCCAAGAGTTGAAAACACTGATGGAAGCCGAACGTTTACAGCAGCCTGACCTTTTGGCTCACATGAGATTATTTAAAACTTTTGTCATGTTTAAAATGAGCAGTCAAATTAAACATGACAAAGATAATGAACAGAAAAGAAATTCACTCATCCATTCAAACCCTGTTTCCTTTACATTTAATTATTCATAATTTTTCATTATACTTTATCATCGGTGTTAATTTGGAATTGTTCTTTCTAAATTTACTTTCAGTCCTTGCAGCATCTGCATATGCTTTAGAGTATCAACCAAAATCCTACGCCAGTGCAGCCTTACTCCTCACAAAGTTTACTGGGTACTTTGAAAGAAAGCTTTATCAAACCACCATTGCAGTGATTTTTACTGTGCACAATATCAAAAGCAAATTAGGTAGAGGGAAAACAACACACAATTCCTTTAAAGCACTAAAAAACAAAACAAAGGTATACAGTGATGAGAAAACAGAAAAGCACAGTGCATTGCATTAGGCAACTCCAGCTATCTGAGGAACCTCTTGAGTGCAGGCACATCAACAGAAAGTCACGCCTCTTATCTGCCTGCTGAAACTTTTAATTCATTTACATTCATATTCCGACACTGGTACGTGGGCTTGGCATTTCCAAGACAGGAAACAGTGTCTTGTATTCCACCAAGATGTTAATCTCTATGGAGAGTGAGTAATACTGTATCTCACTTAAGGATTTGTTTTGATATTCCTTATATGTGAAGTTGTCTTTTCATTCCAAGTCTACAGGATGTTTTTCATCTCATTAGTGAGATCGGCTGTTATACATCTAAAAAATGTAAATTCTTGTATCTTTCTAACAAACCCATCAGGGAACCTCTCCAGAGGGGAGAAACAAAGCAGAAAAACAAGGGAACCAGTGGACAAATGGAAAAGCCATTCAGGTGAGTTTTGGCTTCTTGTTTTAAACAGTATACTAATGTTAGTGTTGCCAATATTGATATGCAATAGCAGTCATGTTTATGAGATAAGGACATGGCTTTTACCTTTTTCTCCAGTATTTCCAATTGCTCCCTATAGAAGCTAGATATAGTAGCAAGCTCCCTTTCTTTCATCTCCAGGTTTCGGGCCTGCAAGAGAGAGGGAGAAAGGAAAGGGAAAAAGAATAAGAATAAGTAGTATACCACTTTTTAAACGACATGTGAAGACCAGCTGTCAATGACATAGCACTTTGTTTTATGACATACATGTGTAAATTCTTGGATGGTACTGGTCAGTGTTTATTGTGTCACATCAATATTGTAGTCTTGGGATCCGGTTTCATATAGTGTGCAAATGATTCAAGACGCACCTTTCTTTAGGTTTTGCTTCCAAGTTGCCAGACTTTGTCATTTTTAAATGGTCTCAGGTCTCCAAGTTTCTGAAAGTCTTTTTAGATTTCTTCTTTGGACATTGGCTTCTTTTTCACTGAGTTTCAGTCCAGTCCTTGTACCTGACTTGTTTGTCACTTAACAGTAATCTATGAATCATTCAAGTGTGAAAAGGTACCCAACTTAAAAAGAAAAACTAGAGTTGTGCCAACACATGACAGACAACTCAGCAAAGAACCAATTTTAAATTATATCTTTAGGCACTTTGTTACTAGCAGAATGTTCCAGTTGAATCTATGAAATATACTGATGATAACACAGCTTGATCGCCATAAAAATAGTATTTTTGCACCAACAGGTGAGTCCCAAAGAGCTGAAAACCTGGCATATTTTTGCATGGTGGGTGGTGCATCCTTAAAAAAGGAAAAAAGGACAAGAAAAGACAAAACCAGAGCGAAAAACAACAACTACAACAAAATGTAGTAGAAGGCCTGAAGAAATAACTACAGCAGATGAACAGTATCTGAAAGTCATGTCCTTAACAAACAGGAAAACAAAATCCAGCAAAGACCTGACACAGGTCCTGAGTGATGCATTTGGACCTTTGGTTAATCCATCTACTGCTCACTGATGTCTCATCAGAAATGGTCTCAATGGAAAGGTGGCTGCCAAGGAGCCATTCTTAAAGATGGAAAACAGGAAGAAAAGAGAGGTTTGCCAAATATACAAGAACTAGACTGAAAATCAGTGGCAACAGGTCTGACAGTGTGAGGAATCCAGATTTTTGTTTCAAATAGTTGTCACTGTGTATGCTGAGGTCAGGAGATGTCCAACAGAGTGTGTGTAGAGCAGTCTGTAAAACACAGACATGGTTTGGGGATGCATTTCAGCCAGTGGTGTTAGGGATCTCGTCCAAATTCTGAACACAGAAAAGCATCTTCAGATCTGCAAAGTGTCTGATTAGCGATTGCTTCATTTTCAGCATAAAATGAGCTCAAACACACTGCCAATGCACTAAAGTCATAAAGTCAACATTATTCAATTCTATTTATATAGGACCAATTCACAACAAGAGTCACCTGAAAGTGCTTTATATTGTAAGGTAAAGGCCCCACAATAAAATAATAAAAATCATAAGTGAAGCAGTGTGGCACATCTTGGGAGAATGGAACAAAAGGCAGCAAACATCCAAAGAAGAGCTTTGAATGTCCTTCAAGAAGTCTGAAGAACTATTCCTAAAGACTACTTGAAGAAATGACAAGAAAGCCGCATAAGAGAGTTCAGACAGTTTGAAGAATAAAGGTGGTCACACCAAATATTGACTTTCAAGCTTGTTGAAAATGTAAAAACACCTTTTTCTTTGACTCATATACTGTATTTCCAAGTATTACTGCAAATTTCAATTAATCACTGCACCAGCTTCCCATTTTTTGGAAAAAAATAAAGAAATAAAGTGTGGCTCATCAATTTTGGATCGTATTGTGCATTTTTGTGTGTGAATGGGTGGATGACTGAATGTAGTGTGAAGCGCTTTGGGGTCCTTAGGGACTAAGTAAAGCGCTATACAAATACAAGCCATTTACCCATTTAGGACTGAATGTGTGCTCATTTAAAGACTGCAATGTAGCGCTAAAAGCCTCAAGACTTTCAGCAAAACCCCGAACTGGAAAAATACAGCAAAATATCAACTCTGACTACACAGTCCACCCACTGTAAATCAAAGTAGGAATACACGGTTACTCACAGTAACCATCATGCAAAATAATAGTTTTTAAATCACAAAATAATCCTGTCAAATAATAAGACAGACAACATATATATGCCACTTGTTACTGTAGCTACAGAGTACAGTATTTGGAAGTACTTGCAGAGTCTAGTTTCACTAGCACTGGAACTGCACTGGAACTGTTTTGCCCACCGTGCAATCATAATCTGAGTACATAACTGATCTAATATATAGAACTCAATACTGATATAATATTGCACAGTTGTAGAATTGCCGGAGCAAAAGAGCCACAGGCAAAAAACACTAACACTTTTTTAAGTTACACTTTCCAGATTTTTACCAAGAAAATGCAAGCCAGACTACAAAAGGCACTCCATCTATTCACTGCTAGTGAGCACACAAAACATAGAAACCTGCCCTTTAACAACACATTTAGATATGGGGGATACACAGATAGCACAAGGAGAACTTTCTAAGTATCCTTCACAAGTTTATAGTTATGTATTTTTCCAGGAACATGTATGTGTTCTTATCTATACACTACTTTATTTATATAGTTTGATGAAAGTCTATGATTATACACATCTACATCACAAAGTAACACACAACAATTAACAACAAAACAGCTATTTAAGGTTATGTCCATGCATTGTAACAAAACTTACAAAACTATTCAGGTAGCATGAGACTGGGACAGCTGTGGCAGGGGCTGACATGGCGTCGCTGGCGTTAAGATGAGGTGAATGGCTTTAGCCAAGTTTTGACAGGCAGCGAGGTGGCAGATTGGCTGTAGGAAGACCCATAGTTTGGGCCATGACGTAGCAGCATGCAAGCAGAGGAGGACAGGAGGCAGACGTCAAAAAGATACACTGAAAATGAGCTTTAAATCAGCTTTAAGTCAGAAATACCCATGCATGGTGGCTGCAAAGAAAATGCTTGTTGTAAAGGAGAACTGTTATGGAGTCACCTTCTTTTAACTACTTGAGAATTTAAAGTGAGTCGATATTATTTCATATTACAAAAAAAAAGGACAGAAAATAACTTCTTTATAAGAAATACTGATTCAAATAATCTTAAAAGAAGATACAGTGGTTAACTGTAGCAAAGGTGTAAAGACAAGTGACAAAAGCAAGAAAAAGGACTGTGCAAGTAAGGAAGCAATGTCACAAATGTCACGCAGGCACACTACAGATCAGGGTTGTTTAGCCATGCCTTGAGCTCAGTGTGTGATATTACTGGATGTTATTCACTGAGCCAATTTAAGAACCTCTGATCACAACATTTAAAATGGAAAAAGAAAGATACAGTGAATTGAATAAACAAACATGGCCTGGAACATAAAAGCAAGAAAGTGTTTTGCTTGGACAGTCACTGACTCATTTAGCAATAAAAAGGTACGGTGCTCTTTCTATGAGAACATGATATTCAGAACACAGGCATTATACAGTAATAAAACTAAGGTGAGCTTAAATTCAACTGTTGCTCCAAAAACCCTGCCAGCTGGTTGAGGACCCAAGTGTTTACATACATATGTTAAAGGTTTCATCATGCAGCAGTTAAAAAACCCAAACAGCTGCAAAATCTTAATTGCATATAGATAGTCAAGTTGCATCAGCCTTAGAAGAGTTAGCTAAACGAGCACGCTGTGCATGAGATGGTTGAATTCTCTCTACCTGTAATCTATAAAAGGTGAACGTACGGTATGTGTATGTGTGTCTACATTTTAAAAATGAATGCCAATTAGTGTTCATGAAGGGCATTTATGAATGCAAATTATATCTAACCAATATGGGTAATGAGTGAAGCAGTGCTACAACAGTATGAACACGACATGGTGCATGAACACAATGTAAGTGGCTGCGGGTGCCGCAGCAAAAGGCAACCATGGGCCCTGGATTTATAGAGAACTGAAACAGAAAGACTGTATTACACACACACACACACACACACACAGTGTGATGGTGTAATGATGACTGATTACTGTACTGAGTTGTGCATTAGCGAGAGCGATATAGATCAGATGGAACAACAACATCTTCCCTGACTGATCTACTGATCTTCCCTGCTTTTTGCTGATATGGTGGGTACAACCATGCAGACGCACACTCTTACGCTGAGTGACATCACATTTATTGTAATCCAATCTAATCTCATCCTAACTTAACAGTCGCATGTATTCCCAAGGAACACATCTATAAATCCCTATACTGTGCTCACAGAGCTTTCCCTTTCTACACTGACGCTTAAGGGATGTGAGTGTATATATGTGTTTGTGAGTAAAATCACCTCTGCCAGCAGCACAGATGATGTGTAATTTTCTAGCTGAATACCTCCCAAAGTGTTGTTGTGTGGAATGGTGGCGGCAGCATACTCACAGCTTCGCTTTAATGCACAATGAAAACATGACATTTGAATAGAGGAGAGAGAGTGAGAGGAGAGAGAGCAAGAAGGGAAGAGCAAGAAAAAAACCAACGTGATTAAAAAAAAAAAAAAAAAAAAGAGAAAAGAAGCAGGCACTAGCGATGGTGGTGTTGCTTACCCAGGCATCCAAATCTGCAGGCTGGGAGGGAGAGAAGGAGCAGGAGTTAGTTAGACAGTAGAGGATATAAGAAAGGCACGGGGTTGGAGTATATGGTTAAAGAGACAAAGAGGAAGAGCAAACAACCAACAAGTATATTATGAGAGTGAAGGAAGGTGAGGTAGAGATATATAAAGAAAGGGGGCGAATGAAAGTAGCAAAAAGCAAGAGAAGAAAGAAATGAAAAGGATCAAGGACAGAACAAGGTTAATACATCACACTGCAGAGCAAGTGGTTAAGATTTAAACTTAATTTGCCAGATATAAAATGTCACCCGAGATGTCATTCTAGCCTTCAAACGATGGCAAGTTTATTTATATGGCACATTTCATTTACTCATAGCACTCATAATACATCCAGTATATTGCAACATGGACTCTCTAACCAAGTAACTTTATATCACAAGTGTCAAAATCTTCATACATGTTTTTGGATCGAAACAAGTCTCACGGTCCTCACTACCCTGTCCTGACCACCTATATGCCCTGTTTCACTTCACTGCCTTGTATCTCATGATGTGCCTTGATTTTTTTCTTCAGTTGAGAGAGAAGAGATTATCTTTACACTTTTAAAAGAGTGTAAAAAAGTAGAAACCACAACATAGAGTTGGTAGACAAAGTATGCAAAAATGGACCATGTGTATATCCTGTTCTTATGCTCAATAATCCAGGTAAGTGACTTCTTCAGAGACTGAGAAGTCTCTCTGGCTTTAAAAAAAAAAAAAAAAAAAAAAAAAAAAAACACACACACACACACACACACACACACACACACACACACACACACACACACACACACACAAAAAAAAAAAAAAAACCCACAACAACAACAACAACAAAAAACAAAACAAAAAAAACCCAAAAAAAACCTACAGATTATTTACTGTTAGTTTAAGCCTCAACTTTTAGTTTTAACAATAACAGTTCAATTGCAATTATACATGTGTATGATTACTGTTTGCTTTAAAACCTCTTAGTAGGCCAGCCAAGACTAGCTGTTCACCAGCTGTATTTATATGATCATTTATAAGCCTCAATACGAGTCTTTACTACCATAATAAAATCTTATAATACGGCATATTCTTGAATATCACCAAATCAAAAACATTCTGTTAAGGAATTTGAAGTGCTACCAAGTACCGCCAGTCTGGCATTAGACACGGGACAGAAAGGGCCAGACTAGAGCAGTAGGTGGCTCGAATGTTGCTATGCCTCATAAAGACACCATTCAGTTAAATGAGGTGAACTCACAAAGCCAGTTGCGGCAGAATGCATGTGTGTGTTTGGTAATCCGTGTAACGGATACAGCCGATGCCAGCTGTTTAACCTCCCTGCTCTTCAATGGCTGGCCCTAAACCAAGTATGTGTCTGAATGTGACTGTGTTTGTGCTGTGTGTATGTAGACCCCAGCAGTGCTCACAGGAGTGTGGCGGTCCCATTTCCATAGATGAAAGACTTAGAAGATAGGTGAAGGGGCTTGTTGTGATACAAATGCAGACAAACTCACACCCAAGCAGTTTGGTGCAGTTCATGGGCCATAGCCCACATAGCATTTCAGACGCATCCACTCATTGTTTTCCAGCTCCGAGCTCCCTGATGACCAGCAGTTAGCAGCCTCAATGTGAACATTAAGAGTCTGAATCCACTGAGCTAGCAATAACACAGCCAAAGAAGAATTCCAATTAGACTAAGGTTAATTCCCAGGGAACCTAGATCAAGCCAATACATATAGAATTCACTGTGATCCCTCAGTTAACAGAAACACATACAGCTGGTTTATAACCGTCTGCAGATCAGATTATGTTTGTATGTAGATCAGGCCAACAGTTTAGGAATATTCCTTAATTATTAGACTGCAGGTAACTGTACCAACAACATTTCAAATTTAAACTTTAACAAATTTTAAAGTTGCTCTTCTTACTACTGAATCGTTTGGCTAAGGCAAAGTTAGTGTCTGTGCAGGAGGCAGGACACGTGACGTTCACTTCCTCACTGTGAATTCTCCAGACAATTACCTGCGCTGTTCTCAGACGTGTGCAATCAGATATCACAGGGAGTTTATGGCGGGGAGTGGTAGGGTTCATTTAAAGTCTGATCAAACTGTTTCAGACATTTCCAATTCTGGAAAAAACTTGAATTTTTTTTTTGTTATTTGCTTCTTCAGCTGCATTGATTTTACTAGATGCTTTTTGGTACTTTTGAGTCTTACAGAACAAACATTTGGATCATTCCTCCCTAAAGTCCTCCTTCAGTCTTACTTCCATGTCTCAGTTGAACAGCCATCTTCTGGTCATCCCACAGTATCTGACCTTGCCATTCCAAAATCTGAATTTTCATATTTCATCAATGTATTTTGTAGATAGTGAATCTACAAGTTTTTATCCATCTTTCATGTGGTTTGAGTTGACAGCCCTAACAGTCTAATGTGAAATTTCTTTAAACCCTTTTTAAATTCACTCCTTCAATAATTGAACGGCATCCAGAACCTGAGTTAGCAAAGCAGCCCCAAACTGTGATGCTTCATACAGCATCCTTCACAAATGGGATGAGATTCTGGAGTTGGTCTGCATTGCCTTTTATCCTCCAAACATAGGATTATGCATTTTTGTCTCATGTGGGCAAAGAACAAAGTGGTCAGGAAGTTTTGTGGAACATCCAGGTCTGTGGCAAACTACAGACACACTCAAATGTTTTTTTGGAAAGCAGTGTTCATTTTTGTTTGAGTCCTTCTACTAACATTACCCTTAGAGAAGTAAAATTTGTACAGTTGTAGAGATTTATGCAGGGTGTTTTTGCTTTTACACCTCTTGGGGTTTGCATGTTGTGCTCTTGGTCGTTTTTCCAGGACACTGACTTCTAGGGAGAAGTTGCAGTGCAAGGAAGCAAAATAATGACACCCCCTCCACACAACCACACCAATTTAATGGATCTCAATAGATTTGATTAATCTATGCTGAGCTGAATTGTGTTTGCTGGGTGTATCATGAGGGTCAACAGATGCTTCATTTAGACTTGAAATGTTAGAGCAACACTGTGTGTGTGTGTGTGTGTGTGTGTGTGTGTGTGTGTGTGTGTGTGTGTGTGTGTGTGTGTGTGTGTGTGTGTGTACACGTCTGTCTCTCTGTGGGAGTTAAAAACTGAATAACAGTGGCAGAGAATGTGACACTTCACTAAGAACGTGCGTGCACATGCGTGTCAAAATGAGACCTTTTGGTCTGCAAAGCCACCTCACATGGTGAGAAATGCTTCCTTGAAAATCAATTATGTAAATACTGAATTATGCAAATGGTACATTTGAATAAATCTGTGTTTGGGGAGAAAAGATTTTGCCGTGGTTTTATACTCGCAGTCAGGAGAGGCGAGAGAGAAGATGAGGAAAGAGGGCTAAAATGAGGATTAGGCTGGAGAATGTCACTGGCAGACACAGTTTATGCAGTTTAACTCCTGATTTGGCTTTTTAATTAGGGAGAAAGAGGTGGAGAGGAAGAGAGAACGACACCAACACAGACAGAGAGGAGAAAATAAGGGCTAATTCAGTGACAGCTTTCTTCCTGCCATCTCAAATGAAGTAAGCACATTCATCACTTGTGCCAGTAATAAACACCATGGGTAAAGCTAAGTGCTGTCACCCCACCTCTCGTTTGGTTGTTGCCATCTTCACTAAAAATCTACTGGTACTGATGAAGAGCATTTGTATGAACTTGAGCTTACACATGTCCATCACTTTTAAAAAGACATACGTTACAATCTGTACAAGTCACTGACAATTTTAATTATTTATCACTTTTTTTAATCGTTTCCCCCCTTTTATTTAAATAAAACTCCACTAATTCAAAATGTGAACCAAACAATTTATAACTGGGTTAATTTTTATTTACAGGGAGCAGCAGGGGCATCGTGCACCATTACTTGCCCTCTCCAATGAATAAGGGCAGATACATCAAACAATGAGTAACAGAAGCCAGAGGCAGTGTGTGATATGTGTCAAACATTTTCATCCATTGTTTTATAAAAAAACTCATTGACACTGTATTCACAGCTGCAGGTTGGAGTATTACATCCATGTCACAGTCACAACTAATATCCCAAACATACATTCACATCAGTTCTCCAGAAATATCTTAATTTTACAAAGTTTGCTTCCTAAAACAGTAATTGGCTACCATACTATGATTCTGTCATAAATCAAGTCTTTTTTTTAAAATCGAATAACAGAAAAACTGGACACTACATTAGATACACCTTGGGCGTACTGGGTCGGAGCCCCTTTTACCCTCAGAACTGCCTTACTTCTTTGTGGCCATTTGAATATAGCAAACTCATAGTTATCTTTAAGGGATTATAGCGCAACAGTGACACATTATTTGCAATAACACAACATAAGTCAAGCACAAAGGTAGCTTTACATTTATTTTAACAGTAACCAAAGGCACTTAGTTAGGAGATACAAACACCCACAATCACCCACAATCACCCACACACACACACACCTGTACCCTCATACACACAATAATAACATGGACTGAACCACCACTCACAACCACTAGCACTTTATATAGCCTCTGTAGAAATTATCCACATATCTCACATATCTTAACTGCACTACTGTATAATTCTGTGTAAATGATCATTCTGTACAATACGATAATTTTTAATTCTACAACTGTTTATAACCTGCATAGTTCACATTTCTGTATATCTCATATTCTGTATAGTTTTTATTTCATATTTATATCCTGTTCATAGCCTGTACTTCCTACAGCCTGTACATACTTCTAGTTATAGCATATTCATAACATACCTTCATACTGTGTACATTATTACATACCATAATAGACCCATTTCTGTAATATACTTACATATCTATATTATTGCTAATATATATTTGTAATATATCTATATCATGGCTAAAGCACTTCTGGATGGCTGCAAACTGCATTTCGTTGCCTTGTACCTGTGACGTGTGCAATGACAGTAAAGTTGAATTCTATTCCATTAACCTCCCACCTTCAGATGGCTGCCCCTCCCTGAGCGTTGTGCTGCCAGAGGTTTCTTCCTGTTAAAAGGGAGTTGTTGTTTTTTTTACTTACACTATGTCCACTCATCAAGTGCTTGCTCAAAGAGCGATGGTTTGATTGTTGGAGTTTTTCTCTATTATTGTAGGGACTCAAGCTTACAATATAAAGCGCCTTGAGGTGACTGAATTGACCTGAACTGAATTAACCTTCTATCTTGGCCAGAGCTGAGCAATATTGTCACACAATAAAACTGAAAAATATTTTCTACCTGGGAAGCTGTATTTCATGGTCAAGCTTTTGAACCAGCTGCGTAGAACCCTGCTTTAACACCACGTCACCTCATCAGCAATTTTGATGAGTTGGAACTGTTGATACAATCCAACTGTTGTAGCACAAATCTAGACTCATGAGACCAGGCAACAATCTTCTACTGCCCAACTTCTGGTGAACCCAGGCCAACTGTAGCTTCAGTTCTTAGCCGACTAGAATGGCACCTGGTGTGGTCTTAAGCAGCTGTAGACATTGTGCTCCAATGTTAAACATGTAGAGTTCAACAGAGATACTCTTCTTCATACCTTGGTTAGAAAGAGTGCTTACTGGTTTGAACTTTAGACGCATTGCAGCATCGATGTGCTGTCATGTGATTGGGTGATTAGGTCTCTGCATTAATGGGCAGTTGAACAGCTGCACTTGACAAACGTGGCCATTGAGTTTACATCTTCTATAACAACTGGACTGAATTTACAATTCATAGTTGATACACAAAAACAAACAGCAGGGGGTGTTAGTAAGAAACAGGGTGATGTTTACATACATGAGCATAAATCCTCAGCCTGACATCTGTTTATGAAGTACATAGCTGCATGCAGCCACAAGAGACACGTGAAACCAAACATGAGAACGCACACACAGTGTACTACAAACACAAAAGCCATGAATTGGTTAGTCTAGCTGTTTGCTCATTAAATGTGTGTTGTCGTCACATAGCTGGGGGAGGTTAAATGAATTAACACTTCATCATCAGCCTGCTTTGCACCACAGACAGAGAGTGAAAAAGACACTAAGATGAAAAAAGTGAAAGGAGGGATTGAGGCAAAATGATGCAATTCAACTAAAAAGAAAGAGGCTTTGTTGGAAAACTGGGGAATCGTAAAAGAAAGCAAAAGAAAACCTTACCAAATGATTCTGTCTTGAAGAGTCTTTTCATCTTATGAAGAATAAGTTTTGCCTAAGTAAGTAAATAAATAACTAGAATAGATTTTGAATTTCATTTTCTTTGACTCCTGAAATTAGACTATGTTCTACTACCTGTTTTAAAATGTGTTCTCTGGTAAACAGAGCCAAGATTCAATGTTTACTCTTTATCATATAAATCATTAATATTATTAATAGTATTAAACGTTAAAGCTGCAAATATAATTTTCTTAAGTAATATCTTGGTAATCTTGAGACTTCCACATGAAGCAAAAACAAAAGCTAGAATCAAATAAAACTTTCACATAAAACAAATTCAGGGTCAGCATTCCTGCCTTTGTTTTTCCTCTGTGGAAGCTTCAGCCCAGTCAACCTAACATTTTACTTTAACAATTAGCAAAAACTCCTAAAATTTTTAAAACCTTTGACTCATACTTTGAGTGTTCAAACATTAATCATTATAGCCTCCTATGAGAACAATTATCTGAGAGGAATTATTTTTTTTCCTGTGGATAATAGGTCTTGTCCAGCCGTCTCATTACATCACAACCACTCTCCTGGAGAGTGGAGAGGTATTCCAGTCCTACACATTTGTCCTTTGAACTGACAGGATTTGTGCGAGGCGCTCACTCGCTGCTCGGCACCGATCAAAATCTCCTCATCTGGTGAGCGCTCTGCTCGTCAGCAATTACTGTTGCTTTAGACGATGTACGGTGCGAGTGTGTGAGCGAGTGAGAGTGTGCACAAAGGGCTTAACTGCTTTAACATGCAGAAAAGATGTCAAGTCTGTGATTACACTAGCTGATAACAAGTGGTTTAGCCGTGTGTGAATGTGTGTGTCTGAATCGCTTGTACTTCATCCTCAGTCGGCTTCTATAAAACGCCGTGTGCACCTTCACAGCACGTCATTCTGCTGGACTCAAACGCCTCTCTTATGGTGAACCCACTCAGTTTCAGTACAAAGTCCTCTCAATCCACTGCAATATCTACACATGCTTTTCCACAAGCATTCTTTTTATTGATCAAGTATCTCCTCTCTCTTGTCATCCTCCTGCCTCTGTGTCTTTGGCCAATAACCAGGCCTGGCTATCTAGTCAGACAGTCATAGCGAGACGTCTTCATTTGTAAGGGCTATAATAATAAATTATCTTCTATCTGCCTTTCAGCTACTACAGTCTTTCCCCAACTGTGTTTCTCTACTTCTGAGCTCTATGGATCATCTTTAGCCTAATGCTGCCATTTTCTACCACAACCAGCCATCGTAACAGTCACAATTACTTCTCAGGCTACTATAATGGGTGGGTCAAGACAAAACGAATGGTGGTAGACAAAGAAAAGCAAACACATTGAATGTGACTGCATCTAAAATGTCAGGCTAAATTAAATGTTGGTGTTTCCATAAAGATTTCTAGTCAGGCAGCCAAAAAAACAAAACAAAACAAAAAAAACAAATGTGGAAAGATAAATACTGAATGAAAGTACAACCTCAAGCAGTGATCACCTGATCTTGTACACCTACAAGATCAGATAATCTGCTCTATAATCATGTGAAACTATTGAATTAGGTGTAGGTTATCTTGCCTTAATGAGAAAGTATCCCATGAATTAGAGCTGAAGCCACACGCTTGTTGCTCGATTCGTATACTTGAAGTAATTAGAACAGACAGAATAGCGTAGCCACAGGCCAAATCAGCAAGGAGGTATACAATTCCAGGCAAGCATATAAATGAGTATGTTAATAAATAATATCCTAACGCTTAGTGTATGTAATCACAGAGATAATGGAAACAGTTAATTAAAAGATAAAGGTTAAAGTAATCAATAAAAGTGTGGCAATGTGCTGAAACAACAGCAGAGAGATCTTTTGCAGAGAATTCTACTCAGTAATGAGACAAATGTCTTTTAGACTTAGACAGCAGGGGGGCCTGCTGGTTAGTGAGAACATCTTGTAGCTGAAAGGCTGCATATTCAGTGCAAAACACAACATTTCCAGTCTTGTCAAGTGTCATCTCCGAGTGTTTCTACACAGCAGCTGGGCAATACTGTTAACATGTGTGGCATCAACCCTGTGGTCTGAGTGTTTGTCATCTCAGGTCTGACTTTAATGAATTCTGTGCTTTTCACCCTGGTTTTCTGGACAGTGTCAAATGCTTCACTCTGAGTCACTCTCTCACACACACACACACACACACACACACACACACACACACACACACACACACACACACACACACACACACACACACACACACACACACACACACACACACACACACACACACACACACACACACACACACACACACACACACACAAAAAGATGAGACACAGAGGAGGAGGAATAAATGCTGGAAGAACATGTTGCCCAGGAGCACATGTTGCTGTGCAGAGCACACATTCATCCTTCTTTTAATCCTCCGGCTAACCAAACATGCATCAACAGCGCCATCTAGTGAAACTTTACTGGCTTACATCCTATTATGTCACCATGAAAAACGTCCAAATAGCAGGCATATCAACTTATAACTGAAAATGGAAATTACTTAGAAATATATGTTAAAGAGAAACAGGCTGCATGTTGCTATAAAAGGAAACAAAACGACTAAAGACATCAAATTCCTAGAAGCATCGCCTCACAGCAACATTTACATTTTTAGACTTACAGAACTACCTGCTGCAGGATTTAAATCTATAACCCACAATCTGGTGAGGGTGTTAAAAGGAAGGAGGAGGTGTGAGAACACGAGGACTGACCAAACGGGCGCATCACCTCTTATCGCACACACTTCAGCTAAAACTGTGCTACCAACTATATTTCCACATGAAAAAAAAACAAAAAAAAAAAAAAAACGCATTCTTTACAGTTCAACAGATTCAACCAAAGCTTCGCAAAAGCAGCTTTCCTGTTGGCCATTTGCACTACCATTATTGTACATCTCTCAAGCTATTCTATTCCTTTATTTATATTTTCCACTACTACCACTATTCTTTTTAGGTTTCGTTTTTATGTATTCCCTGGCGAGTGCTTCATCTTTTCTCATTTTTTCTTTTTTCGTTTTTATTAGTTCCTTCATAATATTGTCACTGAAATGGATCCATCTGGAACTCTGCTAAGCAGATCTGAATTAGAATAGTATGAGCACTCATGTTGCTGTTTATCACGATTTCTTCACTGGAGACAGCAGATAAAAGAATGCTTTTAATATACAGGAATACAAACATTCACCCGTGGTCCACACACAGGTATTAAAGTCTATTCTTCACACCCTTCCGGCTTCTGAAATTCAATAGCTTCAAGCAGATGCTTGTTGTTGTCTGCATGTCTCCGGGTGTTAGATGCTCAGCACTGAATACCTGTGCATACTAATTGCATTTTACTTGCAGCAGAAATGACACCTCTGAGGTGGAGAGAACAGGCAGGGGAAAAAACAAACACAGGAGGTGCTAATGAAAGAAAGGAGAGGAGAAGGGACTAGGTGTTAATGTAACGCGTCATCTCTTCTGTGTCTTCACTCGTGGTGTAACAGTTAAATATAGTCTCAGAATGAGACAGGATGACACACTGCAAGAGCCAAGTTGAATGCACTTCTTAAGAGCACCTTTGTAGGTGGGGTGAGAACTTGGACATGGTGAAATATGAGTCAGAAGTAGGAGTAGAAAAGAATCCAGCACTGTACAGAAAATAAACTTTGGAGGAGTACACAGATTCCCCACATCACCTGATACACATTAAAAATAAATAAACCCAATTTGAAAGCATCATCTGCCCCCAAAAAACCATTACAAATGTATTTTAAGGGTAATATCTTCAGATATTAATAATAGCCACAACTGTGTGGTGGTGGGGTACGATTAGGGTGGCAAGCCAGTACACTTCTAGTGCCATTCCCAATCTTGATAAATGGGGATCTGCATCAGGAATGGCATCCGGTGTAATATTTTTGCCATAGAGAAGATTCATAGATGTAGTGAAGGAGGATGTGTAGGAACTTGGCGTGACAGGAGGGCAAGAGGATGAGATGGAGAGAGTTGATCCACTCGGGTGATCCCGACGAGCAAAAAGGAGAAGAAGCTCCTCTAATAATAGGGATTGTTAGCTATTATTAGTCCTAATCTTTACCCTAAATTTCAGTGGCACTTTTCTGAAAACACACTTCTTCCACAATGATATCATTAGTTAAAACAGACAGTGTTAACTGGGGAGTACAGCAAGAACACAGCTACAATTTGAGAAAGTGTTACACATTTGGAGAATAAGTGTGAAAAAGTCTGACCAAAATCACTAACAAGTCTGTAAAAGAAAAGATAGCTAGACTCTTATAGTATTATAGTTAATGTGAAAGAATTAATGGGCCGTAGATGGAAAGAGTCAACATTATGAGTGGATTGGCAGATGGAGCCAGCTTAATGCACAGGTATACATATGCAATGACACAGACAGACACAAATACTCATGGCGGTGATGGTGTTGGTCGGTAATGAGTGTGGGGTAAATGGCTAATGTGAATGTTTGTGACAGGCAGCCTGAGGCAGTGTGAGGAGCAGCTCTTCAGCGGGTACATGCCTTCACACCCCCCTAATCAACCCACCAGTAATGCTTAATGCTACTGAGGTTGTGTGCAGAGGCATATGCCTCCGGAGAGGGGTTTTCAACCAACACAAACATGCTCCTGTGCAGGCCTCCAAAATCTCAACTGCATGTTGTTCAACATGGATGACCCTTTCAGTTGACTGACAAGTACGCTGGTCAGACCCCCTTTTTTTCTTTTTTCTTTTTTTTAAATACTGCCCCCATCTGATAACAGACGCAGACACATGTGGTCTCTGCAGTTAGATGGGCCCACGGACACCACCACAGCTGAACCAGAATTTCCCCATAACACACAGTTTTGATGCTGGAGAGCTAAAAATGCACAGGGGGGAAAACAGGCCAGAAGCGTGCGCTATATGTGCCAATATACTGTGGCGAGTGTCACAGAAGTGTGTGTGAGAATGCATCTGCCTTTAAGGAACATGGCAAGCGCAGAAACTACACAAAGTGCATTTGAAAGTGTAATGGGGAAAGCTGTTCTTTGAGCCTCCAGCTGCGTTTTTGCAAGGTCGTTTCCAATGTAAGGTCAATGGAAAATACAAAGAAGAGAGGGAAGCCCACCCGCTAAGAATGGAGGAGCTTTTAAATCAGTTCTTTGAATGCACTAAAAAGTTGAAGCAATACAGCACAAGCAGGAAAATGTTTATCATCTTATTATCTCAGAACTAAGGTCTTCTAGTCCACTTTTAGTCCATCCCTCCTTGAACACAAACACACAGCTTCACACACACTGACGCCTTGTATTGACTTGTCCTGACAGAAAAAGTAGAAAACAAGGCTTTGAGGGGAAGTGCTCAGTTTCTCATTGCAATGCAACATTATTAAATGTTTGGTGCCCGTATCAGCGTAAGCTAAGCCAGCGGCTTCATTCAGTATTCATTACAGCGGGCTGGCACGCTGAAAAGACACTGCAGGACAAATCAATTGGAGGGGAGAAAGAGAGTGAGGGAGACGGGGTTGTAGGAAATCCACAATGTTTAACTTTAGCAGAGCCAAGTGAAGCCACCAGGGAGAGAACTGCTAATTAATCATCAGCAATAGTTCATTGCTCATAATTATACATAGATGTCACTAACAAGAGAAACACTATCCAAGTTTAACACACTTGTTTAAGACACACACACACACACACACACACACACACACACACACACACACACACACACACACACGAGGGTTTCCAGCTTTTGAGTCAAGCTTACTGCCTTTAGACATTATTTTCCATCTCACATCAAACTCCTCACACATCTGACTCACTAACGTCTCCGTTTGAAATCCTACACACACCACACTGCTAGTTTGACTCATTACCAGTCTAAATTATGAATATAGACAACATTTTGTTTCAACAAGCCTGCTTTGAGACAGTAAAATGCTGAAACATCACAGGTTCTGTATCCAATTGTCAAGTTTATTGTTGCCACGCTGTTAATACCAGGCCGCTTCTAAAAGGCGAGGGAGACGTGATTACCTACATTTAATTAAACACTAGGACATTAATGTGGAGTGTTAATATTCATAGTAGGAGACACTTAGTGATCATATATTCTTGTTAATGACATGACCTGCTGAAGTAAGTCATTGCTGGCCACAAAGCACTACAAGAACTGTATATTTCCATCATGACGTTTATGTTGCTCTCACATCATCAGAAACTCCAACCAATGCCAAACACAAATAGCATAGTAACACCTGTGACCACTGAGTTTTGCAATATACTGAACTAAGCTTTCATGTACAAACTATGACAATAAGACAAATGTTACTAACTGAACAACAAGAAGACAATCAGATTTTGAATATCCAAATATCTGATTTTACAAACATGTTATTCAGAAGTGCAGAGCAAAAACATGGACACACATATCCCCTGCTTCACTAAAGCTTCAGTATTCGAAGTCAAAGCAGTAGAGGGTGCTGTTTACCACTACATCAGCGTAGTACTCTGCATCCATACTACTGCTAGATTTTACAATTTTAATGATAAATTGAGCCATTATTTCAACTTAAAGTCTTGGAACAATTAACTTAGCCTAAAATAAATATAAATAAATAGATCTACAAAGCATCTCAACAAATTAACACTGCTCTTTTTAACTTTCTGGAACTTTAATCAATCACAAACACGTCTCCCTACATCTTTAAATTCATATAAGAGCATTACCAAGGTTAAGCCTTAACAAATTAAGTATATTTTTATCAAGATGTGTCTAGTGAAATTATGCAGGACGTGAAGATTTAAATAAATGTGCTCCTGGCATAGATCCAGAAAACATCACTCACCAGTATCTTGGACTTTTCGTGCTCTTCGAGGGATTTTCCTTTCTCTATGATGAGGGCAGAGGTCAGCTCATCCAGGCCAGTGATTGCTGCATTCTCGTTCTCCCTCTGGGCCAGTTTGGCCAACTCCTCCTTCACCATGGCCTGTTGACGTTCAAAGCTAAAGTAATTGAAACATGAGATCTATTAACCTTTGACACTTTATTTTGCAATGGAAAGCCCTCTGAAGTTTTTGTTCGCATAGCGGGTTAGCCACTGAGATTTTACAGATATTGCTTTATGCAAAGCATTACAAATAAATGTGGAAAACGCCTACAGAAGTCACTTCCAGAATGTTACACATGGTTTTCCACTGTAATGTGATAGAAAAGTAAAATATACATAGAGTAAATTAACTGCATTGCAATGAGCATGAGTGAGAACTGCTGGACTTCAATATGCAAGTCTTCAGAGGCTCAGCACAGCATATAGGCACTCCAACAGCACAGAAACATGCCTGTTATACAGAGTAATGTAGCACAGGCAGTGTCAATAGGTCACTCGGCATGTGTATGTTTGCAAAACATTGCACACTGTGTGCACGTCATTTCAAATATCTGTCAACTACATGTATTCAACATGTATTCAGCTGCAGCTGTTCCTTAACCAACTATGACAGAAATACAACTCAATTTGTGACAATTTGATATCTGAAATCAAGAATGTGTCTCAAACAGGTTTACAGTCTATGGCATGTAAAATCCAAGTCCTTAGCCTTGTGAACATGGTAAGGAAAAAAAAAAAAAAAAGCTCCCGTCAGTAACTGCTAGAAGAAACTTCAGAAAAAGCACCAGAGGAGTGACAAACAACAGGTAGTGTGTGTACAAAACAGAGCAACTTACAGGACAAATTCTAAACATGTAAACAAGCATGACTGAACACAAGGGAACAGTGACCTTGACATTGTGAGCACCTACTTTTTCCGCATTTCCTCTTGAATTTCTTTAGAAGATGGTCCTGATGGTTTTGCACCTAACACACAATTGGATAAGGATTACTGATGCATATAAAAATGACAGTATGAACCCGTTTGCAGGATTTGCAGCAGGGTTAGGGGTGTGAATCATGGCAAAGCTATCTACTGCAATTATACTATATTTTGATGCTGTGCTCAAGAATCAGTGCATGGGAACATATTTGCTGCGGTTACAATGGGAAGTTTGTGAGACAGGAAAGGCCTTTGACCAGCGACATACTTGATGGTGGTGGTTTGTGACTGTCCGGCAAGGACTTTGGTGGCTTGTTGCTATCAGACCCCTGAGACTCCCTCATCCTGCGGAGCACATCTTCTGAGAGCTGGATGGGATTAATAAACACATGCAATGCAGTGTAAATGTATACCAGATTAAATCTTAAGAGGTTTAAAGTCCATCGCCTAGCCTATTCAAGTGTCCTATAACACAGAAAATACTTCTGTACACCTCACCAATCCAATGACAAGGTATTGAAACAAATGCTAGCTAGCTATTTGCCTGCATGGATAGAAAAGATTACATATTCTCATGCTGCAAAACTGCAAATATGTTGATGACAATCCCCATGTTTCATGACATGTACTTCTGATTACAGAAGTCAACAACAGCAAAGGACTTAACGTGTTTGCTGTTGTTGACATAGCGTCTTAGCTATCAGCGGTTTGCTGTGGAAATAACACCAGCATCTCATGTGACCTAGTGCTGTGAAATTGTCCGCTGTGCTAGCATTTTATCAGTCATTATTATACTAATAAAATAATAACCTACTAATCTAAGAAAAAGGGCAACAGTAGCTGGACATGACAGGAAAAAGAAGTTCTGACCCGGGTTCATTTAAGGACACTGGACCTGTCAGGCTCGCAGCAGACAGACGGATACCACCACAAAATCCCACTACTGCCTCTGCCATTAGCCGATATACCGTAACAATAATAATAATAATAATAATAATTAAAACTGTGGTGTGAATTACCCCTAAAGCAACAACGTTGTACTCTATACCTTCACTCCTTCAATTACTGTGACCTTCTCGTCTTCGTCCAGTCCGAATGACACTTTCCTCGCCGTGCTCCCGTTTCCTCCCATTTTGACCAGTTTTCCGTTCCCACTCAATTAAATCACGCAATACAAGCCAAGTCGACTGTTATGTGAAGAAGACATAAATTGGAGAGCAGCTCGAGTCGCCGCCACAGCGACTGCTGGTCAAAATACTCCAATAAAGGTCATTTTAACGCTTCAGTATCCTGAAAGCTCATTGGCTAGATTTTACATTACAGATCCAATGGCTAACAGCAGCTTATCGTAAACGGACGAAGGGTTGATGGGAATTGTAGTTAAACACAAGACTGACGAATCTAAAATGCGACCTGTGCGGTATATTTAAGATCATACAGAGCGCATTTGCTCACACACACACACACTATAGATAGTAGAAAAAAACAATTGAAACAAAGAGTTCACTGTTTATTCTTTAGTTCATGGAATGCTTAACACCTTGATTTGACATGGCTGGAATATTGTACAATAAATGCACTTCAATAAAAACGCAATTTTAAACATCATTTCCAAAGGATTTCACCATCAAATGTTTTCAAGAGTGGAATTTTGCTGTGATGCAACTTGTGAACTCTTGTCCAACAAAAGGAAAATAATATTTTAATCCATTACCCGACATAAAACAACAAATTTACATTTGAGGATAAAATATTTCAAATCAGGAAAAATGCAAATGAATCATGATGAAAAACATCATTGCAACCCCCTATTTTTCTTTCTTTTTTTTTGCATATTGGTTACAACACTATGCTGATGAATACTGCTAGCTTAAATACAGCAATCACCTCATACCAAATATTGTATTTTCCTTGGCAACAGTATGCAATATACTTATCCTTGTCAATGTATTACAATGATCCAATGCCAGTGCCTGACCTTGTTTGTCAAAAGACAAAAGTTTAAACTATGTAATGAAACTGTATCAATACCCCCATTTGATACTATGAAAACAGTTGTTTTTGGTGTACGTTCACCACTTGTGGTAACATTTGTAACTCTGAATATAGGGGAAAAAAATCAAATCTGCAACAGCAACCTTTGGCAGCAAGCAAAACTGGAAAACCACTGGTATCAATCACAAGATTGATGTGGAATACACAAATAAGTTTGTGCAAATTTTGTCTTTTATCTCAAACACATAACTTGCCAACAAATGTCATTTCACTGGCAGCATTGATTAATCTGGAATTAAAGTAAAAAGCACACAAAAAAAACCAAACAAAAATGAAAAGATGTCATCCACAAGATCTGGCTTCAATTGTTAGGAATTGTCCTTTGTGTCTGTGACATTCTGCCCTTTAACACCAATGCGTTGCCTGTATTCAGCAGCTCCCTATTATAATGAAGTGACATACAACACAACAACACTGTTTTACTTGTCAACACATACCAAATGAATTAGCACAAGTCTTTGAAGTGCTTCCAATAAGCAATGTGACCAGTGCAAACTGATTAGCCTGATTGGTCACAAATCTTAAGTCAGATGAGATGCTGTTACTGAAAGTCTTCAGTGGGAATGTACAGATGTAAGGTTTCCATCACAAGAATGTTTGATCAGTTTTATAAACCTTTTTAATTAAAATAGGTTTAAAACATCATCGGTGAGAACTGAGATATTCATTGTTGCATTAGTGCTGGAATGACAGAAAATGTGGTGAGACGAGTCAATAAACTCCCAGAAATAAGAGCTTGCAGAGCAGAATCATTATCAAGCCTGTTGGGGCCACAATGAGGGGCAGCGCTCCCAGTTTGGAGCTGGAGCAGGAGCAGGAGCACCAGCAGCAGCAGCAGCAGCAGCAGCAGCAGCAATGCACTCTGGACAATGTTACAAAAGCAGTTGCTAAATTCACAGTCCTTCAGAAATAAGTTTTTTTTTTCTTTGTTTGTTTGTTTGTTTTAAGCGCCCACTCTTTCAGGCCTCCAAAAAAAGACCACTATCACCCTCCTTGGTGTCCAACTGTTTTGTTCTGCACCAACTTCACTGATCCCCATATTGCTGACAACACTACACATGCACAACAATTTTAGTCCAGCTGTACAACTCTTGACCCCTTCACACAATTACAGGTCTCCAGCGGTCAGCTTCAATGCTGTTAACGCTGCTGGACCCATAGGGTCCGGAGGCAACATCATCCAGGTATGCTCCAACCATGCGAGTACTGCTCGGACCAGAGCCATCAATCTGGGTGGAGGAATAGTACAGGCCCTGGTCATTCATCTCCTTACGACCAAGGTTTGCAGCGATGGTTGGAGGAAGGTGGACATCACTTTCATCTGGCTCATCTACCTGCGACTTGTAGGAGAATAGGATCTTGGGCTCTGAACTGCAGAGATGAGGGAAAAGGTAAGCTTTTATTTGTACAGACTGAAAACTGTCAACTCCTGCAGTGCTCATCAAATAAATCAAGCATCTAAACGGATGTAAGAGAAAACCACTTCGTGGTCATATCTATAGGCTACATTTCCTGAATCCTGTCTGACATAAGTCCTCAATACAAACATAATTACAAAGACTAAAACTAACACTGAAACAAACAAAATAAATAAAACAAACTAAAATATTACATTTTCAAACAAAAAAAGCTAAACTGAAATTAGCAAATTCACCTGGAAACTAAACCAAAAGCAAAGCTGAATTTAAAAAACAAGGAAGTAGAAAAAATCAAAACTAATAAGAAAAAAAACCCAAATGTATAATAAGTGCTGATTACACTCTTATTCTCTACATCTCATGTGACTACATACCCAAAGAAGCCTTTGAGGAATGTGACATAAATGAGCGGAGCGAAGGCAGAGAAGTACAGGAACGTTGTGACATCCACACAGCTGGTTCACAAGAGAAAGAGCAAACCATCTCAGTAAGCTTATTCAGCTCTCAGCTTCACAAAAAGCATAACCAACAGATTGCTGCCTGACTATTATGTTCAGATTCGCCCGTATAAACTCCACTGAACTTTGGTGGACCCAGCAAAACAGTGAGTCATCCCAGTGGGTGCAACTCAGCCAACAAAATTAAAATACTAAGAGGTTTTAAAACAGGCAGCCAGCTCCATATCAAGGGCATTTTCTAATAGGCTTACAAAGCATTAGAGCCACAGCTGCTCTGAATGCAGCTATTGTTTCTTCTTAGAAGCATAAAATTAAATATGAGGCTTATTTTACTTATTTTAATCACCAAAAAAAATCTAAATTGGCTTTATAGCTATATAATGTATTTTTGATGTAATATAAGCAAATATGCTTCAGAATACTGACCATAGTCCCTCTATGACTTCAGCACACAACAGAGCACTGCCGAGGCCCTGAACGAGGTTCAGCAATGACAGGATGGCAGCATAGACGTAGAAACTCCTCTTAGCTGGAGAAAGGAAGCCAAACAGAGATCAATCAGGGCTTTGCAGGTAAATTTAATATGTTAAATACCAAGTTTGGCTTTAACGATATTTGAGTAAGAAAAGTGTCCCCCCCACCCCTCTCTTTCAGTCTTTATAGTCTGTTAATTTTCACTTGATGAAAAAACAAAAAACAAAACCAGTGGGACATGCGAAAGTTTGACTATAATTAAGATACTTTTACTGCCCTTTATGTCAGGAAACTTGAGCCATCAAAATGATCTATGCTCTCTCGTTGCCGCCCCCTACTGGCCTCTACTGTGGATAATGACTCACTATAAATAAGACCCTTTATGGAACTTCGCTGATAAATCCCCCAACTACTCTAACTATATAGCAAAGGTCAACAACAATGGCTCTTCTGATCAACTGTGTGAGGATGTGAAAATGAAGACAATGACACAAACGCAGCAGGGGAAATACAACTGCGTGAGGTAAGTATAGATGTGGTTTTAAAAAGTTAACTCTAAAAGACAAGACACGACTTTATGTGGCCAATTAGGTCAAAAATACTTCTGCTATTGAAAAACTGTAACTTTTTTTTTTATCATATCAAAAGTTAGGAGCAATTCTACTTCTCCAATCTTAACTTTGTTGTTTAATGCAATTTAACTTTTAACTCACATGGCAGAGATATCCTTTCTCTTATTGGAGTTTTTGGTAAGATCACAATCAAAGAGTACACCTATTTAAAAAAAGACAAATATGAGATAACAGGCTGATCATTTATGGTAAAGGATCTTTTTGCTCATGCTGCCATTATAATGGAGTTACTGACCAGAAAGAAAAAGCAGGAGCTTGCCAGCCAGAAGTGCCGGCCCCCGTGACCATAGATGTTGAAGTCCTCCGCTGACAGATGACTGTCAGGATACAGTATCTCTAGCGTGCCCTGAGACAATGTATTATTCAGTTCATCTGCATGCAGAATTTCCTGCCACAATATGTCATGATGGTAATCATTTGAAACTATATTTAACCTCCCATCTGCCATTACCTGTGTGACTGAGTACGCCAGAGCCAACACAGCAGTAATAGCCAGCACACGCTTTATGCTGGATTTGCTCTCCAGGTGGCCTAATGAACAGAGGAAGAATCATGCTTAACAGGAAAACAGCTGCATTAAATTAATTGCACTTAGCACTGAAAAGAAAATAAAAAAAAAACAAAAAAACATATTAAACATATTTGTCATGTAAAAAGCTAGAAACATTACACATCTAAAAATAAAATGTATGGTAAATGAGAACTGAAACCAACATGACAAACTCACCAAAAGCCAGTCCCAAGATGATGACGCTGAGCTCAATAGCCAGCAAGAAAAAACGAGTGATTTCCCAGAGCACCTAAAGAGAAAAGAAATCTTTAGGAGGAATTCCTGTTGTTAAGGAGATCAGCTGTGTATTAACACGTGTTAAGTCGAAGTGCATAACTTTAAAGGTCAGCAGACACACCATTATGTTATATATTCATTCATTCTTTTTTGGTAAATTTAATAGTTTAGCCCTGATAATGTGCAATGGAAATAACAGGTCCATCTCTCTAAGCTCCATAGTGATCTGCCTGGTATGTGTGGAATGAAGCTACGCCTTTTCTTTTAAACATGAAAGGTCAAAAACTTTTTTGGACACTTAATAAAAAGATATCTCTTGCAGGATATTGTCCCTGTCATTTTAGTACAAGTCAAATATTTATACTGACAGAAACCCAGACTGTTTTGTACACAAGAGACTTAGAAAAGGCATACATTTCAGTCTCTTATAAGCCTATAATTAAAAGACGTTTTAACAAATTCCAGGTATGCTCCCATTTGTACATTGCAGTACCATTAGGAATGGGAAGACACATATTAAATTGAAACAGTAGATAATAACTTGAAATTCAGCTCTGTTTTACACCTTTTTCTGAAAACAAACTGACACCGTAACAGACTCGATCGTTTTGGGCGTGGCGTGGCTACGACCAAACGGGTGTCATTTCTATCACAGATTATAATTTTACTTTAAATTACAACTTGTAGCCATAAACCTGTAAAGTTTTACTTGTGGATCATGCACTTGCTTACTTTGTCTACAATGGTGGCAGCACTGGATGCACTGACAGTCATGGACACTATAGCCCGGGTAATTCCAACTGCTGCAACAACAAAAACCTAAGAACCACAGCACACAACACGTTAGACTACATGATATAGTCTGTCAACATAACATGGTCATAATAAAAATCATATACTGGTGGAAAATTAGGCCAAAGTACAGCTGATAACAATCCTGTACTCAACAACACTATTGACAACAGTTCCTTTATTGCTTTGCCAGGCTGAGGTAAGGTGTATTAATATACGGTTTGACAAATAGATCAATCTTTTACATCTTAAATGCTTTGGTATACCAGTTCAAAGAGGAAAAAGCACATCCACTGATTGTACAGTTTGTGTCCTACCAGCAAGTAAAAAGTGACGAAGATGGGGCTAGAGGTGAGGCGGATCTTTGCCCTGGCTGAGGGCAGCTTCCACATCAGGAATACAAAGAAGGCCACATTAGGCACGAGCAATAAAATGTCCCAGAACCGCACCCTGAAGCAGACAGGTGAATGTGAAGGGTAAATGAAGGGATTAAGTCCTTCAGCAAAGAGTGCGTATCTATAAACATTTTTGATAATCTGGTAAATTTCTACTTTGAACAGTCTCTGTTTTGCACTTATAGTAACAGTAGTTTCAACAGTAATTTTGCACAATCAACTGATTACCTGGATTCTCCAATGTCCTCATACAGAACTTGTAGGCATTTGTGAGGCTTGGTGATGTTGTTTTGGGTATCAGGTTGCCAGGTCGAGAATGCTGTTGTGTTTCCCAGTGGCGTAGGTGAAACACTGCCATTGTCCTGAGAAAAACTAACCACAGTAGTCACTGTGGCTAGCATGGTGTCAGAGCCTGAGGGAAGACATATCTGATTAAGTCAAATAATATTTTAAACACGGTTAGTCATTTTGAAATATGTAAGAACTTTACTGTAGGGGTGCTGCAGGTACTGAAGGGGTCTGCTTTAGCTACATACAAGATTGCTGTATCCTCCTTTAAAGAATTTATAGTTGGTCTTCTAGATAAAGCTATATACACGGGAACACTTATTTAAAAAGTAGTGCAGTCGATGCATCAAGAAATCACAGCTCATGTACTTGAACGTTACATGATGAGAAACTCGACATGCAGTGTTCAGTGCCAAGCAGTAACACTAATCTCGTTAACATTTACTTGACGCCTACTCAACAACTGGACAAGAGACAAGTTACAGTAGCCTTCCAAACTTGTCCACAGCTTACAAAAATACCAGGGGCTAAGACTAACATACGTACATTTTTTGCTAGAGTCAGCTAAAGTTGAAAATGGGCAGGAATCATGTCGCTGCAGGACTTCTGCGTATTATTTATCGGAATACTTTCAGTTAGGGAAGGGGAATTTCAGACGTTAGCTAAGCCGCTAAGCTCGTTAGCTCCCGTCGGAATTTGTGTTGTTTATTAAACGAAACTACTCGCTCATTCCTCAGAAACAAATTCGTCAATGACGATAGTACTCATGGTACATGCGGCTTGTTTATGTAACATAAAGTACCAGAGATTAAAAGCCGATGGACTAGCGTTAGCAACAAAACAAACTGGTGGCAGTGTACTGACGCCGACACAGCGTGGAGCATGAAATAGTAAATATTAGCATCTTACCTTTTCAGAAGACTCGGAATTAAGGATATAACTGCTGTAAAATATATTATTCAATAATGTAATTCAAGCACATGTGTTGTCATACACATAGTAATCGACCGACACACTGGTCTCCAACAGGGGACATAGCTATGCCAGATACTTTCGTTAACAAATTTCCCGTCGGGTCAGCTGACACTCTCACCCACCAAACAGAATGAGCAAGTCTCGCGAGATGTCATACTTATTAATGAAATGGATGTGGTAGTAGGGAGGTTTTGTTTACTTAATACTTAAGCAAGTAAAACACAAAGCACAAAAGACTGATCTCTCACAAATATGTAAAATAGCGTGTATGGTTGTGAAGACTAATTGTATAATGATAATATATTATGAAACAGAGGCCCTGGGGATTTTGTAAGGAGTTTATTTATCAGTTAAAGTAGAAAAACATCTTTAAAATTACATCTTTATTTTAAAGTGTTCTTCCTTGTTTACATTATATTAGGAGTGCATTATGCTGGAGTAATAAAAAAAATATTTATCCACATTCCCCTCTGAACTCTGCATGTCTGCGCTAGTCTTTCAGTCATTCAGCAAGTATTTCACTCATATTAACAACTTTATGTTGATGCCAAATTGAGAAGCATCCCTCCGTCATTATGTAAGGCCTCTAGTACAAGGCAAAACTGTTTTATTGTACAAGTCTTAACTTAAATTATTTACTATTTTTTTCTATGCACAGTTTGTTAAATTGTGGTTACAATTATGAATAAATTGTGACACGGCCTTTTGGGTGACCTGACATCATCCTGTAGGCCAGGTGCACTGGTTCAGTTAAGTTAGCTTTAAATGTATAAATGTGAGTCTTTCCACTGGTAGGGCTAACATTGTAGAAGCTCAGCCTGTGGGTCTTGAAGCTCAGCTTGATCTCAAGTCTGCGTGACACTGTGGTCCTCTTCAAAGGCACACTGTGACTTTGCTCGAAGGCAGTCAGAAGGTTGTTGAACCACATCAGACACCAAGAGCTTCGACTGCTTTCCAGAGCAGATGGCACCCCGCTGCGTTCTAGTTTCCCACTGTAGCACACGCCAATGATCCAAGGTGACCCCTCCAGCTCCACCTCCCAGCAATGATCACCTTCAGAGAAGCTTTGGTTGCTGAGGACCTGGAAGAAGCTGGCGAACCTCTTAGGAGAGGACGGGTAGTTTTGTTTGGCAGCACTAAATGTGGCCGTTTTCAAGTCCTCTGAGAGAACAAGGTTAGGGTGGACTGTTTCTGGATCAAAGGTGATCTCAGAAGGGTTGAGGGTGTTTCGAAGAGAGCGCTGAATCTCTCCGAGTCTTTCCCTCAGCTCAGCATTCATGTCTTCCACCTTGGGACAAGCCTGTGCAAGGTTGACTTTTACCTTAACAAGCTCTTCCTCTTCTCCCACTTGTTTTGAAATCAAATCTGCAATTTGTGGTTGCAAACGTTGGAGCTCTTCACTAAATGTTGCCCCATCGTCTTCTTTCAAAAGGGATTCAGCTGTTTGCAAAGCCTGCCTCAGCTGCTCGGTCAGCTCAGAGGCCTGACTGACCCGAGAGCATATGATGGCCTCAGGTAGACCTAACTGTTCTTCAATCATCTGTGTCACTCCCTCGATGTAGTTCTGCGACAGCTCCTTTATCTTCTCTAACAGGCCGGATGCTTTCTCTCTCAGCCGACCACTAGCAGTGGTCACCTCTAACTCCAACTCCTTTTCTTTCTTAAGGATACCCTCTGCCATCTCTAACTTGACGTTCAGCTCAGTCACTTGCGACGCCAGTTTAAACTTTGGTTCATCCAGTTCCATTTTGCCTCTGCCACCACCTTTTTCCTGATCCATTGAAAAGGGATGCTCTGTGGATCCAGACCCAATTCGAAACCCATCCTTTGCTTTGCATTCTTCGCTCTCCTCTTGGAGCTCTCCAGCTTTTTCTTGCACTTGGTGATATTTGGCTTCAGATTCCTCTGTCATAGAGCTATGATCGCTCTCGACTGTTACATAGCTGCCATCAGCAGGGTTTCCAGGGGGGAGGACTTTCCCAGCAGTGGCTTTGTAGGTTTCTACAATACTACGCATTTTGAAGTTCTTCACGAGGGCATCGGATCCCTGGTACTCAGAATGACACTCGGGGCAGTTGTGATGGTCAAGGCCTTCTGCCATGGTCTCAAGACAGGCAAAGCAGTAGAAATGACCGCAAGGAAGAGAAACTGGGTCAGAGAATAGTTGCAGGCAAATGGGACATGTAAGCTCCAAAGCCAAAGCCTCTTCATTCTCACTCTCAGACATGATGACAGGTGCTGAAAAAAAAGACAACCTGGGGTAAACATTTGCAATGGTAAGTAATTCACAATACACAATTAATGTAATTAAAAAGGGCTTCCATTCTACACTAATTATTATGAATGAATGCATATATGACTACATGTATGAATCACAGATCAATTTTCAATACTTTTTACTATGTAAAAGTATTGATTTTACATATGCAAGTTAAAACAACAATGGGAAAGAAAAATACATTATTATAAGAGATTCTGGAGTAGCACTGCATATCTCTGAAGGCACCATTAATGATGATTGGCATTACAGATGATTCGGAACAATATATGCTGCCAGAAAGAAGGCGTGCTGATGTCAGCAAGGCATTGCCATGACACTTTGTGCGTGTATTACAGCAGTATGTTACTAAACTGGTTTGGCAGCGGTCCAGACCTAATGCAAACACAGTAGAAAGAAAGAAAAAAATGCTGACAGCGATTAAATACCAAGCTCTTTAGCTTCTGTCTTCTTAATGACCAAACTGCAAACCAACCAAGTTTTACATTTGTTTGTTTTGTTTGAGCATCGAAATGAAGTGTATTTCACCTGGCAGAGGAGAAAAACAACTATTACAACAAAACACAGGGGAAAGGACACCAGTGAGGACTTGCTGATGTGGGTAGACGTAATTTACAGAACTTTGGCCATGACCTCGACAGTATTGATAGATTTACAGTTAGAATCACTATCAGAAAAATATATGTGCAACCGTAACATTGATTTGCAGCTCTGTTACTTCTATCCCGGCTACGTTTTTGTCATTATCTAATAACAAATATTTATTTTCTCGGCTTCCAAAAGGTTTAATCTGGTTTAATTTTCATGGTCTGGGGGTTGGATGCATAATGTATTTGAGCGATATCGACTTCTTTTCTAGATAGGGTTGATAAGCTGAAAACAGCAAACACATTATGGAAACAGACGGACAAACCACGGTTTTTTGTTTGGTTTTTTTAGTTTTCTGAAATGCATTACAATAAAAATGATAATTAGATATTTTCCCATAACTGGTAACGTCTACATTGTTCCCCGTGTCTCACATATTTTCTTGCAGTAGTAAAATCCGGAAGTTACACCAGTGACTAAGCACAACAACTGAAGAGTTGTAGTGCATTGAAAACAAAATAAGACCATATGTCAGCATCGTCACAGGATGCCTTTCACATGATACCTGCTGTAAATGAAAACTTGCAGTCATGGCCATAAAAGGGGAAACGGAAAGATCTACGAGTAACTGGTAAGAAGACTGTTAACCTGTTGGTTAAGTTTCGCTTTCCTGAGAACAGGACGCACACAAGCGGAATCCAAAGGTCACTTTCCTTCACATGTACGATGAACGTTTTCCTGCTAGGGTGGGAACAAAAGATGAGCTCACTTAATTCGGCTTTGTTTTCTTATTAAATCGCACATTGCACGATTGCTCTTCAAAAGCCTCTCAAGCCCCAAATTTCTGGGGCATCGTGTAAAGCGTAAACACTTATTTAGAAACATTTAATTATTATTATTATTATTTTAAAACATACCATCCAGCTTTAAAGACTTACCTGAAGGAACCGTAATTTTTTGTGTTGCTTCTTCCGTGTCAGGTGCGTCAACAAAACGCCCTGCGCAGAGGTCCGCTGTAACCCTGGTAGCCTTCAGCAAACACTGACGCCGTCACCTACCCACGTGGAGCTAATAAAACTGCAGCTACCAATGGAATTTGTTAGCTCTTTATTCGATTACTTTGTATTGCATTTTATTGTATTACAGATGTTAATGCACATTTTAAAAAAAATCCCACCTGGCAATTTAACCTCACTCTTGCAATAATTAATCTTTTAAACTGAAGTCAAGCATATCATTAAAAACAAATGACGACATGCGTATTTCTGCATACTTGGTCTAAACAGTAACAGCCGTATCCTCAGCTTCAATGCATTGCCACACAGTTTGAGGACAAAAGATGTGCAAGAAAATACAAAAAAAATAAACACAACAGTGTCATCACAAAGTGGAACAGCTGCCTGCTCAACTGAAATGTAATTCGCTGTAGGTCTGAGGCACTCTCACTCATGTAGTGTACAAACTGTAATCTGCTTGCTTACTTTATATTTAGACTTGACAAAGTGGTAGTATTCTATTACAGCTTTCCATTCAAGGGGGTTTGCATTCACCCGTGTCAACTTTAACTTAAAAACACTCCATTAACAGTCACTGCAGATCAGGCAATACCTCACGAGCTACATCCAAATGAATGGAAACCACCTCTAAAGTAAAGCATTTTAAACATGTGTTGAATATATATTTGGTTTCTGAGCACATGTAGCTGCAATCTACACCCAAACACTCAAATCCATAAGACATTTTCAGCAGCACACAGTCATAAATTCTCTACAATCTTCTTAGAATAAAGGACAACACATTTAATTTAATGTTTTGGAGGGTTTAGGCATCACACATCTAATAAAGTTCAGTTTTATATCTGTACAGGTTCATAGCTGATGTCTGAGTTGTTGGGCCAATAGCTAAATATTATATTTTTGTGCTGCTGTAACACTGGTACACAGTAACAACAAGTTCAAAACAGTTCAAGGCATATGTTTTCCTGTTGTGGCATATTGATTGTAGTATAATACACAAACAGCAAAATATAACAGACACAGTCAGCAGTGCATTGATTGGGCTCCGCCTTTGAGTGCAGCAGAAGAAGAGAGAGCGGTCTCTTTATGTTTCAGTTTATTCAGTGGCTCATACACAGGCACTCCAGTTAACAAAGGCAACAGTCACTCAAGCCGGGAAAAACCTGGGAATATATGTGCTTGCCTTAGCTTGTGTATGTTTTGTGTGCGGGTTTGGCACTGCGTGTCTACAGTAGTGCATCCAGGTCCAGCTCTGGTAGAGGCTCCTTCCAATAGGAAAAACTACTGTAGTCAGGACAGTCAAGAACAGAGGATGTTCTGCCCTCAGCAGAAAGCAAAGGGAAGAAATGCTCCACCAACTCACTGAGGTGGCTGTACCTGCAAAACATGAAGGATTATAAAAACACAAATGAGAACACCATTAATATTTATATATGGAAGGTGAGGGGTCTAAAAAAAAATGTCCACATTAAAGATTACAGGCATGTTCTGAAAGCTGTGCTCCTGCGTGGAGAATTATCGTGTTAGTCATTTAAACTTCAATTATAGGTTTAAAAAAATATATAACATCTTAAATTGTTGATATTTCTTTTTTTTTTTTAAACAAGAGTGCTTAAAATCAGCTGTAATGTAAAATCAGATGTGTACTCCTTGTCATAAGCCAGAGAAATATCATCAGATGCATCATAACTCTAGTTCTTAAGCAGTCCATGGAAAAAGAGAGTATGTACTGAGAAAACTATCACACCGAAAGAGCAAAAAAATTGAAAAATAATTTAAGAAATGCCAAAGGATTTTTAACCACTGGACATCAATCCACAGATGGGTTATAACAACAAACCCAGATCACTGCTATACACAGATGTTTGGTTTTATTTACTTTTTAGCTTGTATTTTTTGTATTTTTAGCCTTGTTCTTTTTAGTTTAAGCTCCTCATCCCCTAAAGAGCATAAACTATGCTTTTTAACTATTGCTTGATTTGTATGGTCTAATAAAACATGTGTAAAGTGTCCTATATCTACACATTTTGTTTCCCTTTTAAAAAGAAAACAGTATTGCTTTTCAGCAATGTAATTTCCCATCACTTGTCTCCTGCATACTTACGAAGACTTGTTGCCTTTAGTCTTCTCCTGGATGAGCTCTCCTTTTGGGTTGACGGTAAATATCCTGGTTTCAGGCACTCCAACCTGCTTATAGGCATATGCATCCTGTAAAAGTCCAGGCAGCAACAGACAGGAGTTTAAGGTTAATCTTCTCTTAACCTCTGCAGCATTTATGTGCCCCAAACTGTGCCATTGGAGCACAAATCAATAATTATAAATCATTATCCAATGTTTTATTCATTTCCACAAGCAACACTTTATTACTATATTTCTCATAATTTAACTCTACATGTGTTGCAATGATATATAAACACAGTCTTGTGCCAGGGGTTAAAATAACTGCCAGACAAACAGCTTAATACCTGGGAAACTTCAAATAAATGGAAAACTTCAAATACACTTGATGGTTCGATGCACAGCTGTGGTAAAAGCAGCCCCGTAGCATTGCTTACATTAGTCCTGTTGCCGAAAGCTGCGTAGAAAGGCTGTCTGTGTGGGCTGAACAAGTCCCTGATGTCACCGAGGCAGGCGACTTTAAAGACCTCCGGCTTCTTCTCAATCACCTCTCTGCACACATGGTTTACAGTTAACTCATTCACTGCCAGCCATTGGCAGTGAATGAGTTAAACCCATTGACTCATTCACTGCCATTGACGGCTATAGACGTCAATGGCAGTGAATGAGTTAAAATACACATCCGTTCAACTGATTGTCCCTTTCGTACATTTTTTGTCTTTGGCAATAGCTGAGCATTGGCAATTTGGCCACTAGGGGTCAGCAGTACATTAAAATACAATTTTATTTTCATTTTTAAACAGCTTCATGCTACATCTCTTTTCTGTTTAACAGTTCAGTACGAATATGTGGTACCTGTGCAGTGCTGAAAAAAGGCTGCTGGGAGCCAGCAGTACGGGGCCCTTGGGCAGGACGGTACCTTTGTCATTGACCCACTGCAGATAGTCTTTGGTAATAGCAGCCATACCTATAGCTCGTGCTGAACAATACAGGAACTTGTAGCCATTTCTGCAAAGAAAGCGACAGTGATATTAATTTTTCACTTGAATGTGGGAACAATTTATCTACAGTGGTTAAAAATGTATTAGACTACAAGGCAATGTAAGGTTCATGTCACAGCTGCCCTATATTAACCTTATTGGTAATCTCCAAAATTATTTTTGTACGTTTCTGTAATGTTTAAACTACAGGTACGATATTAAATATCATAATATTCAATTTAACATACTCGTGTATTTTGTGATAGAGTTTGGCGATGCCTTTGTGCGTCCAGTCTTTTCCAAACTGAGGTAGGATATGACCGAGAGCGTCAGACCTGCAGGAGACCAAAAGAGAAGACTCAAAATGCAAAAGAATGAGGCTGATTAAAAAAAGAAAAACAGACAGATGGAGTCTGCTGTAAATCTTTCTGGGGAATAGTGTATATTAATTTGTGCCCATAGCTGTTTGTTAATCTAAGACACTATAATTTTGCATGAAATCGTGTTTGTTCTTACTTGGTGATGGTGCCGTCTATGTCAGATATGATCACACGATCGTCCCAGTTCCACAGGTAGATAGCAGCCTCACAGCGACAGGTGCCCTGGTATTGTGTGGTCACACTGAACACCACCTTGTTAGCTCCTTCATGCAAGTTTAAATGCTCCTGGGTATGGGGAGGACAGTTAAATACATCCTAACATAAACTGATTGTGATACATAAGAATTTATCGAGGTGCATGAACATTTGTGCAAATTTATCTCCTACTATTTGTTTAGACGTCAGACGTAATGATTTGCGGTACATCTGGCTGATAGACTGAGCCGTGTTGAGGGTTTCTGTTGAAAGACTGGAAGAAATGACAGCTGTTCGCCCAAGGCCCGCTGCCTCATCACTGTCCACATCATCCAATGTCGCTCTGAAGAAACAATATTAAAATGTCATGTCTAATTTGTTTGGCAATGGACTGTTTGCGAAGAGTTGGAGGCTGTTTTACAGACAACGACCCTTTGACTGCTTTGAGTCTATAAAAATGTTAAAAACTAGAGAACATGTACTGAAGCTTTGGATAGCTGTCAGCCACATTTAACATTTAACAACACAAAGAAAAAGCACTCGTCTTGTTGCTACAGTTTATAGATAGTTCTTTTAAAATTTGTGACTTGAGAATAAAATCTGATACTAGAAAGAGAAGGCCACAGAAGACAAAAACATTTTTTATGCCTAGCACAACAAAGACAACTCTGGAAGATATTTTTGCAACAATGATAGTTACTGTAATTAAAGGTGTCTTACTTTACTGTGGAAGAAACACTTGCCAGTGGCTCCTCTCGCTCCTCCTTTGAGTTTTTCTGCTGGGAAAAACAAAACAAACCAACCAACATTGGCATCATTTTATCCGAGCTGATGTTGGCTGAAAAGGCTGCGTCCTCACAAGATATTATGTTTAATTTCTGCAGGTCCAGTGTGTTTTCTTCTGGGTACACTGTCAAAACCTAATAAATAACGACTGTGATGAGTTCCTGAGCATCTACCTGGCTGCTGTCCATGTCTCTCCTTCTCCAGGAAAACCACCAGCGTCCAGATTTTTTGGGCATCTTGTCTTTCACCAGTCGCTCTATTGTACTCTATGGGGAAAAAAGACAACAAATATATTCCCCCTGTTGTGATTATCTTTTTATAAATAAAATATAAAAATTGTACCAGAATATAAAGGAAGCTTCTTTAGGTAACATTTTTGTGGTTTAGTTTTAATACAATAAAATACCTTTGGTAGGTTTTTCTGAAAGGACATCATTGACAAAACCATTGGAGCAGCCACTGCCCAGTTGTAATAGCTGTGAGAAAAGAAAGAAAAACAGCTGATGAAGAGTCATGGATATAAACCTGTTGGAGTAATAACATAGTGGTGGCTTTAGAAATACAGTGGGGCAAAAAAGTATTTAGTCAGCCACCGATTGTGCAAGTTCCCCCACCTAAAATGATGACAGAGGTCAGTAATTTGCACCAGAGGTACACTTCAACTGTGAGAGACAGAATGTGAAAAAAAAAATCCATGAATCCACATGGTAGGATTTGTAAAGAATTTATTCGTAAATCAGGGTGGAAAATAAGTATTTGGTCAATAACAAAAATACAACTCAATACTTTGTAACATAACCTTTGTTGGCAATAACAGAGGTCAAACGTTTACTATAGGTCTTTACCAGGTTTGCACACACAGTAGCTGGTATTTTGGCCCATTCCTCCATGCAGATCTTCTCGAGAGCAGTGATGTTTTGGGGCTGTCGCCGAGCAACACGGACTTTCAACTCCCGTCACAGATTTTCTATGGGGTTGAGGTCTGGAGACTGGCTAGGCCACTCCAGGACTTTCAAATGCTTCTTACGGAGCCACTCCTTTGTTGCCCGGGCGGTGTGTTTTGGATCATTGTCATGTTGGAAGACCCAGCCTCGTTTCATCTTCAAAGTTCTCACTGATGGAAGGAGGTTTTGGCTCAAAATCTCACGATACATGGCCCCATTCATTCTGTCCTTAACACGGATCAGTCGTCCTGTCCCCTTGGCAGAAAAACAGCCCCATAGCATGATGTTTCCACCCCCATGCTTCACAGTAGGTATGGTGTTCTTGGGATGCAACTCAGTATTCTTCTTCCTCCAAACACGACGAGTTGAGTTTATACCAAAAAGTTCTACTTTGGTTTCATCTGACCACATGACATTCTCCCAATCCTCTGCTGTATCATCCATGTGCTCTCTGGCAAACTTCAGACGGGCCTGGACATGCACTGGCTTCAGCAGCGGAACACGTCTGGCACTGCGGGATTTGATTCCCTGCCGTTGTAGTGTGTTACTGATGGTGACCTTTGTTACTTTGGTCCCAGCTCTCTGCAGGTCATTCACCAGGTCCCCCCGTGTGGTTCTGGGATCTTTGCTCACCGTTCTCATGATCATTTTGACCCCACGGGATGAGATCTTGCGTGGAGCCCCAGATCGAGGGAGATTATCAGTGGTCTTGTATGTCTTCCATTTTCTGATGATTGCTCCCACAGTTGATTTTTTCACACCAAGCTGCTTGCCTAGGGTTAGGGTTCACTCTTCCCAGTCTGGTGCAGGTCTACAATACTTTTCCTGGTGTCCTTCGAAAGCTCTTTGGTCTTGGCCATGGCGGAGTTTGGAGTCTGACTGTTTGAGGCTGTGGACAGGTGTCTTTTATACAGATGATGAGTTCAAACAGGTGCCATTCATACAGGTAACGAGTGGGGGACAGAAAAGCTTCTTACAGAAGACGTTACAGGTCTGTGAGAGCCAGAGATTTTCCTTGTTTGAGGTGACCAAATACTTATTTTCCACCCTGATTTACGAATAAATTCTTTACAAATCCTACCATGTGAATTCATGGATTTTTTTTTCCACATTCTGTCTCTCACAGTTGAAGTGTACCTCTGGTGCAAATTACTGACCTCTGTCATCATTTTAAGTGGGGGAACTTGCACAATCGGTGGCTGACTAAATACTTTTTTGCCCCACTGTACATTATTATATACTTTTTAGAATCATACTTGGAGTTTATGCAGATGACAAGACTTGGATCCTCAATGATTCCTGGATTCTTGGCAAAATCCTGATATGTCACAAGGTGCTCCATAAACTTTTCTGAAGTAAGAAGGAATGCAGGAAATACTTTAACTTCAGCGGCAGACACTCTGCAGGCATCAGCAGCAGTTTAACCACACTCACCTTTCGTGATCTTGCTGGTGTTGCCTTCTCGTCCGCAAAGGGACATGCTGACGTCCATGTTGTAGGAGGTGTTATCTGACAGATACTCGGTGCCACTGTCCATTGCCCCACTACCCACTGACTGAGGCGACTGGCTTCCTGAACGGGAGCCCTGCTCTGCCCCGTTCTGAAACGCTCCCTCTCCCTCACTTCAGGAAACACAGGGATTTTAGGTAATTTAACTACACCTAATCAATACTCGAGCACAACTGCTGGATGATTGTATGTTCTTTCAATTTCAAACATTAGTTTATCATTTTCAATGATGAAGATTGGAACAGCGAGCTCAGTTAAAATAACTAAGTAACCTTAATGTGACATCTCACCTTTTGGGGAAATAACGTGCGGCCACCTCCGGGTCCAGCGTGGTCAGATCATCCAGGTAAATATCTGTTGGTCCTAGGTGGTGATTACGTTTACCTGTGACCAGTTGATACATTAACACTGATACACTGTAGACTGAGTACAAAATGAGGATGGAGTAATACCTAAAACAGCAGGAATGCTTAAAGAAAGGCTTCACCTTTTATCTTATCCTGTTGCTCTGCTTTAGAAGATGCTGCCGATGCCTCTGCAGCGGGCAGGCTGACCCCAGTATCTGTCGCTCCTGCTGACCCCTCACTCCCTCTGGGTTCACCGTTCTCTTCCCCTCCCTCAGAGAAAGGATCGATTCCACTGTCACCCTCATTCACAGGAGGGCTACTGCTGTAACTCTGCTCACTTTGGTCAGGTAACGCTCCCTGATGTTGTGCATTAGAGGATTTTGGATTACTTGGACTTGTTTCTAGGTCCGTGTGGTCTTTAATGAGTTGTTTTTGTGCATTGCTTGGTGTGGCCGCTTTGACCACACTACTTTCATTTTCAGGGCTAACTGGGCTAACAACAGTCAGTGTGCTACCTTTGTTAGTAAGGGAATCGGTGCATTTACTGACTGAATTAGAAAACAAGTCTCTGTTGGGCTCCTGTTCCATTGCAGCCTCAGAAGCATGAGGCATATCCATCGATAAGGCACAAGACTTGAAGACGTCACTGGAGGCAGACATGGAAATGTGAGTGTTTTCTTTGGATAAAGCAATGGTTTGCTTGTTGCGCCCGTCTAAATCGAGCGCGTGAGTCAGAGGTTGCGGTTTCACCACAGTGACCCTGCCCACAGTCCCACAGCTAATCACAGGATCGTAGCTCATGTCAAAGGAGTCTTGTCTTTTAATGGCGCGGAAATGAAAATTGTCGGAAGAAGAACCACCCTGTGAATCCACAGCCGTCTTCTCTGGTTGACACAGCTACGAGAGGGAGAGCAGGATAAGAAATATGACACAGGCAGTCAGTAATGACAACACAGGTACGCAGAAGATAGTACACTTTTGCATGTGTAAGCATATGTTGCCCTACCGTGGGAAAGCCTCCCCAGTTCCACTGCATCTGAGGACCAGCTGACTCTTGAGTTTTAACCATGAGTTCAGAGTCGCTCTTAGGAGAAGACGAGCGACTGAAGAACACACTGCAGCAAAGTACAAAGACAGAGGAGAAGGATCATAATTGCAGAGACAGAAAAAAGTGATGATATAACAAGCCACTGATGCAAACAAATGAATATGATTAGTAAGTTAATAGACTTGTCTCACTTTTCTGAAGGTGACTGCTCTCCATCTGAATGTGGATGAGTCTCTCTGGTCTGGGTGGCCCCAGGATCCTCATTTGCCTCCTCAGACAATGAATAGTACACCGATTTACTTGAAAACACACACACACACACACACACACACACACACACACACACACACACACACACACACACACACACACACACACACACACAACATAAAATACTGTTTCATCTTAAACCATCATTACAGCTCCACTGTTGTTTTAGACAAATATTGGGCTACATTACTCCCTCGGGCCGCTTGCATTGACAGTTCTACTGAAATTCATCATCGCAGCTCTATGGAGTTTCCAGCTGCTTTGTGCTCATTATTTTGTTCTGGCAGGTTTGGTCCTGCACACAATGTTTAAAGATGGATGACACGTTTAAATTCCATATCAGGTTTAACAAAACATGCTAATGTCAAGCAACAATAAAACCTCCTTCAAGCATGCCGTCTTAAACCCACGATTAGAAACTTGCTACACAATGAATAATTGCATTTTTTTAACCTGTTTCGAGAGACAAAATAGAAACTACCAGATGCAGAATGAATCCATAGAGAAGAGAAGTGTTCAACAGTGATTTTGCCTCAAACAGTAAATTAACATTTAAGCTAATATGAGTCATCTTTCAGCTGAAGTTGGAGAAGTCTCTTTACCAAAAGAATCTCAAGGATTAACCTTTATAAGCCATAACCATAAGTTCTAACAGACTCAAATTTATATTTACAAAAAAAGGCATCTTAAAGAGTGAATTCTTCTGAAAGATATACCACATTTTATTTTATTTTTTTCTGATGACTTACCTGAGTTGCAATTTTGTGGCAAGCTCCTCTGAAGGAGTACAGTTTTGTTGAGCATGATCACTTTCTCTCTCATCCGATGAGGAGCTGACCTCTTCTTTGAGGTGAGATTCGGAGCGCATGCGTTTCCGCCGCCGTTTCTTCTTGCGGGAACAGGACCCGGTTAAGGAGGAGCCCTCAGTGGTCTCCTCCATTTCATCTAGGACCTCAAGAGGTATTGGCGAGGTGCACAGATGGGCTGGCACCTGAGACAGAAATAAATAAACAATCGAATAAACTTAAAATGAATATAAAAGACAGCAAACATAAAAAAAAAAACAACATAATTTGGCGGTCACCTCCATATTTTCATTTTCCTCCACAAAAAAAGCTTCTCCATTGTCACCTAGCTTCATGTGCAGATCCACAGATTCTCCATTTATCTCAATGTCCACCTATAGTCACAGTAAACAACGGGCTCATCACAGGGACAACAGGAAGTCAATCATGCTGAAATTGAAATGACACAAATATTCCAAAACACTAACAATTTTCTCCTTGGAGCGCAGCACGCCGAGCTTGCCGAAGCGGACGTGAAATGGGGAACACTGGAAAGACCCATCGGGCTGTCGCACTACGACGACATCAATCCCTCCTGTGAGGGTGGCGGGGTTGAGGCCGCGGTACAGCTCCTTTACCGTCACAAACACCGTCTCTGCTAGCTGGTTCACAATATTCATGGTTTGGGACTAACAAAAAGGAAAAAACAAAAAGGAAGAAGTGAGAACCAGGGAGACCATGTGTCACATCACACCAAAAAAATAAATAAAAAAGTGTCGACTCTGCAATTTGAATTGTCTGTGGTCTGCACTTTGACCCTTAATTCTTGTTTTGTTTAACATTTTCAGCAGCAAGTATAGCAGGCAAAAGCCAGTACAGTCATACGTCCTATAGGCATTAAAATAATTAAATGACAAAGATAAAATTCATATTCAACCTGTAATATATCATCCATATGCACATATGTTACATTGCTAGCTGATAAAAAACACGTAGTTAAATGTAAGTTAACTGTCGTAATTAACTGGGTAAAGTTTGCCAAGAAATGCCAAGGAGCGAAGACTGATTTTAGAGAAGCGACCGTCTGAGATGGGTTAAAAGGACACTTCCAAACAATTCCTATTCCATCATTCTTCAGTGTGAAAGATTATTCACAAGTGGAAAACAAAGAGAGTTGCCAGTCTTGCCAGAAGTGGGCATCCAAGGAAATCCCCCCAAAGGTCAGATCATGCAATGATCAGAGAAACTAAAAAAAAACCAATAGCTTCATTTTCATTTTCGCCACTTTCATTTCGGACTCTGCAGGGCTCTGTTAGCATGTTAAATATTAAGATTCATGACAGTACAGTTAGAAAAAGACTAAACAAGTATGAGTTGTTTGGAAGGGTTGCAAGAAGAAAGCCTCTTCTAGGCAAAAACAAACATGGCAGCACAAATTATGTTTGCAAAGTTGTATCTGAACAAGTGACAAAGCTTCTGGAACAATGTCCTTTGGACAGATTAGACCAAAGTGGAGATGTTTGCCTATAATGCACAGCACCATGTTTGGTGAAAACCAAACATAGCATATCAGCACAGACACCCTGACACCAACTGTCAACTGATTTTGGGCTTTCCTTGCAAACAGGATTTGGACACTTGGATTTGGATGACCATGAACTCCTCTGTGTACCAATATATTCCCATGTCAAATGAGCCCGAGCTCACCAAGAAATCTACAACAAAATGAAAAGAATCAATGGTGCAGTCAAAGCACAGAACTCAACCTGATGCTTAGGAGAGCGAAATTATTGCTGTAAAGAGGAGAGGGCCAAAACCTTTTCACAATGATGCGAGAAACTGATAAAGAACAGAAAATGATTACTTCAAGTCACTGGTACTAAACAGGGTTCAGTAAGCTACTGGATCATGGTGCATACGTAGCTTTACACACACTGCTTCTGCACTGCTGAATAAATAATGACACTGTGTTATATTTTATGTTTTGTTGTTGTTTATCTGAGGATGTATTTACCTCACTTTAAGCCCCAATAAAGACTTATATATTTCCCAAACCTTAGAACTGAAAGAGGGTTTACTTTCTTTTTATCATGACTGTAAGCAAATATCACGGTAACATTTCTATGTGTAGTCATGATGGTCACAAGTAAAAACCCATTATACGTGATTTAACAGGTTCTAACATATTTGAAAACAACAGGAAAGGAATCCAAACTTTGTCAAGATCTACTTAAACAGCTCTGACTTCGTTTCTGCCTCCATCAACATCGCTGTTTTGGGAAATTGGCTTCTGTGGGATCTGTAAACAGGACTTCTACCTGAATTGGTCTTACAAGCCCTAGTGATGTTAATACAGTACATCTTCAAAGAAAGACATCAAAGCCTGTTGACGTCTTTTTCCCCCTCGTTTTAATAGGTAATCCCTGAAGTGCCGTATTTGATTCTGTGGCAAAGTAATAACGTAATAAAACAAAGGGCAAAAGTCGCACTTGGGGAAAAAAAACTAAAGAAAATGCCTAGAGTTATCTAAGTTAATACAGCTTGTGATGCTTTAAATGTTAACTTAAAGTAAGAGAAATGGTCGAGATGTGTGAGGATCCATCCATAATATTATCAAAAATCCCCCCAAACAGACTTTTTCTATGATTTTAACACTAAGAAGCGAAAAAATAACAGACAAAAAAATCAACAGAACACCTATTTATCATGTAGCAAACCGCTACACCTGTCTATTACCCATCTAAATTTCACATTATGCTAATCTCATGTCTTACCCACAGAGAAGGATGCAGACGGCCCCTCAACACCAGGCTGTGTTTCCCGGATCTCCTGTCTGCCATACGGCACCGCAAGAATCACTTTTCCAACAGCAGAAACTAAGAAACTTTGTTAAGACACTTTACCTCCATGTCCACCTGAGCAACCTGTCAGCTATGATCCCCCAGAGTGCTCGCCTTTCTCTTGAGGTCGCTAACCGCCCCACATTTGTCAGGCTACATTATTTTAACTGTGCAGCTACAAAAGTGTGAACAGTCGATTAGAACTAGCTAAGTGGAATCAGAACCTCCGCTTCTACCACTAATCATCAGCGATGACAGCAATCAAGTCCTCTCAGTTCTGAAGTTGAAAGCAAAAATATGGCAATCTGTGAGAGAGTCCCAGTATATTCACTCACACTATTGCTTCCTCTATCTTATACAATTTTCACAAGCGCACACTAAAACACACACACTGAATTCATACTTCCCCACTAGCTGTGCACATGACAGCCAGACCAGCACTTTCTAAAAGGGTCGGACAGGCTATTCACAGACGCGTGGCATAAAACCGCTCACGCGCGTGAACTGCTCGGCCACACAGTTTCTGGGAATGACCACAGCTCTCTGGCCCATCAGAGATGAGGGCACTCTCCAGCAGCCATGCTCTGACAGCACTGGAAAGCCCTTCACAATCCTAGCTCACTTTGGAAGAACTCAAGCAAACGACTTGCAAATCTGAATGGAAAACCCTGCCTGTTCTCCCTATGGAGGGAAAGAGGTAGGCCTAAGGGAAAAAAGATGACTCTCCACCGTATGAGAATGTGTTCTAATATGTGCTACGCCCATCTTTGCACATTTTGTTTTCTGGAGGGTAGGTTTTGTACAAGTTAATATCTCAAAACTGAAACTGCCATCACATAGTGAGGAAAAAGGTTAAAGGTGCTATACATGGGTCAAATACCTGATCTGCAATTCACAGTGCTTCTTATTCATTCATAAGCTTCCTATACTCATCCCTTAAGTGAAAGACTATATATTTCAAAGAATCACTGTCGTTAATGCCTAATTACTGAGGAATAACTTACCTTTAAGTAAATGTCATCTATCATCACGACCACTGATTCCATTCACAGAAACTGTCATCAGTTCATAAAACCCCATGGTTAGTTTAATGTCTTAGTTTGTTTGTCCATCAGTCCAAAAATGCAGATTACTTACTTTAAAGTCAACAAATTCTCACACTTGCAAAACCACAGCCGTTCACAAATGATTTCATCAGTTTTCCATCAGTTTGTTCTTTCTTTTGCTTTTACTGACCTTTGCTACCTCTAAGGCGCAGACATCGAAGTTGCCTCACCCTATCGCACATTAGCCTAACACATGTGTCATCTTTTCTATTCAGCGTTGCATAAAAAAATGCTGTGAAAGATCCATTACGTCAGATTTTATGATTGCATAATATTAGCACCATCCGAGATTCGCTCAAATCAGTCACCCACGGGGAACATTAACATATTACGCAAATAGTTGAATGCTTTCGACCGCGAGTTACTTTTGTAAACCAACAAACGATTTTAAAGTTTGTATTACTGACTTGTGTATATATTTAGTTAGATGGAGGTACACCCCTAAGTCAAACAACTTCCGCAAAGGTGTCTGGTACAGTCCAGCCAATAGCCACTCAAACTATTGAGAAAACACGTTTCCTCACACTTCAAACGCGCTAAAAATAAAAGGACCTTACACGTACTCTTAGCCTTACTGTGAAGTACTTCACCCACCTTCACTTAACTTGACCGGGAATTTAGCGCTGAACCATCTTTAGGACTTATCTTGTGAAGCGATGTGTCTCAGTTTCACAGCACAAAACAGTTTTACAAACTCACTAAATAACTCTGCTCCACTGGCTGTTTGACATCTTCTTTGACAGCTACGTGTATTACAGAGGCTTCATTCCTTCTCACTTCTTTAGAAGTAAGGTTTTAAAGGCAGTAGCTTACCCTTCGTGTTGCCTTTTAGATTGACAAGCCATCCATCCATCCTTCTTCCTGCACAAGTGCGCCTGCGCATGCACGACCCCAAGCCAACAAACAGCCAATGAGAAAGCTGGAAAAGAAAACATGACCCGCCTCCAATTTTGAATAGTAAACAAAGGCATCAGCGTTGGATGTATTCACTGGGGATTTCAGTTGTCAGTGTAATAATAAATGAACATTTATTGTATGTACAGTAATTTATCAAAGCGATGGAATCTGTAAATAGTCTTTTGTTATCTTGCTGCTTAATGGCAAACGTTGATTTTAGATATTGATTGACAAAAACTCGAAAATCAGTCTCACAAAGTGTCAAAGCCTTGGAAACTGCACAAATTTTGACCCGAATCCATTATGAAATGTTACGTTTATATAGTTAGTGATAATAAATCATCTGAGCAGTTGCAGGAAAAGGTCTAAAGCTATGTAGCCTAAATACTTCTCTTAAGGTTCACATAACTGCTACTTTCCTGAAGTTAAGGACCTGAAAAGTACAGGATTGAAAAGATTATGCCGGTAATATGTTATATATATATATATATATATATATATATATATATATATATATATATATATAGATAGATAGATAGATAGATATACATATTTTTAAGCATATGCTGGGGATAATTTCCAACCCTCTACCGATAAGCAGCTAAGAAAAAGGACAGATGACTGTTTCAAAAGTTATATTTTAAGATAAACTACAATTAATTAATTAACTTTAATGTTTGTTATTGACATCTTCATAAATGTACAATGTGAATCAACACAATTCATACGTGGCTTTTTAACATTTCAGAGATCATGACTAGACTGGTCCAGCAGAGGACATCGATGGACCTGCACTGAGATTCATTAACCTGCCTCACTTTGCCTGAAATCATTCATATCTTCAAGCTTTACAATGATCAGTCTGTAATTTTTATCCTAAATACAGAAGTTAATACCTTATATACACAGATTAAAACTTAAAAGATTACAAAAACAAATGAAAGTAGATTATGTTATGTTGATAAATTCCCCAAAGTAGATAATACATGTAAATGCAGAATATTGTTATTTTAGTAACACTTGGTAGCACTACCCTACTAAGCCCCTTTTTGTATTATATTCCACTTTTTAAATAGCATTCTATTGTATTATATTTTGATTATTACTTTAATTTACTTTGGTTTTCTGAGCCCTTTAATTTTGTGTAATTTATAGATTATTGAACTATTTTGTTTGAGTTGTTTTGTAATTTATGGAGCTATTCTACTTCATTTTAAGTTAGGTTGTGCTTAATATTTTGTCTGCTGTTACTTTTATATTAGCCAATCTGATTGTATCACAGAACTTCATTTTCACTGCAACAACACTGAAAGGACAAACAATCCTTTAAAACTTTGAAATGTTAAACCCACATTAATCGAAAAAGCATAAAAATATAATGCATTATGCAACACCAAACAAGAAACAATAAGATGTTACACACAGACAAAATATATTTCTCTGACAACAACCTGATAGAAACTGACAAAAAGTGAGGAAAAGGGGTTGTCAGACTAGTCTTCATAGCAAGCATTGTTCATGGACAGGATGGGTAGGCGACCACAAAACAGACGTTGCCTTAATGACATCATTCAAGGTGTTTCTTTTGCAGTCAGGCCTCTGTGGTGACCAGCCACACTGCCTATTTAAGGAAACCCACGGTCTTGCGAAAGAAACACTCCTTTCCCAAACGGCTCTGCAACTGCTCACAACTCTCTTTCCTTGTGCTTCCACCGCTCCACCATGCAGAGCCTCTAAATGTTTAGGCCCTTTTCTCTAAATAAGGCAGCCTTATCGTAGTTCCTGTCATTTCTCCCTTTTCCCCCAAACATCCCGAGCAGCGTCTGTGGCAGTAGCAAGCTGTAGCCTGTGCATTCTTTTGCCTTGTATGGAGAAATGGCCTGGCCTGGGATGTCTTTGTGCAGGACAGGCCAGTCTCTCCATTGGCTCGGATAGAAAGGGGAGGGACCCACTGGGAGTCTGACTCTTTGAGCAAACTTTTCAGTGCCTGCTTCTCTTCCCACTGCTGTTTCGGGGCCAGACAAAAGGAGTTTGAAGTACTCCCAAACATTTCTACTTGAAGGAAAGGTGAGAATAAAAGCTGTTTTTAAGCCTGGATTGAACAAATAGACAATACATAGCTTTAGAGCTGTTGTTTGGTGGGCCACAAGTGAATTTGATGTGTAGATTTTTGGGTACAATGCTCATCTGTCAGTGGCGAGGGTGAAAGTGAGGATACAGTTACAGGGAGCTGCTGAAATGGGAAACAAGGAAGGAGCAGTAGGAAATTTTCATCCCTTGATAAAGACAGGGAGAAACTTGAAGATGTTATTTATCTCAGAGTCTGAATTTGTGCATAAACTGTATGGATGTGTGCTTACTTCCATGTCATCACCAAGGCACATTAAACAGGGGAATTTCTGAATGCAGCTGACCCGTTTAGAGCCGTGTCATTCACACTGTCTTACACACACACACACACTCCTCTGATGATGTCTTTTTATAGGCGATGAGATTTCTCTTCACTCTGTTTGCTTTTGGAATTCCTGACCGTTGGCCTCTTGGTCTGCGCTTCAGTAATATTGACCTGCACGACCTGATATAAGGCTGTGGGATGACAGCCTGAATGTTTGATGATAGCAGAGTGTGAGCGTGGGTGTCTGTCCTCGTTGGCCAGAGGGACAGAGAAGCTTTGTCACTCCTCGGTGGATAAAAGGGTCCATGGAGGAGCCGAGGCAGCCGGAGAACAAATACAATTGTTAACACAAGCTGAGCTGAGGCACGTCAGCCAAACGCTTACGTTGCTGTCAAAAATACTTGTTTTTTCAGCTTCTTTATGAATCATTGTTGATTCACTCTGTGGAGAATGCGGGAGTTTTTAGCTGTTGCTACAGCACCAGATACAGAGGGACTTGAAACCAGGTTCTGTCTTATTGCAGCTTAAAAATGTGAGCTATGACATAATCTCACTCTCACAGAGTCTGTCAGAAGTTTACATGGATCTCATTTCAAAGCGATATCGATGTAGAGATACATACCAGTGAGCCTCTCTCATTACACTGCAAGAATTCTATCAGTGAGGCCAAACAAGACTCCACAATACAGATAACTAATTTCCACTACATACCTCACATTGGACTGTTTACGCTTGAGCCACTTCATTTGAGACTTAAGCAAAGTGTCTGCATAATCCAAGCGTTTTGTGTTGTGTGAGGACTTTACCATCTAGGCAGGAGGGAGACGCTGTAATCAGGCGGAGGAATTCCTCTGTTCCTGAAACCATCAAGTAGAGCTATACACTGTTTTGTTTCCAGCTTCCTCAACGACTGAGAGATGGAGAATGGGAAGGCTTTGGGCCAATTGCACACCTTCCAGATTGCTTCATTTTTCTGGCACACAATGGGACTGAACCAGCCAAACAGTAGCCAAATGAAAGGAAGGATTAATCCAACATGTGTCTGTGATGAAAGAGGGAATGAGAGTGTGTGTGTCTCTGCTTCACTTGGCACACAGTTGTATAAACACCCTTCCTGTACCATTTTTAGCGGGAACCCAAGCATGCAGATCCATATCTGGATTTTTATGTCTTTATGTAAATGTTAGCCATTTGGAAACTTGGGGCAGAGCCTAGGTCGGACATCCTGATTTGCATTGGCAATAAAAATTCAAATTCTATCACAGTGCATTCATCTGTATAGAAATCAACACAAGAAGAACCTTTTTATATTTAGTTTTAAAAAGATAAAGGACCAGTTAGATAGGCAAACCTGTCTTCACATGCTTTTCGGTGAAGCCTTTTATGAATCATGCTGGCAAAATGCACAGGAGACGCAGAAATTTAAGACTAGCCCAGCCCTTTAAATACGATGACACTGTTACAGAGGCATTACCTTTTGTGAAAATGGAGCAGTGAAGAATGCACGTAGCCATTAAAGCATGCAATTAAATAAAGGGATTATAGTTCATTTTGTCTCAAAAACAAAAAACCAAACAAACACTGAATTGTGTTCACCTTTTCTGCACAGAGTTGTTAAGTACACACATTTAAACCAATGCTAAAGCAGTTTGGCCAACTTATCGACAGATTCATGTGAGGAGAAACTAAAAAAAGCTTTTCATATTATCTGAGCAGTTAAACAAAACTTGCTGTCTGCTGTGGAAATATGCACAGCCTACTGTATTTTTTTATTTATTTATTTATTTATTTTTGATGACTGAGAGCCGATATAGAGAACCAGCACATGCTGAAAGAACAAACAGTGTGTCTGTGCGTTGCTGATTGACCGTTACTGTACTGCTTTTCTATTTTCGTAATCATTGTTAGGTAGCATTTCTTGACACAAGATGTATTAGTCAGTGTTTGGGAAGTTTATTCTAGTATGATGTCTAGAACAGAAGAGTTGAAAATAAACAGAAATGCTCCCTTGCTATTGTTCTAATCACTCTAATAGAATCACATGACGCTGATGAAGAAAAGACGCGATGCTACATTCTGTCTGTTTTCTCAGGCTGCACAAGTTGCAATGAGCTGTCACTGACTCACTCTTGTATTTCACATCCTGTGATGAAACGTGTCTAATCTTATGGGAGCAGTCTCTTCCAGGGTGGCAATGGTCTGATCTATAAGGCACAAGTCACCAAAAGGTTTGATGGATATAAAAATTATGTAAATTATAGGCACATTATGTGGAGTTTGACACCATTATCCACATCATCATTAAACCATAAGAGAATTGGCATTATGTACATTAGGTGGTGTGTGTGGGGGTTGGTTTGTCATTTCTTTTCCTTTCTTTTTTTCAGCTTGCCCCCATGCTGGTAAATTTCTTTCTCTCACTTCCCCTAGAGAGGGAATCGCAGTCTCGCTAAATGTCAGGTGCTGAGATGAGTGTGAAAATGACATGTCTTCACAGTACAAGCAGCAGCTAACTCAATCTCCTTCCAGAATTAAACCTGCCACTCGTGTCAGGGTCTGCAGGGATTTTCCATTTGTCTGCGCATGTGAGTGTGTTCAATTGTTTGATTGTGTTGGAGCCAACGTGCAATAGGATGCGGAGAATAGAGGGACAGGCAGGTTTGTGCAGGAAAAGAGTAGATAAATGTGGTCGAGTCCCAAAGAAGTACGACATCTTGAGCTGGGTAACTAAGGTGATGTTACTACCGCGTGTCATTAATTCACAATTCATTCGCTGTGTAAAAAAAAAAAAAAGAAAAAAAAAGACTGCTCTCTCTTTGTATAATGTCTTTGGGGGTTACAACGCTTTTATCTAATTTACGAATATGTGCACAGGTCCAGATCCAGACGCCACCATGTCGAGCAAACGTGCCAAGGGAAAGACCACCAAGAAGCGCCCGCAGAGAGCCACCTCCAATGTCTTTGCTATGTTTGATCAGTCTCAGATTCAGGAGTTTAAAGAGGCGTTCAACATGATCGACCAGAACAGAGATGGTTTCATCGACAAGGAAGATCTGCATGACATGTTGGCCTCTCTGGGTAAACAGTGTTACATTTATAGACGTGACAAAATATATACTACTAAACAGGTCACATTTTACTTGTAAGAGGAACTTCCCTTAGGAATTGAGGGCATTGTTTTTTCCACATTATAAAACTGGAGGATTAGCAAAACTGCAGTTCTGGTGATTGCCAGAGATGATGGTGATGATGGTGATGATGTTGTCAGGGTTATTTCTGTTTTCCAAGTTTAGGCAGGGAGATCAGAAAGAGAGTGAAAAATTAGGGAATCAGAAAAATGTTTTCCAAGTGTGTGGAAGTTCAGCGCCAAAGTACTGGAACAGCCCTTTTAATACATATATATTAAGATATAAGACTGAGGCTTTAGCTAGTCAAATGTGCCTTTTTAATTAAAAAATAAATATGTTAAATAATCCCAAAATGAAGTGTAACATAGTAACTGTAACAGAGATCAAATACTTAAAACTGGTTCTAAATGCATTAGTTCTGACACAGTTTTGGTTACTGCAGTGTGATCGAGTCCAGTGCTTCGTCAAAAGAAATCAAATAGTAGCTGCACACTTTGCACTGCAGTACAGAACCAGTGCAAATGAGATGCATGGTAATCTGGGATCAGTCCATACTCTGTTAAGTTTAATAAGAAGTGCAAGTATGACAAGGTTGCCAACTGTACTATATTCAGAGATGGGCAGTAACGCGTTACTGTAATCCGATTACTTTTTTCAAGTAACGAGTAAAGTAAGGGATTACTATTGCAAAAACGGTAATTAGATTACCGTTACTTTCCCGTAGGAACGCTGCGTTACTGCGTTACTAAAACCCTGAATCTTTTTGCGAGAATGTCTCATGACAGTGACGTAAGCGAGTGCGACGTTCGTGGCAACAGCTGTGTGCAGATCAACAATGGATCAAATATCAAGTGCAGGAGAGAGTATGAGCGTGCAGCGTTTAAAGCGTGGAAGTACTGACCTTACTTTGAGTTTGATTCCATAAAAAGTGACAAAAACATTAGTGTCCATCGTGCGTGGGAAGAAAACTTCTTTTTACAGCGAAAACAACCCCTAAACTTCCAAGCAAGCACCGAGTGCGCTATGACGTAATGGGAAACTTACAGAGAAACTCGCGGATTCTTCCACTGACCGCTGCGGCACACCTGCACCAGGGCAAACCTCCGCCTACCCTACTCCTGCTTTACAGGTGAAAATAGAGCAAAAGGACCGCTAGTCTTTGACTTTATTTATTTTCTGCTGTGTTTTACTTGCATCTATTTGAAAGACTGAGTGTAAACACAAAAAATATTTTATTTTATGTGCCGGAATGTGCAGAAAATAGGTTTAAATGTTAAACTAATTTATTCAAGTCAGAGAATGTTGCATATAATTAAATGTTTTCTTGATGCATGAAGTTAAATACGGAGCCCCGCAGGGGACATGGGAGAAAAAAAATTAAGACGGACTTTTGCGAGATCCCGAGTTAGTTTTGCGAGATCTCGCAAAACTTTTAGCCGCATTCTTCGGATGGCGGCTCGAAGCCGACCGGGAGGTTGAGGCACGATGTGCCGGGAAAGCGGTGTTCCTCCCGGCTGTAGTAGGTCTCGACCTCCCGTTAAATTTTAAAAAGAGACTTTTCCATTTGATTACATTTTATATGATGGATTATGTAGAAAAAGTAGAATTGGGCTGAAAGATCTATCGCTTTATCACCTATTCAGGTTGTAAATTGTGTTTTTAAAAAGTAACTAAGTAATTAATTACTTTTGAAAATAAGTAATCAGTAAAGTAACGGGATTACTTGTTTGGAGAAGTAATCAGTAATTAGTTACTGATTACTTTTTTCAAGTAACTTGACCAACACTGACTATATTAAAGACACTTTTGCGATTTTAGTCAATATACTTGTTAAATAGGATTTGCAACAGAAAGGAGATTCACATGGCTGAAAGTTGAATCAAATAATATACAGAAAACGTTGATTTTTAGAGGGGTGTTGAGGTGGAAGTCATTACCACTTCAAATTGTACATAAGAGTACGAAAGAATACTTGAAATATTTATTAAAACAGGATTACCAAAAGCAGGAAAATGTGCAATTAAAATGGATCTTGGGTTGAGTATGTAAGGACCACAACAAGAATAGCAAAGACCTGTGATTCCAGGTAAACTAACTATAAGTGACACTTAAATGTTCATCCACACTTGCTGGTTTGGGCCGATTATTTCTTATTATCAGACAACAAGATGTTAATTCCTAGATGAGCGATGGATGCATGTGACGATATTCTTCCTCAGGTAAGAACCCTTCTGATGAATATCTGGAGGGGATGATGAGCGAAGCACCAGGGCCCATTAACTTCACCATGTTCCTTACCATGTTTGGAGAGAGGCTCAATGGAACAGACCCCGAGGATGTCATCCGCAATGCCTTTGCCTGCTTTGATGAGGAGGGATCTGGTGGGTCAATACGCATCTTGTACACACACGCACAAATCCCGTTTCACTCTGCCAGGGCTCGGATCATTAACTCCCCTCTCAATTCTCCACGTCCAAGGTGTGATCCACGAGGACCATTTGAGAGAGCTGCTGACCACCATGGGTGACCGCTTCACAGATGAAGAAGTGGACGAGCTATTTCGGGAGGCTCCCATCGACAAGAAGGGCAACTTCAACTATGCAGAGTTCACCCGCATCCTCAAACATGGCGCCAAAGACAAGGATGACGAGTAGAGGGAGAAAATGACTGCCTCTGGCCTCCCCCCTGCACACATGCTGCACCACAAATCCATCTGTAGCTCCTGTCTTTGTCAATCTTGCAGATTTGAAAGGAATTCATGTAGGACTGAAGTATATCTTTTATAAAATGGCAGAAATAAATTATTGTACATTTAAATACCTACATGTTTAACAAGGGTGGCATGTCTGAAGTAATTTGAGATCCACTTTTTTGTTTTTTACATTTAAACATCATTCCAGATGTTGCACCTGTCTTCATCCATATTGACTGCAGTTTTTCTGGCCTTTGTAGACAACATGATTGGATTTTGGAGATGCATTAAGCAGATCTGTGTATTTGTGCAGAGGCCATTTGACGTACTTCATACAATACCAGCCATGTTTACCTCTTCCTGCCAGTTAGCTACCACACCTGCGCAACTTGTCTCCTTTTCTGTCTAATATATATCCTTGTATGATGAAAACAGATTAAAGAAAAAAAAAAAACCTGACCTTTCATCATTTTTATTTGGTTTAGACAATCAAATGTGGTGCAAATATTTCCTGTAGTTGAAATGGTCACTAGGAATGGCAGTCAAAAGTGAGATCATCCTCCCGTCAGCTGGTTGTGTGTATTTGTTAAAGGATCGGGTATGTCTGTGTTGTTGAAGGAATTCAGTTTCGAAATTTCTCAGGCAAATAAAGTGAGTGGAGAGTGTGTTCGGCGTATTTTTAAAATGTTGCACCATGCCTGCATTCAAACATTTCTAGCATTTCATGACAGCGCTTTTTTTCCTACAAAGCTGCAGTACAGTATTGTGCTTTACATAACTGCCAGATACTTAAATTGAGCTGGAATGCAACCAATAAATATTTACTTACAGCTACTTCATGTTGCAGCGTTAACTAAATAAGTACATATTCACTAACACACATTTACTGACATGAATGGTTTTTGGTTGTTTTGTGTCTTTATCAGGGGTTTAAAGAGAATGGACCAGTTTTTAATAAATTTGATTAAAATGTAACACTTTTTTTCTCTGCTTGTTAGGCTGAGCCTTTGAGGTAGGACAGAAAGAAACATTGGATTCATTTTGAGAAATATGACATCCCAGCTATGTTTACATGACTTGCATATGAACAGAAACAAATATGCATGAGCTGTTGTATGTTGCAACCCCCCCACCCACCCCACCCCTTTCTAGTTGCTTAAATTTTTAAATCTCATATCATAGACCAGAAGAAATCTAGGTGTCGGGTTGCTATTATAACATCTGGACAGTAAAATAAAGATTTTCCTCAACAGCAAATCAATTTGTCCCATTAAATTGGTCCAATTGTAATAAAACTTCTTGCCTCTGTATATAAAGACAAGTGCCACCATAAACCCTACAGAATCATATTTTTACTCGTTTAGATTAAACACATATCTGGGAGTACATGTGCGCGCACACACACACACACACACACACAGTAGTAGATGGGCTAAAATAAACATGCTATTTGAAAGCTGTTTCAAATAGATATTTTGTCATTTAAATTTTGTAATTTGCTAAAAGTAAAAAAAAGAATGCTTCCTGTTTTGTTTTTTTTGTTTGTTTTTTTAAACGAAACATCTCACAATGATAGACAGATTGCAAGTTAGAAACTTCGATATTTAAACCTTTAAAAGCAGCTTCAAAGGTTTTTAAATTTCTGAATTTTAGCCAAGATGTTTGAAGAAATCGAAGTCAACCCCACTACTGCACAGAAGGAACTCACAAGTGATCAATTTGCTTTCAGAAGCAAAACAAAGACAAATGAAACATTTATAAACAGTTTTGAAATTTTATTTCCTTGAAAGGCTCATACAAAAAAAAAAAGAAAAGAAAAAAAAAAGACAAGACATTTTAAATTTAAGGCATATATTGCACAGACTGTTTAAGTCTTTAATATAAAATGAGACATCTTAATCAGTTGTAGGTTTAAGGCACAACAGTCAGCCATACTACCAGCAGTCAGTTGCGAGTCACATGAAATTGAATGATCACGTTTTGAATGCATGTAGCTCTACAGAGGCCACACAGTTATAAAGCTTAAGTCAAAACATCAAAAAAAAAAGAAAAAAAAAAAAAAAGCACATCATAGGAAACTTAATATAAAGCACTGCCATTAAACAAAAACGCCTTAGTCATCCATCCAGTATTACAACCATTAAGGTGTACTCACAGTGACATGATTTAGCATCAATGGAAAAAAAGAAAGAAAAAAAAAAAGAAAAGAAAGAAAGATTGCGTTTAATACTTAATATCCTTGACATGACCCAAGTCTGACATGACTTTTGTAAATTGAGGTATAAATGCACATCAGACAGAATACCTGAACAAAATAAAGCCTTAAAAAGAAAAATCTAAATCCTGAAATACAAGTGGCAGTGAGGAAACAAAAACAAACAAACAAAAAAAACAAAACAACAACAGTAAAATAAAAATGTATGACCATTTTCCCATGTTCATATCTGACAAGAGCAAGACAGGAAAGAAAAAAAAAAGAAAATTTTTTTTTTTTTTTTTTTCTAGGAATGATTGTGATGGTCGATGCTTGGCAGTATGACAACATTTACAACCCACACATTTATTTAAACAAAAACGCAGAATAAACCTAACCGTTTGAGCTAAACACAGCTCGGTAACACTGGTAAACATGATAGTATTGTAGATTAACTTTTGCTACAGCATTATTCTCATACAAATGTAACTTTCCCACAAACACTGCTACTGTTAAAAGTTGAGATGGCATTTAGCCACAAATTGTGGTTCATCCTATTACAGTTTCATGGAAACTAAAACTTTATGATTAGAAAGTCTATAGAAACCATTTGTAAATAAAAGTGGAAATCACAGATGAGGAAATACTAGAACATTAAATATACAAAAAGTCAGCTACTGAGTGTGGTACATTTGCTTTGCAGAGAACCTATGTGCACAGAGAAATATCTGCTGAATAAAATGGGAACATAGAAACCATAAATATTATAAACCATAAAAGCACCATTTCTCTCACTAAACTGAATGCGTCGTGGAGTTGTGAGGGCTTCATGTTAACAGATGATTGCCTAGAAGAAAAACATGTTTTTGGCTAAATCACTATAATACTGATTTTAATTAAAACTACAGATATAACTGTAGAAAAAAAAAAGGGCAAAAAAAAAAAAAAAAAAAAAAAGCATATACTTCGCAGAAAGTTGACACAACAAGTCACTCCCCTTTTAACTAAAACAACAGGAATACATTATGAAAGGGTCCGAGCTTGCTGCTGTAAAAATCAGTTTCTCTCATCCCAAAAAAATGAATAATAATAATAATAAAAAAATAAACACATTGCACTAAACTAAGAAGATGGTGATGTGAATATTAAAACAAAACCATGCCCTCATTTTTATCCTAGAGGGGAGTGGATGTTTCGCAGTCAGTGTCTTTTGTACATTCAATAAAATCCAGTACTGCTACTAAAGAGGCCAACTTTGCTGGTGGTGCCAATTACACCAAAAAGTGGGCGATCAATACATCCTGGTAAAAATGGTAAGAGGTTAAAAAACAAAACAAACATAAAAATTTTTTTTTGCATTTACGCTACAGGAATGTTCATTATGAAAGTGATTTAAGAAAACCCCCTTCTGTTGTCAAACAGCATAATAAACACAGTCTCTTTCCCATCTCTTTTTCTATTTTATAAGTACCATTATGTTGGTTACTTTACTTCATCCCAGTTTGCACATCTGATTAACTAATTCCCCGCTGCACATTCTACAGGCTCAGGTTTAAAAATCATATCAAAACGTACTGGTGATGAATAAAAAAATAAAAAAAATAATAATAATACATTCTCCAATATAGTGTTGTCCATACTAAAATTAGTGTTTGGTCTACACAACTATATATATATTTTTAAAAGAGCTCCTAGTTGACAGTTTCACTCACCGGGTGCAGTGGGCCCCACACGGCACTAATGGGGGTTTTCCCCAGGGAGCGGCTTTGCCTGGTGACCATGCTCCAAACACGGGGCACAGAAGCTGAATTCCTCTGTGAACTACTGCTACTTGTGCTGGTACTGCTCGGGGACGTGGGCTGCTGGGAGGCGGTGTGCTGGGAACTGAGGCCAAGAGGAGGTGTGATGGATGCGGACTGGGGCGAAACTGAGGCAGCGGCTGAAACCTGGGCAGAGGCTGATGCTGGGCTTGTAACTGGGGCTTCAGAAGACATGACAGCTGAAGATGGCAGTGGGCATGCTACTGCAACTGGAGTTGAGGGGGACCTGGGACATGGCAGCTGAAGTGGTATTCCTCTGGTGGGTGGAACAACAGCTACATTTGTGGATAACTCCTGATTTGCAGAGACGGAAGATACATTTGTGACTGGCAGAAGGACTGGGGATGGCACTGAGCCCGGCACACTTGCAGGACATGTAGTGGACAACGGAGTTGCAACTGAGCTGAAGGCTAAAGCTGGTGAGGCTGGAGCAGCTACTGGTTTGTGAGGATCTTGCTGTTTTAAGACTAAGGCAGGTACTGGCATCATGGTTGGCAGATGGGCTGTAAGAAGTTGAGGCTGATCCTGCTCTATGTGGCAAACGATGACTTTATTCATATGAAGAGGTGATATCCCTGGAGCTGAGAAAAAGACTGGAGCTGGGACTGGAAGAGATGCTTCTGTACTCGCAGGCACCGAATCCTTTCCCGAAGGCACATCTGATGCTGGAACGGTCATAGCTGTCTCCATTAGATGCTGCACCCTGGAAGGATCCAAGACTTGTTGGTTGTCTTCTGGAGGAGGTGTGAGGCCTATCTCTCGGTTACAAGTGCTGCTCTGTGACTCTGCTTGTTCAGTCTCTGTGGGTTTATTCTGGCTCTTCAGCTTCATTTCGTTTTCCAGCTCTATAGCTTTCTGCGCAGCTACATCTGCGAGGAGGCGCAAAGCACTAAAGTCCGGGGGAGCGCATTGATCTGGAGGAGTTGGTGGAGGTGTGTTGAAGAGGCCATTGGTGGTGCTAGCTGCTGTATTTCTGCTGGCAAGACTTGCCAAATAAGGCCCCTGTTCTTTCACTTTCATCAGCAGACTTTGTGCATCCAGCTTCATCAGTGCCTGGACTGACACTTCCTTACCAGGGTAACCTGCTCCTGTCAGAATAGCTGTTGCTGTGCTTCCGAGAACACCGAGGTCGAAAACAGGGGCAGAATGAATGACAGATGGGCGCTCCGGCAATGGGTTGGGAGAGGAGTGGCCCTCATTTCTACCTACAACCTTGCGAGAGATGGTGAACTTGGTGGGATCTTTGCCATCCTTGCGAAGCAGGTCAGGGAGCAGGCGGCGACGTGCGTTGATGAACCAGTTACAGATCTGGGAAAATAAATACAAAAACTGTAGATTTCAGGTATGAGAAGAACCAATATTTTCTGCTTACCAGCCTAAAAGAAGTGTCAGACAACTGACGCAAACAGCAACGTTTCTTCACCTAAACCTGTACCCAAGCACCACTCCCTCTAGTGGTACAGCCTCTCACATGACAAGACAAGGCGTGAGTGCCCCCATACAGCTGGCAGCAATGAAGGTTTGAGCTCAAATATGCTGAGCCACAGAGAAGCCAGTCAAAGGCATTCCAGTGAACTGACTACATAACAAGAAACTCTGCTGCAGCCTCATACTGATCTGCAAATGCCTTATCTAATGCAGCCTGTCTGTGCATGCCTACGTGTTGGGAGGGAAAGAGGAAACGTCTACCACTGATGCAACAAAGTAAAAAAAGGAAGGCTGGGAAAAATGCTATTCTCTTTAGTACAATGCATACATTCCACTAACATTCAACTATTGTTTTGCTTTCACTTGTTCACAATCAGAAAGAGCAGTTAAAGCAGCAAGTGCTTTTAGATTTACATGCACAATCCATCAGACATCATCAGCCAAATACGCGTCACACTTGTTTGTACTAACAGACGTAGCGTCGTGCCTCTGATGCAAGTTTCTCTCGCGAGTGAAAAGAATAAATCAATAAATGAAAACCTGCTCCTTACCTGCAGCACCGTGAGGCTGGTTTGGCTCGACAGACTTTGTTTCTCCTGCTCTGAAGGGTAGGCGTTGAAGCGGTGCTCGTACAGCCAGCTCTTGAGAATCTGCACCGCCTCCTTGGGCAGGTTACCACGGCGACGGCGCTTCCCAGAGAGTCCCCTTCCTGACAGGTCAAGCGGGGAGCCATCATCGCTGTCCGCTGAGGTGTGCTCCTCACGCTCCGGGCAAGTATCCTCTGTGAGAGCTGAGAGAAAATAGGCAAGACGTCAGTCACTTTGACTTTTACACCCCTGGCTGACTTGGTTTGTAGGAGGTAGTCCTTATAAAGTATTCTGATTCTGATGTTACCCATCACTTATTCTGGCTCATGCATGGTGTGGTTTAGGCACAGTTCTTCAGACACCAGGTAAACAAACATTAAAGGAAGGTAACTGTTTGATCAAGGACATAAAAGTAACAGTACTTGTTTACTGCTATTTTTTTAACTATTACATAGTAACAAACAGATTTACAAGAGCTTTGTGATATTGTGCTACACATGCCTTGCAAAAAAAGACTTATGGTTGGCACTGGAGGGAATCTCCCCTCAAAATGGAGCATGCCTGATCCCAGGGGTGGGCAAGTGAATGCAGTAAATGTCCTTCTGTGGGGCTGGGTGAAACCTGACCCCCGGGGGTAGCGCCTGTCCTCACAAAGACATTGTGGCCATATCAACATCACAGTAGCTAGTGGCCCAGGAATCTATTGACAATGCAAAGCACCTCGAGCCGATTCAACAAAAAGGGCAGGAGGGAAATAAAACAGCTATTACTATTAATAAAAACATTTCAGACAGCCCGACTCTATGAATAGGATAGATATTTCAAAAAACAGCCTTAATGTGGTCAAACTGGGTCTGACAAAAAACAGGACTTCTCGCTTGACAGAGATTTGAGGCATTCCCTGCAGTGCCCCGAAGAGGCGTGACGTACGTGATACTACAACTCCACTGGCTCACGGCACGGACCCTTTAAGATCTACAACAAAAAAAACTCTCCAAACTATCTTACTGACAGCAAGCAAATACAATTCAGTGCAGGGCTGGCTTAGTAAGGTTTCATTCCGATAGGCCAGCTTGTCACATCAGCATCACGCTGATCAACTTGTGTTTACAAAATGTCCTCTCTACCTTTGTAGGCATCTGGAGCTCGGGGTCGCCTTGGAAAGCCTTGAAAAAGTAAAAAAGTTTAATACATGGTCACGGCCTCAGGCTGCTGAGACCGTAAAAAGAAAAAAAATGATCGCCCAGCTATGCACAACAGACCGCTTTGTTAGAGAAATTAGGATGCATTTCAAAATACAAAACAAAAACCCCCACTACTTGCATAAAATAAAATATGACCAACCTGGAGGGAAAACGGGTAAATTAGCCATGTGGAAGGCACAAAAGGAGGCGAGCAGGGACGCACAGCCTCCCCGCATGTCGCTCCGCCAGATGGACACCATGCCTGCCTCCAGAGATAACTAGCTGGCTAGCTGTCCCTCCAAATTTCAACACAAACACACGCTGCATTTGCTCGCAACAAAAACCCCCGCATACCAGCCAGAGTCAACAGCGAAAAGCCACGCAGGGGCTCGTAGGCAGACACTCCGCTGGCGAGAAACGGACACGGCAAAAGACGAGTAGAGCTCACCTCTTTTGGCTGCTTTCATTCTTTGTCGATAGCTGTATGGAAAACACGCAGCTGTCCAAGTTGCTCGTTGTTACAAAGCGTGCCCGGGAGCCAAACGATGGTTGACACAGCGACACTTTCTTCCAAGGCGCCGAAGGTGTTGGTGCTCTCGTCCCGACTCCAAAAAAACTAAAAGCCGTCGCCGCTAGAGTTGTGCCGCACGGAGGTGAGGAGAAAACAAAAGTCACATTTCCACCACACTCTTCGCTTTCTTGCAAAGATAAATGTTGGCTGTCTTCTGTCGCTCCTTCCTTTTACCTGCAGCGGTTTGCTAATCTTGACAGTCCGTCCCACCCCTTTCACAGCTGTCGGCCAATCGCGTCGCGGCGTTTATTCCTAGGCGAACATGCGCCAATCGCGGCGCGTTTTCAGGCAGAAGACTGGCTCGGTGTCACAGTGAGTGACGGGAGAACCATTTCATTCAAAATACAGCGCAGTCATTGAAACATTCTTATTATCTCGACGCGGTTAAAACCGGAGGGGAGCAACTAGCAACCCAGTGGTTACATAGACACAAGCGGGATGTATATATAACAACGGTGTAATCCCTTCAGACCACTGTGGTCATTTTATTATCGTCTCCAGGGGATAGCTTATATCTCTGTTTGAGATATGTAAAACGTAACACAAAAACACAAGCGTCTTAAGAGTTGACTGGTGATTTCTTATTCATTTTGCTCGGTTTCTGTTCAAGCCCGAAAGGCTCGTTTGACAAAAATGGGACTGTTTTGATTTCTCGACATCTGTGGAAGACTCAAACTCCTCCAGAAAATAAGCGGGAGTTTTGGTTTCTGTGAGATTGATAGCACAAACAAATCAACGTAAGATGACTGTAAATGAAGACTATAGATCATAGTATGTTTTCGGTGTTAAAAACGATTTTTACACTTATTTAAAACAAAAAAGCAAAGGAAATCACCTTTTTAAAAGAGCAAAACACTAAAATAAAGGCAGCCATGATGACGTTTTTGAGAAAGTACTGTGTGCATTTATTGAATTTTAGGTCTCTGCATTATACATTTGAACAACCTTGAAATAGTATAAATAGCTCTACAGCATTGTAAAAGATGGGGATTTTAGTCCGACTTTGTTCTTATTTACAGAAGACATTTTTAGAAGCACGGGGAGAAATGCAAGATTATTAGTTTTGTCTTAATATCAAACAACCCTTTTACTCAGTATTGCGCATATACTTTAAATATTACCAGAGTATAGTGACAAGAATCTAAGTAAATCTCACTTTATGAGCACATCCACTCACTCACAACTTTGTCTCAGACAGCACAACCAGTTTTACTAAACCCACAGACCTTGAATTACACACAGCCTATAAGAGTAGTTTAAAGAACAGATTTAAAGTATGTGCTTGCTTCATAAAGTATTTCTTCTAGGATTTGTACAGACACTTTTTGCTACATCATATCTCTCATGTTTAAAAGAGTATTGCCCCTGCCCTTCACCCCCTTTTCCCAGTTATATTCCAAAGTCAGAGAAACAATGAAGGGATACGAAAGAGCTTTTTGTCCTCCCCCTCTCTTCAGAGTACTGCGTGGGGTTAGTTTCACTAGATTCACACTGTCTGATGGAAACACATTTAAATGTGCAAACATGTATCAAACTTGGATTCCCAAAATGAAACTTTTACCCTTTCACAGAAAAAAAATATAGACTGCTCATCAAAGCTATGCTCTGATATGAAACTCATCATGCATTTAGTGTGATGCTAAATAAAAGCCCATTCATTATCACCCATAAAAATCAATAGTTTAGAGCAGCAATCCCCCCCCACAGTGCCACTGAGTGAGTCACTGATAAACCTACCCAGGAAATCCAGCTAGGTGTGCCCCAGTGATTATTTGTGTGCTAAAGAACAGCTTTGTTTAAATGTATGAGATGAGCTTTCTTTTGTCTCTTTAAGTACCCCACTTACATCCCCTGGTTTCCCATACATGCACACACACAGACACACACACACAGACACAGTCATCAGCAGGCTGGAAAAAGTCTCGACTCTCAGTTTGAAACAGATCACAGAACAACTTTCTCTGTGTTCCTGGCCTCCTCCCCTTAGTGCGCCGGAGATGCCACATTTGTGTTTTACCTGCATTCAAGTCCTACGGTTTTGTGCAAGCAAGCAATATGTGGGGGAAAAATATGAAGAAAAGAAAATGATACATGAAATTATGTAACATATTACATAATTATTAGGTATTGTAAAACATGGCAGTGAGTGCATAGAGTGAAGACACTGTCATCTTGTCGTTGATACATATATATCCACTAGAAGCCGCCCTGCTTACATATAGAAGAGACATCTATGCTTATTTTAGGAGAAGATTTCATCAGACGAGTTCTTCCAGACAGTCAGAAATTAAATCAAGCCAACCACCAAGTTTGAGTCACACTGTAGGCCTCAGATGTTAACGGCCCTATTCACCCCCAGTCAAACGGAAGGGGGTATACTGACAGCCATCACGGAGCCAACTATTGACACCTTTGTGCCATTTTTCTGGCTGAGAGACATCCCCAGCAGGCAAACACAACAGCGAAAGAATGGTGAGCAATCAAGAGTAAGAAGTGGTGCTTACTTGGTATTTCCAATTCAAATTATGTACTTCTGGTTCACAGCAGGTGAGAAACAGACACTGCAACAGCTAAGGCCAGTGGCAAGTAATTAGGAGAGGACAGTTGGAGTTTGTTTGCTTACCAACTGAAAGTGGAAGACAGGCAAATGACAGTGGTTGATCTAAGGCATGTCAGGGGTGACTCGCTGGTTCGGTATGCTACTCGCAGTGTAAAAATCTAAAGTGAGGGGATATGTGCAATCAAAGCGATGTGTCCCCTTCATGCAAATTATGCAATGCCAGCTATGTAATTTCACTGTAAACACATGGCAGAGACATCATATGTTTTCTTGAGTGAAAAAAAAGAAAAAGAAAAATCAGCCCCTGTTGCTGCAGACTTCAGAAACGATGCTTTTCAAAATGCAAACTCCTAAGTTCATGAACCAAACGAAGAGGTTTGATCCACAAGTGATGGCCAGTTCTGCTGTCAAACATGGACTTATCAAAATCTTTAAATCTATATGTTGCTATGGCTACAGTGTACTTAATCTATTTTCACAGTCGACATTTGAGTTCCTTGAAGCTGACATTTAAATACACAAGATGAATTTAAAACAGTGAATTCATCTTTGGCTTACGCAGTCTTCAGTGGAAAGAAAAAAAAGCAACTGAATAAATGATTAAAACACAATCACTAATGTATGTAATGCTTTAATAAGAAAGTCTTCTTTGAATAAAAATAAGTGCAGGTATTTTGGGTGCTCCTCTGATGGGGGGGGAGATAATGTAACAATGAACTTTGATTTCGTTATTTTGTTGAGTGATGGGAAGCAAAATAAAATCAAAAAACACTTCTGGAAACACGAAACCTGCTCACTGTGCCTGCTGCATGAAGCCTAGATGAAAGCACTTAAAGAAGTCAAATATTTAAGTATCTGCAGTTACAGCACAAACAGAAAATGCTAAGGTAGTGGAAAAGAGAAGACAAAAGACACCAGGAGGAGTGAAAGATTTCGTCCCAACAACAGGAATAAATATTCGGTATATAGTTCCCCGTGTCATTCTGTCGGGTAAACATTACCCCTCAAAAGTTTGAGGTAATTTTGCAAAACTCCCACTTCACATCTGTGAAAACATGTATAAAACTAAAAATGACCAATCAAAATATACCCAAACTTGAGCTGGTACACTGGACTTCTCAGACAAGTCTGAAATTAATCAGACTTATAACATTCAAACACAAAAACTAATTCATGAATGCAAGCAAATAACAGTAATTGGGATCTTCATTAAAAAGAAAAAAAAAAACTCTTTTGCAAAACAACAACTTTGATAATTCATGGTTACCAACAATAATTATATTTAGAATTAAACACATCATTTTTATTAAAGAGCGTGCGCATGCCGGTGGACTGACCATTAGACGAACATTAAAAAAAGATTTTTGTAATTGCCAATACTGTTAATTTAGGGCAGCTGCAGGATAAACCTTACGCTGCGTATAAAGGTTTACAAAAATGTTGCAGATCAAAATGTATTAATCAATCATTACTGGAATCTATATCAAGGGATCAATCCTGTGCTCCAGTGGCAGATTACATCAGCAAGTGCAAGATAGCTACCTAACTTCTATCTATGCATGACAGCTATCTCGATAAAGTGTTGTGGCTCACACACAGTACAGAAAGAAAGAGTGCACCAGGAAAGATGTTCCCTGTCAAAGATTCTGGTAACTTATTGATAATAAAATAATTATAACCCTCGTGTTTCTGGTAATTATCTCCTATATTATATCGGATTAATGACATTTTATTTAGCTTGCATTTTTCCACATTTGTGAAAAACGTTTCTCAGATATATTCCACATCTTTAAATTATACCAAAAATATCAGTTATAGTGCTGCTAGCCTGACAACATGACTATAAATAGATTATTTTTTTCACTGATTTTGCTGAGAGCTGCATGTTTCACTTGGGGAGAAAAAAACTGACACTCTGGGTCTTTAGATGCAGAGTGCTGACTCGTGCTTCTCAGGCAGACTGCTCTAACTTAACACGAGAAGCGAACATGGTACTGGTAATGCAAGCAGTGCGCTCCTGACCTATTTGATAATGTTATGAAAACTGTATCGCTGATTAAAAATATTGGATAGTTAAGAGCCTGATAGATCAGCCTTTATGGGTTTTAGAGTAGTCTCAAAACGCTCTTAAAAAAAAAGGGAACTACCTATTACATGCCTGAAAAGTTAAACAGTGTGTACTGTTCTTTTCACAAACCAACATGATTTGGCTCTTATGGGAACCATTTCATAAAGCTGCCAATAGAAGACTAGAAACTCTGATTTATGAGTGATTTACATCTCCTAGCGCAATGATCTACAGGGTTTTATCTCATTCTTTCTGTTCTCTTTAGAGCTGGTTTGCACTTCTCAGAGTAGTAAAAAAAACAAAAAAAAACAAAACATTGTATGAGTCAATAAATGTTTTTATTAAGTGACAATATCTGGACCTGCTTCAGCCATTTCCAATTACCTTTTATTTTGACTGTTTGTTTTTCAGTTATTTTCCCAGGGGTGATTCTCTTATTTCAATTTACCGGTAATTTATATTCTTTGAAAATGTTTAGGTTTAGTGTCCATTTAAATTAATATTATATGGACTGTATAAATAAAAGACAAGATTTAGGAAAATCAGTCCAGGTATTACAATAAAATCACATAACTTTTTGAAAGCAGCTGGTTCACAGTGTCCAGAGATCCTGAGTTTCAAACACATCAAAGCCTCTTCTTGACATAACTAACAGATAGTAATTAAGGATCTCTCCTCTATATATTTATTTCTATATATTTATTAGTGTTCCAAGTTCACAAAATTGTTTCAGTTATAGTCTTAAATTCCCCCCAGTTTGTTTTAATTTTAGTTATCTAAAATGTCTTTTTAAACATCTAATCCACAGTGAAAGAAACAACATTAAATGTAATGGCATGTAATGTAATGGCTTCTGTTAATGGCACAAGTTTTGTCAGCTATGTTAACATAACTGAAAGAGGTTTCCTAATAATTATTCTTTTAATATGACAAACTGGTATTAGGGATCATGCCATTAGAACACAGGAGTGAAGGTAAGTATGCCTGAAATGTTGGTAATTGTAATTAATTGCTGCCAATTATAACATTTCTGCTGGTCAGTGCTACATTAGCTTAAAACAAGTGAGCTTCTCTTCACAAAACAAAGAAAACAAAAACATTTCTAAAAAACCCCAAACTTTCGAGCGGTAGTGCGTATCCTAAAATGTCCTCAAGCTTTGCCTGATTATTGGGATGCGTTCTCATTCAAAATCTATTCAGACACTAAACCTAAAGTTTGTTAAAAAACATCTTTGACACAATCGACTCTGTAGGACATACGCAAGAGGTAACTGCTACCTATACAAATACCCCTTTAAACCTGACTTTCAGTTTCATCACACCAAAACTATTCGTAATAACCTGATCTAAACTGATTTTTATATAACTCAAATGATGAAGAAAGTTAACAAACAAACAAATAAATAGGAGGAAGACACACAGGTGAGTTTGTGGTATGTGTGCAGTGTCTGTGATGGCCACAAGGCGGTGTTGTGCAAAAGCTACAAGATGGCCAATGGTCTGGGAAGAGAGCAGGACGATGGAAGACAGAAAAGCATAAACGCTTGCCTTCTGTCTGCTTAAAATATCTTATAGCCGAGATACAGGAACATTTAAAACAGTCTTCATATAGATTCTTTAGGATATAATTGTCATTATAACAATACCTTCATTAACAATTTTTTATGATATCAAGAACCGTAACAAGAAAAGATAAAGTTCATCAGCTGAGGTTTTCAATGGCAAGACTCAAATGAGGAGTCTCCTGCTTCAAAGTCCGTTGGGTCCGAGAAATATTCAATGACTTGTTTGCTCATTTGAAGTCACCAGGACCAGCCTATTATTGTATGAATGTGTCAAAACCCTCCAAACTCAGGAATTTCCCACTCTTTTCCCTCCACCCGTACCCATCTTCACTGAGATGACTCATTTACATTGCAAAAGCTTCCTCTCCTTTCTCCAGGTGTTTAACTGACACTTAACTGTCCTTTGTTCCAACCCAACGGCCCTCTCTCACAGTTTCTTTCAGAGACGAGTCTGGGCCTCAGGGACGTAAATTTCGATGCTGTCTGCGCTCTCTGTGGCCGAGTTCTGGCGAAACGAGGCAGCCTTCTTAGCAGCCAGCAGACGCTTGCGAGCCTCTTGTCGCTGTTTCTCTGCCGAGCTCAAGGAAGAGTTGGATGAAGAGTCGGCACTCTTCTCGCGGCCCAGCGGTGGTCGTACCTTACCAGGCTTCTTTGACGCCACCTTCTCCTCGTCCTGTCGTGTTGGGAGTGACAGAAAGTGACAGAGAGGGAAGAGTAATGTGTGAAAAGAGGAGATAAGGGGGGAAAAAGACAGATATCATCCAGTGAGAAAATATAATCAAGAAACATCAAGGTCTTTCATCAGTTTAGACAAGATCTGCAGACAGGACTTTGACAAGACAGTACAACAGGGCTAATTCTCTTCAATTAAGATTGAAATAACAGTGATTTTACATGATAAACAGAGACACTGACAGTACAGACACCTGAAAAACAAGACACTGAGAAAAAAAAAGACTAAACAGTCATTTGAATATAAATTTTCAAAGACATGAAATGGTAACATGAACTGATGGGGAGTTTACATTAAGTTTAAATTATAAGGCTCACAAGACACACCCGATGCACGTATACTGACAAGCAACAGAAGCAAAAGCACCTCAGAGACAGGTAAAACAGCCACTGACATAAAGATGCAGGCACAGAGACACATATACACACAGTTACTTATTAACAATCAACAAAGGACACACAAGCACACAGACTTTTAAATAACAAAAGCCAGAATTCTTTCACATGAACCAGCGCATCTCAGCCATGCTTCGCTGCAACACACAGATCAGAAAAATGACACATGCATGCTCAAAGTAGGGCTTCATACATAAAAACACACAAGCGTCAGCCCTCTTTGAGATGTTTTAATTTTTCCATGCATGCCTACAGGGATCACTCTGGCCCCTTTGGACAGGGAGGCCTTGTAAGAGTTCATCCCACGAAGGGGATGCGGGGTAAAAGAAGAGTGGGAGCAATGGTAGTGGTGGTGGGAGGAGAGAGGCCGGTTTCGGCGGCTTTCCTACCCCAGCCAGGGCACTGGGCAGCAGGGGTGGGAAGTACCTTCCGCTCAGAATTTGACTGGGCAGCTGCAGATGTCACGGGCTGCCAGTCATTGGACTTGAGATGGTACAGCTCATCAAATTTGAGGCTGATGTCTTCAATGGATAGCTGAAGGAGGTCCCAAAAACCAGCCAGGTCCTGGGCTGTAGGGCGTGGGTTGGCATTTGTATTCTAACCAGAAGAGAGATGAAAATGATTGAGGAGTAAGAATACAATACATGTAATCTATATAACACTGTAATGAATATTACAATGAGAAAAGAATCATGAGATATAAAAGCTGACTGCAGTCAAGCGTAAGTGTACAAAGTGTTACACAGCTGATGAAACCTTGTTAAAAATAAAACAGTTTTTTCTTTTTTCTTTTTTTATTACTACCCTTAAGCCCAAACAACTTAACTTCTTTTTGGAGTTTGGAGTTTTTGTCCAGAATGTGAATCAAACTCATTCTGGTTATGGGTTAGTTTGTTTTCCTGCTATCACGGTGTAGCCTCTAAAGCTCCAAAAAAGAAGGATTCTGACAAATTTGCCTGTTTTCAACCTTTTCAGTGTACCAGAGAAGTCTTGTCCAGGAATATGATGCATGTGTGAAAATGGAAAACAAATTTTATATGAAAAATAAATAAATACAAATAAAATTAACCACTGAAAATGTAAAAGTTGGCTAAATCTATTTGAGATGATCTTGGCAAGTAAAAGGGCGGTATCTATGTCCATGATGTGCCATCATCTTGGTGGGATGGTTTCTTTACATCACACTCCGTCTGTCACTGGAACCTCAGGACCTCAGTGTATTGTAGTTTCACCACAGCTGGAACCACCACTGTCCATGGAAGCCTTCAGCTGTTTGACTAGAAAGTAGATAGCACTGACTGTAGGTTTGGTTTTAAAATGAGCACTGTTTCTTACCCGGAAAGCTTATTTGGTTGCTCCTTTTTCTTTTCTTTTAACTATAACAGACCCTTCCCCTTCTTTTGGCTTTAAACCAACCTCCTTTGAGGCTTGAAAGAACTGCTGCTAATATGTGTTTAGCTGAATTACAACAATGCTATTTACAGTTTAGATTGAGAGTCATATGTAGACAATGCAGATTCCAAGATCATCAGCTCAAACAACCATATGCAAGTTATTCAAACATGTCACCAATTTGACAAGGTCTGGAAGAAGACCCAAACCGGCACCCTCAGATAACAGGAAATGGGTTAGGATGTTGAGGAACAAACCAGGAGCCTCCATTATTTTATAATGCAAATGTGTGCCTGTTGTGTGTGTAATGTTCTGCTGATTAAGCCGCTGCCTCTCTTGGCCAACACACGATCACAAAAGGTATTTTAATTCTCAAGAGTTTTATCTTCTTATTAAATTTTAAAAAAGTATCAATGGAGGAGGACAAAAGCTGCATAATAGCACTGCCTGCTTTGACCAGCAAGAGTTATGGCACAGAAAAGCTGTTGTTTTCATATTTAGCACTAGAGGGAGCTACATCACAGCTTAACTCTTTTTGTTGAGCTGGAGGGACTACTATCGCAGCACGGTTTAGTCATTTCAATAACATCATACATTTCCAACTCCCACATTGATAAATTCAGTACTTTGATCTAGAAGGCAACCACTCAGCATCTAGTGTCAAATCAAACTGTTCCCTCTATGTTTATTCTGCTGATTAAACCTGCAGATACTGCCCGATATGAAGTAAAGGCTGCTCTGAGATCTTTTACTCTCACACAGCCACTGCTTGTAATGCTTGGGGAAGGCTGGCTTTTAGATTGTGCCTTCTTTTTCTGTGCACTACATTTATGCAGCTTTATATCACTGCTGTGATCTATATTCATATATTCTAGATAAACCGCGTAGTCGCTCTATATTTCTTACTTTGCAGCATTTGTTGTAAAGGATGCGGTATATAGCCATTTTCACTAAAACAAGGGCTTATTTCTTTATTTTAAGCTCCTTTTCTTTTGTGTGGGTTGATCCCAATGACTTGTTTTGTGTAGGCCTAATATGCTGTATATCAGATTAGTTGTCATATGTGCGATAGCTTTTGTAATCATCAAAGCAAGCAGCTCTTGCTGTGGACACACAAAAAACCCCAACAAATTCCCAAATTGGTAACGGGTACAAGAAACTAGCTGGGACTTTCAGTCTCGTGAGCGAGCCTGCAAAGTGGAATCATCACAGAAAGGCCATGTACACACCAAGTTTTGTTCACACAGTCCCCGGAACTGCTGAAACTTCTGAGACATTAGGAGTTGGGCACTTCCTACTGCACTGCGAATCTTCCCCAGCACTACAGTGAGAGAAAGAAAAAAAAATGTAACAATCATTGAAGATTTTCTCTTTTCTTTCTTTCTACCTCCTAAAGTAGAGACAGAATTCATAGTGGCACTTTACACACTGACCTGCATACAGTTGGTCTCACTGGGTAAACACTTGCTGGTTTTTTTCTTTGGTGCAGAACATTATCATACAAAGCAAAACTTTAGGGTCTAGACGTAGGTGTAGGAAACAGTGAATCTAACAGACTCCACAGGATGTCATGAAGGGGATTACAGTGTATTGGACATTGTGATTCTATTTAAAGGAATGTAAGCCTATATAGATACCCCAGCCTTCTGTCTGTCACTTGTTACTATGCTAGTCTTTTGCTTTGTCAAAATCAAGACAAACATCTGTCCTGACAAAATTGCGGCTTCTATTCAATCACTGCATTTCAAATGTATTATACTATTTATGATTATAGTGTTATGCCACCTGGGTCTGGAAAACAGCTCGACATCAGATTTAATCCTGAATATTTTACTGTAACACACACACACACACACACACACACACACACACACACACACACACACACACACACACACACACACACACACACACACACACACACACACACACACACCTGAGTATATGTCAAATATATAGTCAAATATAGGAAAGGGCCTTGTCTGAATATTGACCACCTACAGCCCTGCTTGTGTGTACTGTGTGTATTTGCTCTATGCCACAGGCTGATGTGGAGGCATTAATCTAATCTGGGGGTTTAATCAGGTCCAGACTAGATTTGTGTAATTCTGGAGATTAGAGGCCCGTTTGTGTGTGGTAACCCCAGGTATTACCGCCTCATCCCTGCCATGCTGTGCAACTCTGATAAGAGTGAGAAGAGGCCTTGAGGCAAGACCCTATAAACGGAGCTCCACACCAAGTGCCGGAGCGAGACAACAACAGACGTTTGGAAGAGCTGAAGCGCTTCGGTAGTGATTTGACATTTAGCCTTGGCGTGCTCTTTCTGGAACTTTCTGGCTTAAATTATGGCTATGTCAACCATAGATAGAAAGTTTCAAATTTTAAATGGAAAAAAAACGTGTTTTAATTGTGTGTTTGTATCTCTAGCTTATAATGAAAAAGATCCCTATGCAGTAACACATATGCAACCACTATCTGCAAGAAAAACTATAAAGAACAAACATGTTTTACTTAAAAACATTTTTATGTATGAAAAAGCTACTCCTGATCACAGTTAGCAACTTAGCCTGCTATGAAAGCCCTAATCACCTCTGCACCACGGTCTGCTGAGCTGTAAAGTGGACTCAACTACATGTGCTGCAGACTCTGCTTACTCCTGCTGACTCTTGTAAATACTAGAGTAAGAGCGCATCCTACTGGACAAACTATGTCATAACATAGTTTTTGAGATAAGAGGTGAAATGTCTTTAATAAACTCAAAAAAGTTGAGTTTTTTCTTTTCAAGCTCTTTCTAATCTACTTAAATAACGATGACCAGGACGAGAACCTACACAGACATATGCCATGACACAATTACCCTAAATATCTTTGGAATATGCCATCCATTCATTCAACTTAGGGCAGTGGAGAGGACAGGTCACCAGCCCATCACAGAGCTAACCTGGAGAAACTGACTGTTTAGTTAAGGTTTATGTGACCGATAAAACTATGGCCACCATAGCTCAGTCTATTATTCTGGGAGTGTGGGAGGAAACCAGAGCAATCGCAGGGTTATGATGTTTTTCAGGAGTGTGTCCCGATTGATTTACGTATGAATTTTTAAACAATTTCCTTTATGTTACTGCACACAAAACTATCACTGGTAGTGCAATGAACTTGTGAATTTGGTTTATGGTCACGAGGTTTAATTAGTTCATGTTTATTTCTGAGAAATTTTGCTTTTCTTCCTGTAATTTTGCCATTGTGGTATACAACAATACCCAGGAGTCATAGGCTCTGCTGTGAATTTAACACTCTCTGTTCCAGACAATAACAAAATGTGTCAACACAACCAAAACCATATCTGAGACAACAAAGTAAACTGATTTATGCTTTTTCTATTCTGCAACCTTCTCCAGCTGGCAGAGGTACTTAAACAATGAGAAAACTGTGTTACAGTGAGCACCCTGCCATCCTTACCCTCTTCTGAGAGCTGGTTATCTTTGGTTTCCTGTTCCATCTGCTGGCACCAGCCTTCCATGCGTCCCGTCTCGGCCTGCAGTAGCTTCAAGAACCACTGGCCGTCCCTCCGACACAGCGTTCCCCCTCCTCCGCTCTGAGGGACACTGCTGTTATTCCCGCTGTCCAGCCAGGGGTCTGGCGGTGGAAGAGAAGAGGGGTCCAACGCTGGGTCCAGACTTTCCGAAAAAGAGGAAGAGCTGCTTCTTGTGGTGGAGCGGTTGAGAATCTGCCTGGGAGGTGGAGGTGAAGAGGTGGGGTCGGCGCTGTCTAAAGAGTCTCGTCCAGGAGGGGAGCTCATGGACTGACTGGCACAATTGACCATGACTTTCTTCTCAGTGGGTTTGGCATTAATTACATGGGAGATGATAGAGATGTCCTGCGTGTCTGAGTCTGTTTCGTGCTTTGAGGCCATGCTGCTGGAGTGACTGAGCCTGAAAAAAAGTATTTGACACTGTGATAAATTTGCCTTTTTTCATAATTAGAAGAACATTGTGACATTTTATGTGCACAGCATTAACAAAGAAAACCTGTTTACTCCTTACTGGAACAAACAGGTCTTTCTTAGTTTAAACAGTGAGCCAATTCCACTGGTTAATGTAGACATTATAAACACAGAGGATATAATGGAGTCTGGGCCTTGCATACATTATGATGCACTCAGACCAGCATCAAATGATTTGTGAGGATTGGAACTCTAGCTTCTTGTTTTTCTAAGGCTGATTAGATATGATGGATGCAATGACTGAGCATTACTGTTATCAGTCAGAAAATGAACATAAGGAGGTTTGCGTTCAGTCAAATAATGAAACATAAAGAAGAGGGAGAAAAAAAAAAAAACCCTGAAGAATGACAGAATCATTGCACCAAAACTGACATAACAGAGTCACATAGCACAATACCAGCAAAATACAAACAGGTCACAGAATGCACTGCACCAAACAAATGAATCTTAACCACACATTAAACAGAGACATATTTAAAGTTTCCCGCGGTGCGTAGCCAAAACTAGCTGCCAGAGACAGACGTGCATTTGCCCTGTTCTCTGTTATCTTGATTATATTCAAGCACTTTGCAAAAGACTGTAAGGAGACAAGAAAGCAGACAGTCACTTACTATACAAGATACCTGATTGTATACACGCCTAATAAATGCGTAAAACACTCAATCTGCACTTTCCAGACTGTCTGCAGCACTTGAATATAATCTGTAGAAAAAGTGTGAGTCATCACCCTGTGGCAAGTTTAAATTGTGTGCACATTTCACATTTAACTGCATTATGCATGTTCACAGTCCAACACTTCAAGACTATTTTCACATTTACTTGCTACAAGTTGAGTTCAAAAGACAGACTTTAGCAAACTAAGATAATTTGGGTCTGCTGCACAATTATCACTCACAGAAAGTAATGAATGAGGAGCCTTACAACCAGCAATTAAACTTTTCAATTACGACAAAAAATAGCTTCATATTTGACAATTTGAATTCAATGTAGGAGGCTTTTAAGAATTTCTAGGTGAGTAATTAATCCCCCCCATTACATTACACATGATTAATATTTTTGTTTATTTGAACATGCCCGGGGGGGATCTTTGAGTAGTTAATATTCATTATAGGAATATGGTTCAATGTTGAAAACACAACACACAAAGACAATGAGGGTGTTTTAACATCTACAAAGCTCCTGGAAAGGGAAAGAACAGTCAGAGGAGTATGTGTGGCTATAATATAAATTCCTCACGTTGTTAAAAGGACAGGAAGAGGACTTACTGCCACCCGTCCTCCACCTGTACTCCAATTGATTGAAATCTGGTCAGGGGAGGAGTCTCTTCTCGTGCAACTTCCTGAATACAGTCCACCTGAAAAGTAAGGAACAATGACACAAACAAAAATATAGTCAAATGTTTTGTCAAAACTACGATCACGAATCAATTAATATGGCACCGAGCAATGGCTACTAGCTGGCATTCCAGAGTGACAAAACAAAACACTAGTGGAAAAACTGAAAAGAAAAAAAAACCTGTATAATTTATGCTTGGTTTCAATACAATGTCGAAACCAAAGGTTGTTCTAAATGAGTCACTGAGAGCCGGATCTGGAAAATGGATAAAATATTTCCGCTTCAGAACAGAAAGTGAGAAGAAGGTGAAGCAAAAATATGTGGTTTGGCTTCAATACCACAGAAAAAAAAATAAATAAATAAAAAGATTGCTCTCGCCAGGTGTAATGAGAGGGCGAGAGTCACAGTAATGACACCTTTAACTTCCAGGCATACTTTTAGGTTTGATGGGAAACACTTAGACAGAGATCATGAACAAAATTAGCTTTTTCCTGGATTCAAGCTCAGCAGGCAAAACGAGTTACACTTCAGTCAAGGATGTGACTATTGGCACCGCTCTGTGTTAGATGTGTAGTTAACGTCTGATTTCTACACAACTGTGCAACAGTGGTACAGCCACCCCTGTCGTACCTGTATGCCAATGGAGGAAAGTTTCCGCCTGGGCACTGGGACTACTAGGGGCTCCTCTGCTGCAAGATTTCCTTTATTAAATCCCGATTTTAGGGGTTCGTGCTGGACTACAGAGTCACTTGTCTCAGTGGAAGCATTTGCAGTAGCGGGGGCAATTGGTTCTCTCGGGGTAGCAATAGGAGTGGGGATGATGTGCGGAGGGCGGGGAATGCCCCGGGCCAGGCTGTTGGCACGGGTGCTGTCAAGGCTGTCAGAAGAATTGCTTTGAGCGTGGCTAGATTGGCTGTTGACCTCTGACCTCCTGTCCTGCTGGTCCAAGTAGTTGTCCTGGGCTGATTCTGTGCTGCTCTGCACGGTCACTGAGATGTAGGGCTTGGAGGTTGTACGGGGTGGCACTGGTGGAGGAGCTGCTTTCTTACAGGTGGTTATGCACGAGGAGACTGAAGGAGAAAAGAGCAGAGAGGGAGAAATTAGAAGAGAAGGATTATAAATAAGAGTTTCAGTGAACTGGCCAGTGACTTCTAGGGATTGTGAACACAAAACAAGGAGGAATCAATGATAATAAAATGCACAAGTAGAACTGCAAACAGCTTACTGCATTACCCATTTGTTTATCAGGGTAGTTCTAAGAACTCGCTAATCACTTTTCTCAACATGTCCAAAGCAAAACTCTTCAGCTGCATATAAACACACAGAGACACTGTTGCATGAAAGCTGGAGCTACAGCTGAACTGGGGAAGCATCCCATTAAGTGGAAAATCTAATCAGGCAGAAAATTGAACAAACTTATCATCCCATAAAGGTTGCTAAATTAAATCACACACACCCCGTGTGCTTCAAAGACTCAATCACAAGACAGGTGATGAAATCAGTAAACCAACTGCTGGCCACTTGACACTCAAAGCCAAATATGGTAGAACAGCTGAGGGAGATAGATTTATCTGCAGTGCTCACTAATGACAGTCCAAAAATGCCCTCCAGTCATAAAAGATAACGCAGAGAGAATGTATGCACAAAAGAGGGAGAAAACCACTCAAATAAAATCTGTGTAGTAAGAGATAACATGCAATTAACATTTTTACAACACCTTTACAAGTAAAATATTCTCTCTTTCCACCAGCTTTAATAGTGCATTTATGCTTGTTGTTACAGCATGTTGAGTAATAAATGTCAATTTGGCAAGACACAAAAAAAAGCAAGCAGCTGGGCTTTTCAAACATGGGATACATAAGCTTTTTGCAGTGACCCTGACACAGGTCACTTTTAATGTTCTGTCAGATACATCAGTGACAGTGGTGGAGAGCACCATTGCACTCGTGAGAAAATACTTTTTGCACCTATATTAATGAAAACTGTAAGCATTAACTCATTAAGTGTAACTATACATGTTAATATCGATCTCAGTAACTAAATCAATGTAAGCGTGTGTGTGCTGCATGTGACACAGTAGCTCCCTCCGCACCTCACACTCTGACTGAGCGAGTTAGATTGCCGTGGCGAAAAGTAACCAGAGTGCCCAGTCAGACGCTCATCTAGGCCGACGCGTTCAGATGCCATCAGATCAATGGAAAGAAGCGCTCATCTGAAAGGGGCTCGCGTCTGTACGCTTTGACATGTTCAATGCTGCACCAACAAAACAAATATGCTAGCTGTGTGTTAATACTCCACCGCGTCGCAATGTTCCAGTTTCATGGTCACATGGCAGCGTACCATATACAGGGGTTAAAATTCTCAAGCCAAGCTCCTTATACTGGTAACAGTTTGTGTTAGTTTACATGAAATCCACACAACATGAGACCATCACGCAATATAAAAAGCAGATTTTCCAGCTCATACCAACGTCTGCCCTCTGCCTATTAGACCACAATGATTCAATGCTAGCATGGCCATTCATTCAGTTTTCTTTATAGCTTTCATTTCCCTCTGATCTATATTAGTAAAATCAGAAGAAGAATTTGTGATATAAATCTTTTTAAGAATAGAACATTTGGCCATTCTGGAGCTGCGTATAATCCAGTCATCAATCACAAGCTATATAGATGTTCAGTCAGGCTACAGATTCCCATTAAGATCATGTAAACACACTCACAGGCTTCTATAGTTAGTTTAAACACAAGGACTCTGTAGAAGAGACCACTATTCCCCTCATGCTACACACACAGTAATGGCAGAGTGTGATGGAGTACCACTAAAAATGTCTAATCTAAACAGGGAATGTTACTGTAGCACTGTAAACCCTTTGGTTGCTGTGTAATCCCTCAAATAGATGATTTATTTGACATCACATGAGGAAAAACAGAGGAATGAGGAAAAAACCACGGAAGAGAGTTGGCACTGAGAAGAGCCTTTGAAGTTGAGAGAAGAAACTTACCTTTTAAAGCCTGAACCATGAAATAATTGCCAGAAAATTCAATTTTTTTTAAATGAGACTGTTTACTTTATTTTACGTTCTGATAAAATAAAATAAAATCAAGTAAATATTTGCATATATGAGTTTTAATTGTATCAGATTTGTTAAAAGCACACTGATGATGTGAAAGTCTCAAAAAGTCACAAAAACTCATGCATTAGATATAATATATAACGCCTTAATATAAATTTAAACTTGGCCTATTTAACATCATAGTCAGGCTTAGCTTCACTACCACTTAATCAAAGTGTAAAACGTGGCACAACAGCAGGACATGATCACAGATTCATATAGTCACGTGCTAAATTTTACATTTTAGATTAGAAGAAACAACACAACAGCATCTGGTGAACTCCATTCAACATTTTTTATGCTTCATCAGGTTTCACTGAAAGCTGCGGTCAAAATTCCAAGAAGGGTTTTTAAAAAGCCCTGCAGCAAACATGTGAGCTGCTCTGAATCACTAACAAAAGGGTCATTTGTTCACTCTGCTCCTTATCTTTACCTCCAAACACTCACATACACACACTCACAGCTCATCTGACCTTGTACATATTATTGAGTCAGTTTAATCTGATAAAGTGCGAGTCAATTTTGTCAATTTGCTGTCAGTTACCAGCCTGAAGTACTGGACTGTCACTAGATCTAAGGTCCTTCTGGCAGTCCAAGATGTATGAATACAGAGAGTTCTTTTTACAATCTAAAAACAGTGCTGTTACTTTATTTAATAGCACAAAAAAGTCTGTATGGAGTAATTCAGGACTGTGAAGATAAACGTCTGGAAAAATCGAAAATACAATACTTCCTACTGACAGACTAATACCTGTCAACAGCCAAGAAGTCTCGCTTGTGAGTGCTGCCCTTTGTCCCCGCTGTGACACTAAACAGCGATGCACTCAAGATGACATTCCAGAGAAGCCTGAACAATGACAGCATTAATAAACAGCGGAGATGATACCCAGTCCACACCTAAACTGGCCCACCTCCAGACATAGAGCGTGTCTTCTTCCTTTCACAGACAGGAGTGCAAACATGCACACCCTTTTACACACCCTTTCCTAATAGGAAACATAAACTGACAATAAAGGATCCACTGGTGTTGCCAATATGGCGAAAGCCTGAATAGTCATAACGGTCAATATCGAGAACACGATTATTCAGCACAATTATTCGCTGACTTTTGCATAATCAGCCATTTGTAGAGCTTAACAAATATCAGATTTGAGTTTCCTCATCAGCCTTAAAAACTTGTAACGGTTCTTCTTGTTGAGCTGATGCATCGATAGTTGATGCATTGAAACACACATTTCAAAGATGGAAGGCACCAACTCTGAGCTAGCCTGAAAGCTGACAAAACAAAAACTGTAAAGTGTCTGGCATCTTTGCACACAAACACTGTCAAACAAATGTCATTCAAGAAACGTTCACTTTAACATTCATCATAGCTATGCACGTCACTATCCACCAAGAATGACCAACATCCTCGCTGATACAGCTGAAAAGTCCACGTTTCCTCTCCTTTTTCTAACGCGAGTTAGACACTAGGCAGAGCACAGCGTGTGATGTGGTGCGCTGGCACTACTAATGCATCCCAGCGTGCGGGGTAACTGTCACCGTGACGAGGTGTTAGAGGGCATAGATAGTGTGCATGTCTGTCTTTGGACACCTGCCCCGCAGATCTCCAAGTGTCACATCACGCTTTCGTCATCTGACCAGAATTCACCCTCTTAACTCTTAATGCCGCCGAATCTGCTTTACTCACGTAACTGTCATAACTGACATCTGCCTCTGAGATTAGTCAGGAGATAAATCAGCAGAGCTGCGCACAACAAACGGGACACTCAAATACAATCAGTATGTTGTCGAATAAATAACATTAATTCCAAAGACTGTATATTTTAGATGGGCAGTGGGTAGGAAGGCCTTGTGTCGAACCTTGTGTCTACTTGACAAACTGTCAAACATTTTTTCCCGTGTCTTTTTGAGCACCGTCGCTGCCACAGTGTTCCCACGAGACTGCAGATTCCTCCACATACAGATTAGCAATGGCATCCATAACCACACGAGTGACACAACCGGTTTTTAACAAGTCTAGAGTTTACCCACACAATCCACTGTTGTTCATACAGCTTAATGAGCAAAGTGTAAAAAGTCAACTGTATGATAGCACAGAAAACAGATGTAGAAAGCCTGTTGCTAGGGCTGCTCGATTATGGCAAAAATGATAATCACGATTATTTTCACTGAAATTGAGATCACGATTATTTGACGATATTTATTTAACCCTTTAAGACCTACTATAGAACCAAGTCCACCAGAGCTTATATTATTTTTATTTATTTTTTTTACATGCTGTAGTGCCATTTGTGGGAGCATTTCAAGTTGCTATACATCAATACAACTGTTATAGCCCATATTTTAATTATATGTATGCATTAAGTGCATAGTAATTACATAAATTGCAAAAAAGTGCAATAAACTACAAAAAAAATTGAAAATCGCTTTTGTTTTGTTTACATATATTTCTACTTGGAGAAATTTAAGAGGCTTATCCCTCAAAACTTTAAATACAATAAAGTTGCAAAAAATAGTTTCCCACCACAGGAAATTTATTTTGAGTGTCTTCATAGTTTTATTTTGGAGATACAGCAATTTTTATATACTGCAGGAAAAACAAAAAACAATCCTATGATGCAAATTTGCAAAGAAAACAGCATGTGCATCATTTCACTGTGGGAAGTGTTACGAACAGCTGATAGGAACGGCAAAGCGTGTTTCTGGAACATTATGCTTTTGTTCCTGCAAGCGCTTTTTATGCAATTTTTGCAAAGCTATATGTGGAACGAAACCGTGACCGAGGACAAGCTGATGGCATAAGATGTAAGTACAACTCCTCCGGTTTCATATGCAAAACAAATTATTGCGCTAGCTTACACGGTTCAGGTTCTACAGGGATTTAAAAATAGTTACGCAAAACGGAGCGTGCTGCTCTGACCGGCTTTAAAGGGTTAACAATGACTTTAAAAAAATAATATAAAATAGTGTGCAACACCACTGAAGTTTGTTTTTTTTAAACTCTTTTCAACCAACGGCAGTCACTCTCCTCTCCAAATAACTATAGCTTTCCGAGCTTCCCTCGGGTCCTCTTAATCAGCGGTCTCCACCCTTTTTTGCGCCACGGACCGGTTTATGCCCGACAATATTTTCACGGACCGGCCTTTAAGGTGTCGCGGATAAATGAGGGAGGGGCTAATAATCGGCTCAGTCATTTTTAATGATTGAAAGCCCAGATCGTAATCGTGATTAAAATTCGATTAATTGAGCAGCCCTACTTGTTGCTATCAGAAAGAGTGCAGTGCAGAAACGCATTAACAACAGAGGAACAGCAAGTAGCACATTCTCTCATCAGACTGTCTCCTGTACTTGCTTAGGTTAAAGATTTCAGCCACACAGGCATACACAGCTGTGGAAACAGAAACATCTTATTTTAAAATCGTATAACAAAAGTGCAGCCAGCTCTTTCTAACCCTAAGCTTTTGTTCAGAACTGCAGAAAAGAGCTACAAAACAGACATGAAGCCAAAAAACTGCTGCCTTTTAGTTACACAAAATAACCCTCAACAGGGATGCACTGAATTAAAAACATATAGCTGGTCTTTGGAGTAAAAAAATTAACAAAGGAGAGAGAGAAAAAAAGTAGATTGCTGAAAAAATGTTTTGATATCTAGATTTTTTTAGATAATTTCAGCATTATGGTTGAAAGCAACATGCTGCATCAATTGTTGTTGTTGTTAAAAAAAAATTAGATTAATCTTCAATTGAGACACAATAGCGGTGTGGGAAATAATTATTTCATCTGCTGCTCAATTTGTAGGTTTGCTCACTTACAATGAGGTTAACAGTCTCTATTAGTTATGGCAGTTTTCTCAACCACCAGTGCGGTGAAGTTATCCTGTACCCTTAAGAGAAAAATAGCTCTAAACGATGTTTCCATCTCCCTGCTTGACTGCGGGGATGGTGTTCGTTGGATCGCACTCAGCATTTCTTTTCCTTCAAACACGACGGGTCAAGTTGGTGCCAAAGAGCTCGATTTTAGTTTCATCTGACCACAGCACTTTCTGCCAAATTTTCACTGAATTATTTAGATGTTCACTGTCAAACTTCTTGAGCAGGAGAAACTTATAGTACTACATTCCTATGTAGTATAGTGCGTTAGCGATGGTGTTCTTGGTGACTGAGGTCCTAACTATCTTCAGATCACTAACAAGCTCCTCTCATGTGTTTTTTGGCTGATCCACCATCTTTCTCATAATCATCTTCACCCTACGAGGAAAAATTTTGCATGATTGTGACCGATTTTATATTTCTTCCAGTTCTGAATAATCGCACGAGCAGTTGTCACGTTCTCATCATTGTTGATGGTCTTGCGTTCCCATGACATACTCTGACACCTCTTTAGTCTTTCCCACTTTGGCGGAAAGGTTGGAATGGAAGAAATTGATTCTGTTGACAGAAGTGCTTTGTACACAAAACAAGTTGAGATTAGTAGTATCTGTAATATACTGTAAATTGTTTGTCACGTGAGCATATAGAGAAATTTTGGGAGCCAGAATTGTGGCTGCGTTGTAGGCGAACAAATACTTGTTTCATTCAACGACATGTTTGTAACTTTTATTTGATGTGTTTTTTTTCTGGATTTTTGGTTGATATTCTGTCTCTCTCCTTTAAAAATAAAACTACCATAAAAATTAGAGACTGCTCCTTTCTTTGGAAGCGAGCTAACTTACAAATTCAGTACTGGATCAAATAATTATTTCCCCCACTGTATGGATAAGAATTTCTGTAAAAAGTAGGGCTCTGCCGCACAAGACACTGGCCTGTGAAGGAAATTTCTATTGCATCAGCAGAATGAGGCAGCCTTGTTACATTACCTTTCAGAAGGCTTTATTCTTTCCGTCCTTATCTGAGGCATGAAGATCAAGTATTACTCTGGAGTGAGTAAGCTTGAAGAATCTGTCTCGATCTATAACTAGGAGCCAGTAAATTTAGAGCATAGGTTATCTGAGTCATGCTGTGAACACAGATATGCTGAAGAATGATTTAAGCTGGTGTTTTTAATGTTTGGTTTTTATGCTACCTTCAGAGATAAACCTTTGCAGGTGGTTTGTGTGCTTTGACATTTATTTATTTATTTATTTAAAAGCACCTGGTTGCCCATTTTCAGCTTGATGTAGCTTGAGGACCACCTCTTTGGTGGTCTCAGTCAGTATTGTCCTGTTTTCATGTTTCATCCAAAAAAATTATTTCAACCAGTTTTCAGTATGATTGAAATTTAATTGACAGAGAACAAATTGGGATCAATAGAAAGACCAGGATGTCATCTTGACAGTAAAGTAGGACTCGTATAGATTGCATTCATGGTGCTTGATGTAGAGGTCTTAGACTCATATCCCTAACAGAGGACAAAAAAAAGAATTGCTGAGGTTTTAGGAGGATATAAATCAGTTTTAAAAACCATCCCAATTTATTAAACCTTAACTAAAGAATAAAGAATAAATCCCAAACTGAGAGAAAAGAAAAATGGGACATGTGCTACAGGACAAACAGCAATCTCCTTTCTCTAAATAGCTTTTTACTATTTGGTAGTTCCCACAAAGCTACCACTGTTTGAAGGGCATTTACCAACATCGGGTTTGGAACATTTGATCAATTCGTTTTAGAAGCTTGAGTGAGTTAAAGTTCCCCCTCAGGGAGAATATTGCAATAGTAATTAAATAATTAAGCACACAACAAGGTAAAAACCAAAGCCTTAAGATACCAGCACACCAGCTATAATCCAGCATATAATCCATCATGTTAAAGGGTACACAACTTTACTAAAGAACACACTAATCTTCATCCCAAAATGCTTATTTAATAAACCAGGACACAACCACATTCTCAATAAAGACTGGAAAGACTGAACATAGTGGATGACAGCTCCAGCTCAGCCGAAACCAATATAAACACTGGATCAGTAACAACAACTGGTTCAAGTGACACTGATGGTTCAGAAACAGCATGAGGTGAACTGTGATGCTGGGTTTATCAGCAAAGTATGGATTATGTACAGTTTAATCCATTAACATCACAAGAAACACACAACACTGCCTGTAACCATGACCACCACTCCCTTGTCATCGAAACCATCATCAGGACACAGACAGATTTTTCACAGTTACAAAACTGCAGAACCTTAAATGTAACCCGAAAAGGGCTCTAAACCAACATTTGGGCGAATATTGGGGCAGCCCTTAAATAATCCCCCTGTGCAGGCCAATTTTAATGAAGACAAGTGAATACATTTAGCCGTCCACTTAGACTTATGCTCAGAAACACCAGCACAAACTATCAACGGGAATGCTCAATTATCGTCCTAACACCACAAAGCATACGTCCGTTTCCGTGGGCAACAGCTAAACGTCATCCTGTCACCGAACAAGCCGGGACACCAAACTTGAGCTTAATTGATGATAACGTGTAAACAATAAGCTGAGAACGGTTAGTTTACTTACCCTGTTCTCACAGCGCAGTCAAAAACACACACGAAGTGTCTTGAGTAAAGACTTAGATTGTTTCAATGACAGCTGTCGACACGCACTACCTGTCACGCCTGTGGAAACGAAAAGCCGGGTTTTGTTGCCTTTTGTTTGGAGCGTCTCTCTGAGCTCCAGGGAGGCGTGGTGGCAGCTCTACTTGATGCCTTCAGGAGCACCTCGGACATTCTATCACCACCGTCAGAAGACCAAAAGCTTTTTTCTTTTCCTTTCTCTCCCCCCATTTTTAAATGCTAATAATAGCATCGGCAAGGTCCTACAACTTTTAAAAATTATTTTATTTTATTTTATTTTTTAAAATTCAGACATAAAAAAATACAGTAAGGATAACAACAACTGAAATAAAATTAGATCTAAAATGAAATTTTCTTTTTCTAACTGTAAAGTTTTGCAAGATCACAGGCTTGCTGCCAATGAAAGTGTTAGTTTTAATTCTGTTCCACTGCTCTAAAATGCAATTCTAGACACTTTTGGACATTAAATATACTTTACACAACCATATTCATAATGCCTTAAATTTTGCACAAGTAAATTAAGTATTAGTATAACTGCAACAAAGACCCTTTTAAGAAAAATATCTGATTGCTTCTTATACAACAAAAAAAGCAACTCTATCTGATGTCTACACTCTAAACTCTGATAATCAGAAATTAAATTGGATTTAATTTCTCAAATGTAATTTTAATTTTTGTAAGTTTTAATGCAATATTTTTTGAAAAACAAAACAATAGACAAGCTAATTTTTCCTATTGTGTTTATGCACAAGTAAACACGTTTAATTAAAAAAAACAAAAAACAAATCCTTGGTTAAAATATGTAGACTGAAGCTACAGAATAATCCCCAAGTAGCACTGAAAAGTTTCATTACCATGAAGGCAGCATGTGGTCTGTGACTTACACACTGTGTGAAGAGCGCCACAAAGTGGATGTTTTTTTTGTTTGTTCGTTTGTTTGTTTTTTAATAGTAACCCATAGCCTAGGAATATGCATCAGGGGCCACTGAGATGTCAACAACCAGTAAAACATTCCGGTGAAATTAAAAGTTAGGTTAGCAAACAAACTGCTCACTGTCTTCTTGTGCTACCATGTCCTGTAATCACAAGTTACACAGTAATGTATACTTAGAGTATGATTTTAATCTAGTCTCTGTCCAGCAGTTTGACAACTTTATATTTGTACTGATAAACATTTTATTTATTTATTTTTCTTTGTAGTTCATGAAGTGGTAAATGGATAGAATGATTTTAGGGGGGAAAGGGGTTGGTTTCACGTTGTTACCTGTGCGTGGGGGTAGGATGTGTGGTCTGTCTGTCCCAAAACGCTGAAGAAAAATTGCAAGTTGTTTCTCCTTTGGTTCTTTGTCCAAGCCTGTGGCTCTCAGGTAAGAGCCAAACTGTTCTTTCCATGTCTTCCATTGTCCAGAAAGTTCGTCTAGCATGGGCAAAAAAGGCTGCATTTGAGCTGCATGTAACGCTGCGTGCATGCTGGAGGATCAGTTGCCCGCCAAAGACCAAGGTTATAATGAACATTCAAACTACTACCATGGAAAACACAAAGCAAAGCAAAGAATTTGGGCTCATGTGATTGTGTCACACTTGAAAAGGAGTGAAAGAAAATGGTTTTATCAGTTTGGGAACACATTACTGTGCTTTGTGGCAATGACTCTTCCTATATTGTTTTATAAAAAATCTGCAATTTACCATCAGTTTTTCAGTCTGGGACTTACCAGTGCTGGTGCTGTAGGTGCGAACCGTGGTGTCAATGGGAGGCGGAGAGCAGCCCGAGTCAATGGATGCAACTTCGTCGTCTTGGGAACAGCCAGCCTGGATGGCTCTCAGGTAGCTGTGGCTGCGGGATCGGAAGCACGTTGGCATGGGTAGGTCTGGAGGCTCTGAGTTGTCCTGAGAATGGGAACGGGAATCTCTAAATGTAGAATCTGAGCTGCGGTCTTCATAATGATGGCTCCTTTCTAGGTCTCGTAGCTAGAGTGAAGGAAAAACAAAACAAAACAAGATGTAGCAGTAGTTATTTTGTTCACTGAAGCTGCTCCTCGCACTCAAGGCGGCTGCCTTGAGAGTAGCTGCTAGGAGTAGCCTCTGGATGTGCAGTAAAACCACCAAATGTGTGCACTTGTGCAAATGTGTGTATGGTTAAGGGTATGTCGAATTTGCTATAAATGCATTTTTATGATGTCCAATAATGATATATTAGACTGATTTACTTTATAGGCTACATTTGTATGCATTAAAGTTATTTTTTCTTCTAGTGATCTGCACCGTTATTTTAATTTTTTTCCTCACATAAAACTGTACAACAATAATGCTAAAAACAAAGAAACAAACAAAAACAAACAAACAATAAGGCAACAGATGTGACTTTTTTCATGTAGTGACTCAATGCTCATATAAATTCATCTTTTGCTCTGACTTTTCTAAAGGTGAGTGTCAGCACACATTGGCACAATCATGTAAATGTTTCAGGTAATTTGAATTTTTCTGCTCTGGAAAAAGTACATCACTAAGTTAAAAATATAATGCATAATGAATTTGCATGGCTCGCTACTGTGCATGTAAGTTCAATCCCTAAATTGATATACTGGGCGAATGTGTTGTAATGCAGTGAGTGAGCTGTCGGAGATTGGCTGTAAATCCTGTACTAATAGCCTGCACTGCCTCATTTCACTGAGGAAGATCAGAGCCACGCTGCACAGTTGTTCATCATCTCACCGACCTTGACATTGGGAGGCTAATAGTTCTTATGTAAGTGGACGAACTGGAAATTTAAACTATCAGTGAGATGCAGTCAGAAAATAGGGAATCTTTGTTCGCTGGGAGCTCGTTTTATTACAGCCGTTCGGGCTGTATCTGTGAAAATGTAAATTATACTAAGTAAACGAGTGTAGCTCGAGGCAGACAAAAGGGTCTTTGACTGGTGATGTGAGAGTAGAAAGTTTGCCAGGAGCCAAATGATGTAAATTATGATCGAGAACAAATACACTCGGAACTCATTAGGAAGATAATGGAAGCAAATGAGACACAGGCAGAAATGGAAAACATTTTTTTAACCTCTGAAAGATAAGAGACGCCACATTTTCCCTGTCAGTCTTCCAGGAAAACACTGACCTGTCCCATGCGCCTGCCCAAGGTACTGCAAGCCTGGCTGAAGTCATCGTCGTCCCATGGTGGCAAAGATGAGCCTATACTCCCGATACAGTCTAGGTTGTCTAGGCTGCGATTATTGGAGAACTCTCTGAGAGCTGGAAGACAGCTGGGAAGGGAAGTAACCAAAAGATATCCTTTAGGGATATGAAGTCTAAGTAGAAAAACTGATGGAAAATGATTGTAAACAGGATATGCTGTTGCTAATGCACGATGACAGAGAGGCAGAAGGGAAAACTTTGATCAAGGGAGAAAATGAGTGACCAGCAAAACCAGAAATTGAAAGAGAGATAAAAGGAGGACAAGTTTATTATTGAAGTCATCCCTTTAATTCCCACTTTGATGCTCCAAATCTCATCTCTGTTTCATCTAATTTTAGCATTAGTCATTTTAGCATCCCAGCATGCAAAGCCAATGATGTCAGGCGAGGCATGTACAGTGCACAGCGTTCTATGCCATCATGGTGCCAAGACAAAACATGTTTAGGTTTTTATTAAGCTAAAAATAGTATGTTATACATGTTCTTTGTTGGCACACAGTGATAGTGACATGGCAGTAAAATGCCATGGCAAAGTGTATGGACACAGATGTCCCCCTCATTCCCTAATTTGAATAGTGTTGAAGCTACTTTCCACCTAAAAGCACTGGACAGATGGTATTTACAAGCTTACGGGAGGTTAGCAGTTGTTGGCAGCAGGACATGAATTTTTGCATTTGGAGTTTCCACTTTCAGACATCTGAGGGGGGCAGTGCAAAGTCACTGATCATAGACCAATCCGATCTGAAGTGTTCTGCACCGCGCCCCTGAGAAGTGACTTGCAGACCTATCACTAACCTGCTCATTGACCTGCCCAGCTGGTGCAGAGAGGACACACTGTGGAGTGGAGACCACAGGGCATCTAGCTCCCCTTGCAAAAAGGTGTATTCCAGGGTTCTGCTGCTCACGCCAATCAGGTAGGCGCAGAACGGAAGAAAGTAGGGTTGGACGATCAGGAATTAGCAGGGGGGTATTAGGATAAGTCATTCAAGCGTAATTCTAGATTTTTAAATTGCTCGGTGTGTTTGGTAGGTAAGCTGTGCCCATGATTATCAACACCCCCCCACCCCCAACCTGCCTCTGATCCAACCAGAATCATAAGATACCTCAAAAGGAAACTATACAACACATTATTGCATCAAGGTTTGTGTCATGTATGTATCTGAATGTAATAGACACTGACAAAAACAAGCCCAAAATACACTAAAAAGATGTTATCGCGGGGTATTAAAATTTCATACATTTCTCTAACAAGTCAATATTTGAAAAGTTGATTATACATTAGAAAGCATGACAGCTGTGGCTTAAATTAGTGTAACATCGCTGTGGATAAAAATGAAACAATATGACTATATTTTCTGGCCTTGCATGAAAAGGCACAGTCAATTAGCAATGTCCCACTGTGCTTGCATCACACATTGTGCAATGCTTTGCTCCAGAAACCATGTCACTCAGAGGCAAGTGAGCCACAATCCCACTTAGTCAAAGCGATTGGGCTGATTTGTGCTGATTTACTGGCTGAACGCAAGCAAAACTCAGTGTCGTATTGTGTAAACTGCACTATTGTATAGCGTATTATCTTAGTGACGCTTTCTATGGCCAATAATATGTAGGTAAATCACAGCTGAGGTATGATAGTAAGAGTGACATGTGGACAGCAGCAGGGAGTCTGACACCACTTCTATGCGTGAGTAAGCGCAGCGTGGACTGTGTCTACACGTGTGCACTTGTGTGTGTGTGTGTCTGTTCTGAGGCTGGGCTTCAGTATGTATCCATAGATTTTTTTTTTTTTTTACTGTTGTTTGATTGTTAAGAGCTTTTGCCAATCAGTATTTATAACAGTGTGTTCTAATAAGTGTTTTGGGCGTTCTCTGAAAATCAGCAGATTTTTTTTTTTGGGGGGGGGGGGGGGGCTACATACATTTTAAAGGGCCAATCAGTAACTTTTCTTCTGACTATAGTCATGCATTAAAAACAACATGTTGTATTTTTCTCAGCTTATCATGACTGTAGAAACAGACATGGTTTCTAGTTGTTCTCATGAATGGTAACCATACGCTTTCTTCTTCTTTGATCCTTGTTTGTATGTAAAGGGTTTCTCCCTTATTGTTTATGCTAATGTGTAATAAACCATAGTTCAGTTTGTGCCCTTACTTGCGTGGGGGAAACTGGTCACTCAGAGACTGCTGGGTAGCCCTGAGGTAGCTCTGACGCCGAGCAGCAGTTTTTGGTGAGGGTTTGGGACTTCCCTCAGAGTCATCGCTGTCTTCCATGTCTCCCATTGCCTTCACATAGCTACCACTCCGCATCCGCCGGCATGGGATTTCATTGGCACCCCCGCTGTGACCTAATGAGCTGCTCCAGTCACCCTATAGCCACCATTAAGTGAACAAAATGAGTCTTCAGTCAGTTTTTAACGATCTATGTTGTTATCTAAGCACTGAAGTGTTTCCCTTGATGGTAATAGCTTATATAAACATACAGTAAACACTCAACAAATAGACAGAATATAATTTTTTATCCACTCTACTTTGTGGGCTACTCACCCTTCTTCCAACCTGTAGGTAGTTGCAGGTTAGTTCTTGTTGACAGGACTTGGATTTGAGCATGGACCTGTCCAGTGTAGCTGAGCCCTTCTGAATAACCTGTCTTGGTTGACCCATGGTTAATGTGGACCATGACCCTCCTTTCATATAGTCACTATCATTCATCATCAAACCTCCTGGTCCACTTAATCCACCTAGTCCACTTAATCCACCACCTCCTCCACCCCCTGGCCCAGGAAGTGCCTGATACTTTAAGTCACTGCTGCTTTTAGATGAGCTGATAGTGTTGTAGCCACTGTGGATGTATCTGTTCTGCCCCCCGTGGCTGTCGGGGCCAGATGGACGCCCGAGAGTCATCATGGCCATGGTGTTGTGGTAGCTGCTCAAATCGCTGCTGTCCAGATCGTCCGAGCTCCAGTAACCCGACATGTTGGAGCGTGGCCGTCGCTTGGCAGTTGCTTCTGATTTTGTACCCCGATCTTTACTTTTGGCTCTGCGATTGTGCTTCCCTCCATCCTCCGTACTAGATGAACCTCCTCCACTGCCGGTCGACCGTCCGTTAACATTTCCTTTCATGTTGTGGCTCTCCAGGGACTGCGACTTCGCAAAGAGCTTCTGCACTGAGTGCAGCATGTAACGAATACGACCAGGACTGTCCGTACGCTGCTTGGCAGCAGCAGCAGCAGATGTTCGGTGAAACTGCAATGTGCTGAATCCATCACGGCCGCCAGGTAACTGTTTATCAAACTCAAGCAGACTTGGTGGGGTCTGGTTCTTGGTCATATGATGTGATATTGTTGCTGAGCCACTTGTAATCATAGGTGTTCGTGCGCTCAGCCCTGCCATGCCCATGCCCATTCCCGTCCCCATGCCCATGCCCATGGACATGGAGGTCCCCATGGTCCCTGTGCTTATTCCTCCGATACTGTCCCCAGGAGGAGAAAAATCAGACTGGTCATAGGAGTTGTAGTGAATCCCAGGAAAGGTGCTGCTGTTGGACAGCTGGTTGTTGAGGGGCAGCATGCATTCTGGTGGAAGGGAGCTTGGGTTGGCTGAAGAGTAAAGGTGGGGGTCCATGGTGCCATAGTGGTCCATTGTGGGACTCAGCAAGTAAGGGCTGCGAGGAAGTGTAGTGGTCTTATGAGAAAAGAGGGCCTCTGAATGGTCTGCAGAAGTGTCGCAGGAATCAGACAGGTGTCTGCTGCGGTTGGTCCCTAAGCCTTTCATGATGGCGAGGAGGTCCAACCCTCTAGAAGACCTCCAGGCCAGAAGAGAGATTCTTTTGAAGATATTTCCTAAAAAAAGAGAGACAAACAACCCAACAAAAAAGACAGAAGGAAAAAGGTTTAAGAGCTGATTAATACAGCACTATACAAAACACATAACACAAACTCTCAAACTCAACCATCCATATCAGCTTGGCCACACAAATACGCCCACTTCTGTGCTAAACCAGACTAAAACAGAGTAGCTGGAAGGCATTTTTTTGTCTGTACAGTGAATGAGCCAGCTTCCCACTGTCTCCCACAGTGAACATCTGTGTTAAAATGCTAGAAATGGATAGAAAAACAACACGTTAAACAAAGGCACGCAGTAGCTTGTGGGTCAGGGCATAGATTATCAGTAGGAGAAAAACTGCTGACAGCGCTGAGTTCCTCGAGACGCCTCTGCATTTATGTGGGTCTTTGCAGCTGCCAGCGAACAAATATCTCCTTTTTCTGCCTAATCACATTCAGAAAAAAAAGGTCAATCATCATTGCACAAACATTTCCTTTCATGAGCACCCACAAACAAATGCACACATGAGAAGATTTGATTTTGTGGCCTTTCCTTTAATAATAATAATAAAAAAATCCAAAACATAATATTACACACTTAAGGCAGTTTAAAAAATTATAGTTAACAACACTACCTGCGTCTCTGGCTGACTCACTGTATCTCCTCCAGGTAAGTTGTGATACACAATGGCCAAATCTCTGTAAAAGCCCTTTCTTTCAGCTTGTATCATTCTCTCTTATTCCATCTGTTTCTCTTTCCCTCTCCTCCTCCACTGTCACTTCTCTCTCCACTTCCCACCTCCAGTGGGTATCCCTGGCATGAGTGATGAAGCTCCTGTCCTAGCTTTGCATGGTGAGCCAAGGATGGCGGGCAGAGTGTCATAGTGAAACCAGTAAAAGAGGATTTGACCAGTGGGCGGCGTGCGGCAGGAGTTGGCAGCTACAACTTCTTGTCCTCCTAGTCAAGCTGTGCCAATGCCCTGCCCGGCAGGGCAGCAAGAATGGCGCTTCTCGTCATGGACCATGAACGATTATAATGGAGGGATATCATGCAAAGGTGATAGTGACAGGTATTAGGCTTGTTATCCTGTGTGGATATGTAGTTATTAATAGCTGAATAGTGTAATTATTATTACTCAATTTCTGCTAACTTTTTAAGCCAAAAGAATAGTAAACAAGCCCACCGAGCATCTGTAAATACATTACATTTCAGCTTTTTAAAGCATGCTGCTTCCTTATCTCTGCTGGTGCAGTCGAGTGAATTAATAACTGGAATAATTCTTTGTACATTTTGGCAGACAGCTAATAAACACGTACATTTCTACTGAATTAATTGCCATTTTCAATAAATACTGTTAGTATATTATGATATCACGCTGTAAACTGGAGGTAAACTGGGATAAAATATGGATGTCTTAATGTTAGAGACTACCTCCGAAGCAGATGCAAGGAAAACTAATAATACTGTTAAAACTTAATCTTATATTCAGCACAGTACATTTAATCTTAATTACTTTCAGACAAAGTCAGCTCTGCAGGACAACAACAGTTCCCTGAAAATGTATTAACTTACAGTCGCTCTGCACAAACGCAGACTGCTGTTTGCTACGGAGGTTTTGGGTTCGGGCCAGATAAAAACCATCACTCCCTCATTTGAATTTTAGTCAGGTACTCACATTCCATAAAAAACAATCGTCAAAATAACATTGCTCTTTAATTTTCATCATTCACAGTTTCCATATTGAGAAAGCTAATGTGAATTGTCAGCCTAGCAGTTAATGGCTTTTTATACCACTTCCCTATTCATAAAATTTGAAAGTCAAATTGGAAATCAACCACCAGACCAGAAACAGACATTTCTTCTTCTCTGTCATAGTTTCTATCAATCAGACAGTTTCTTTGGAGAAATGGCGAGGAGATATTTGCTATAAATCTCTATTATCACCTTAGGAGAGCTACAAACATGCATAAAAATCAGATAATGGCACAGTGCAGTGTGAGACAGGCAATAAGTGATGACAAAGCAGCTCACCTAAAAATTACACCTCATTTGAAGGGCAATTTGAGTTGATTACAATTCATTGTTTCAGAGAAGGCACCGAAACATTTGGTGTTACTTCACCTTTAAAAGTATGCACCACGTTGACACACTTTTTGCAATTAACTATTTGCCAAAAAGAAATTGCAACAAAAAAAATCTCCATATAAATTATGAACTGGTTTTATTTCCACCATTATTAGCATGCTCCAGGCACAGACTCATTTAGTGTCATTAACAGAGCCTTTCTGAGTGCCATCTCCGCTGATAGGGTCAAATCCTCTAAATCCTTTTACACCACATTAGCCAACTCATATCCTGCCGTGACATGCCACTCAGCTAAGCTTAGCATACCCTCCTCAGTGTGTCAACCAATATGGCTCAAACTGACACTGATAGCCGCATTATTATTATGTATTGGAGGCAACGTGACAAATCTGTGTGCCTAAATGCCCAGGATCTCAAGCACTCTAATCGAGGATATGCGGTGAAATACACACAGCAAATTTGTCTGCTAATTGACATTTCCTGTATGTTTTGAGCAGACGATCATTGCAGTGCATCCGTATTTAACAAAAGTGCTAATGAAGTGTTTATTATTAGAAGGCTTGGTTTAAATAGGGATGCTTACCAGTGCATGTCACAGAGGCTTATACTTTATAATGACATTAATCATTCAAGTTCAAGCTATAGTTCATTCTGTGCTACAGTGGAAAAGTAGATATTATAGTTAGATTTACATGGAAACGTTGGGTAACGTGGTGCCTTGAGTTCACCATCATGACTCAATGGGACTGGTAGACACTGCATGTTACTATGACTGTCATTAAACAAAATAAAGCTTGGCAGATAATGTATATATGTGACATATAACCAGTGATGTGAGTGCTTATGATGCAAACCTGCCACAACTTTACTTCACTGCGTGACAGAAAGGCGAAGAGACAATTCAACCCTCAGACATTGGAAATTAAGGAATTTAGGTCAAGCCTCTGTTAGCTGGGTCCTAGACACGAGTCCGCGTGTGTGCGTTCTTGGTATTTGTGTGCTCCGAGTGTATACTACTGGTGCGCACACAAATGCATGAATACCAAGAATGTTAATGCGCTTGTGCTCGTGTGTGCTTCTACACCCTTGAGCGTCTGGTGGTGGCATCTCCCTGCCTTGTGCACTGGGGAGCTGCCATCTGCTCTTCCAATGGGAGAAGGAGTGTTTGGCATTGTGTCCAATTCATGACCTTACTCAGTTTCTCAGCCATCACAATGTCAGGGCTACAGGCAATTCACAGTGTCAACCAGAAGAGGGCGACACACTCAACACAAGCTGTACTGGTGTTTCTGCCGAGTTCCATTATTTTTTGATGTTTTTATACAGCATGTGGAAGTATTTATCCTGACAATTCACTTGTTCAAGTCAGAGCTAACAGAATAATTTATCTGTTGCAGATTTTTAATGTGTCAGTGTGATTCCGGACAATGTGTGTGGATTTCAAATAAAGATAAATTCACAATTAAACACTATGGCAGACCTGCTTAGGGTGTACCCCAGCTCTCACCCTGTGGTAGCTAGGATAGGCTCCAGTCCCCCAATAACCCTGAATCGGATAAGTGTAAGAGAATGGATGGATAGACAGATGAAGGACTGGTTGGATAATTTCAGGAACCTACTGTACTTCAGCTTGGATTCTTCTGATTCAGGAAGTGTTAACTTCTTTTTCTGCTTCTTCTTTAGGTGTCGCCACAGCGGATCATCTGCCTCCAACCTGCCCTATTCCTAGCATCCTCTCTGACACCAACCCTCTGCATGTCCTCCTGTTCCATCTTCAACATGCTTTCTTTGATATATCCACTATCCGTCCTTTTCCCAGGTTGGAACTATCTCAACCTTGCCTGTCTGTCTCCAAATTGCTCCAACTGAACTGTCCCTCTGATACACTCATTTCTAATCTTGTCCATCTTGGTCACTCCCAATGAAAATCTTAATATCTTCAGCTCTTCCACCTCCAGCTTGGCCACCAGTCTTTTTGTCAGCAGCAGTGTCTCTGTACCAAACATCACAGCAGGTCTCACTAAACCGTCCCTTTCACTCTTGCGGCTATCCTTAATACACTGTAAACCTACTTATGTGTTTATGTTTTTATCTTCTGTATTAAGAGGTGGGTTTAAGTATAAGTAGTTTAAGTATAACAAAATCTGATATATAAATAAAGTCGTCACTGCCATTGCCATCCTTCTGTCAACAAATAACCACTCACACTGATTTTTAACCCCTGTACCCTGGCTGTCTTCTTCACCTCTCTTCTGCACTGTGGTTGACCCCTGCCATTTAAAGTCATGCACCTTCACTGCCTCTGCTTCACTACTTGGAGGACAAACTAAACAACATCAACACTCATAATGGGGTCAGAGTGTGCTTCTCCTGTCTCTCCTTTACTTTCTTAATTTTTATTCGTCATCTCTTAATGATCCTGATACAGATTCATTGGCAAATAGCTAAAAATTGGCCAATATGCCGGTCGAGTTATATTTTGTGCTTTTCATTCATGGAATCGTGGGTTTTAAATTCAAATTGTTTAGACTTCAAATGATGATTTAAATGAAGATGAAAACAACAACCAAGACATCTGAAACAATGACAATAGTTTTTATGCTTGAGTTCAAGATTTTATCTTTAAGACAATTATTGTCACGGTCCGGGGCAGCGGCCGTGTGGAGAATGGAAAGGAGGACTCAAAACGCAGCACTTATTCAGGTGTGAGGGTGATTTATTGATAATATCCTATATAAAGTGGGGATGGTAAAACAGAACTAAGGATGAACTAACTGGGAGAAACTACACAAAGAAATAGCAAACCTGAGCATGAAGGGAGAACAGCAGGGAGAGCACACAGGGGATTACACCAGGTATGAACACAGACGACGCGACGAGGAGCAGAGGAAATCACACACTATAAGTACACGAAGAGACACTGGGAAATCACACACAGGTGGGGGAAACAGCTGGACCTGATTAACCTGACGAGACAGGGGAACACTAACACCAGGGACCAACAGAGGGAGCACAAACCCAGAACCCAGTGTCTAAAATCCCAAACACAAACCATCCCAAAACAGCCATGAATAATAATGAAAGTAATAACAATAAAGAACATAAACATAAAGTCACTGAGTCATGGTCGCAGGACCATGACAATTATACTTTCTCAGTATGTAGAAAATAAGACATAAACTAGTAAACTAAGAAATATAATACGGATTACACGTGGAATGTGTGGGTAAGAGTAAAATAGCACTACAAAACAGAAAAATGCAAGTAAATGTATAATGTCTAGGACATTAATGTATTTTTCATATACAAATATAAAAATATATAAAAGCACAAGCCTGTGCACTGACAGTGAAAAAACCCTAAATACAAATTTCAGTAATTCCTATTATAATTAATATTACTCAATTTGCATAGTTCTTGGCACAAAACTAGTTCCAAATTTAAATGTGGGCCCTGATTTAATACATAGCGAGAATTCCTATTCCCAGTATATTAATTAGCAAACCCAAGAATCGAGGAAATATTAAGACCGTTGCTAAACTCTGTATTAAAAAAGTTTTAGCTGTAGCACAAGTATTCAAATTTTTAGACTAGTTGCCAGTTTTTAGATTGGCAAGTCTGTGGGTGGACAATTTTCGATGAGCCACTGTGGAAAGGAAATCATCCCCTCATCTGAGCAACAATATCCAGAGAGGCAGTTTGTCAGAGCACAGCTCAGTCAGTCAGCCCTGAGCCCATCTGCTCCATAGGCTTACAGCACTGCCCTGAAAGACAGGGGGCAGCTTTGTGTGTGTGTGCGTGTGTGTGTGTGTGTGTGTGTGTGTGTGTGTGTGTGTGTGTGTGTGAGACATGTAACAAGACAGATGAATGCTTACAGACTGCTGGTGAGGAGGAAGGGACAGAAGGAAGTGAGGGAAAATCTGTAGGGAGAAAGGTGTGGGATTTGACAGCAGTGAAAATGAAAGCAATCTAAAAGGAAGGAGAAGGTGTGAAAATCAGTCAATGTGTTGTAAACTGCGCACTGGGGAGAAGGTAAAAATCCAGTAAAACAAAAGAACAGAAATCAGTAAGAGGGAGGAAAAGAAAGAAAGAGAGAAAGAAAAAAGGAGAAAAATGGCTGCCAAGGGAGCAAAAGAGTTCAATGAGGTCAGTTTTTCAATGAGTTCAGTGAGTGCCTAGATAAAGCAAAGAAGATACTTCTTCTTTTTTTCTTTGAGGAACGGTAATCAGATGGTACTGGAGGTGGAGATGTGTGGCAGCGTAACGTCTGATGCATGTGTTTATTCCAGAAAGGTGTGAAGGTGTAAATAAGTGTGAATATGTGAGACATATGCGTGTGAGAGATAATAATTGCCTACGGCTGGCTGAGATCTTAGAATTTCCATACCTTTGTTTTATGTTGTAAGGGTTTTGCAAGTTCAGGTGAAAAGTAATTGAATATTTCGTGTATGTGTGTGTGAGCGAACACACACACGTATGCATACCTGGATGCATGTGTGAGTTATATTATTAATAATAAATAGTGTACATGGATGTGCATTGGTGTGTGTGTGTGAGCAAAGCAGGCTAACCTTGTCCTAATTACAGTCTATCTATTCCATCAGTGCTGTGCTCTGGCCTATTTTCACAGCTATAAATTTACCACTCTCCCCTCTGTTGTGATAGATGACCCACTCATTTTAGCCCTTCTCTAAAGACTGTGAGCCAGAAAGGAAGTCAGTGGAAGACAGTGGCACCACTTCACTACTTCTGATGGCAGTGATGGAACTTTCCATGTCCTCAAAACTATTGAGTTCTGTTCTGGGCCATGCCTCTTAATCTTTGAATTCAGGTGTTTTCAGCCCCATCGACATGCAATATGCCTTTACAAACATTCGTGAGAGAATGAGTTGTTCTAAAGACCTCAGTGAATCTAAGTGTGGTCCTGTGAAAGGTGTCACGGTTACAAGAAATCAGTTCATGAAATTTCTCCCCTCCTGGATGTTCCACAATCAGCTGTGAGTGGTATTAGTGCAACATGGAAGTGCTTAGTCATAGCCACAAAGTGTCAGGCTACATAAAGTTACAGAGCGGGGTTGCCGGCTGTTGAGGCGCTTAGTGCATGAAAGTCACCAGCGCTCTGCTGACTCTATAACTGTAGCCTTCCAAACCACCTCTGTCATCAACATCAGCAGAAAAACTGTGCACTACAGCTTCGTGGCAGGTGCAGATGTTGCAACGACGGTTATCCGGTCATTAAGTCTGACGTCACTAGCCGTGTCTGGGCCTAAACTCCGCTGCAGGTCCATATATCAAACGATCACTATGGCATTACTGAGAGTCGAAAAACTGTCTAAAGTCTTTCATCTTTAATAAAATGATCAGCGTTCTGCTCTACCAGGTGTAACAATTGAGTTTAACATCCAGGCATCCATGAAAACGAAATTTATGACATTTAACGGAGTTAGAAGTTAGTAGGAAGTTAGCTCGCTAGCTTCTATCTAAATACAATATAGCATGTCCTGACTGCGGGGTTTTGGAAACAAATTAAAACGTACAGCTCTGTTATCACTTCCAACATAAACGAAGACAGAAAACTAAACAGCAGTGACGTTTGTAAGGTTACTGAAGTTTGGCTAGCTGGTATATAATGATGTGCTACGTGACCGCTAGCGACACAGCTATGTTAGCATAATATAAACAAACAAACTTTTTTTCCACTCAATAAAAGTTACTGTGAGTTTTCTCGGTGGTCAGGAACAAATGTAATTGCATGGCAGGATGCTGTAAAAGGACCAAACTTCAGCCAGGAGAACAACTGAGATAATCCATCCACAATACGAGGTTAGTCATTCATATACTGCTGCATGGGCTGGGCTGTAGTTACATCCTAAGGTTTTAAAAACTGAGCTTAAATAAATGATTAGCGGTAATAAAACCCGAGGGAGGTCAACAAGGCAAGGCAAGGCAAGGCAAGTTTATTTGTATAGCACAATTCAACAACAAGGTGGTTCAAAGTGCTTTACAGAGACATTAGAAACAAAAACAAATAAAAAGCATGATTTAAAATTGATTAAAACAAGCAAACTAACTAACTAACTAACTAACAAACAAACAAACAAACAAACAAACAAACAAACAAACAAACAAACAAACAAACCAGTATGTAAAATCAAAACAGATAAAATCAGAACAATAGATAAAATCAGTAGTTAAAATGTAAGTTTTGAAGTTTAAGCTTAAAAGTGTGGATTTGGTGCTTTATTCAAATGCAGCTGAGAACAGGTGAGTCTTCAACCTGGATTTAAATAAACTATGTGTTTCAGCTGATCTGAGGCTTTCTGGGAGTTTGTTCCAGATATAAGGAGCATAAAAGCTGAATGCAGCTTCTCCGTGTCTGGTTCTGACTCTGGGAACTGATAAAAGACCGGATCCAGATGACCTGAGGGATCTGGAAGGTTCATACTGGGTCAGGAGGTCACTGATGTATTTTGGTCCTAAACCATTCAGAGCTTTATAGGCCAGCATCAGAACTTTAAAGTCTATTCTCTGACGGACAGGCAGCCAGTGTAAAGACCTCAGAGCTGGACTGATGTGGTCCACTTTTTTGGTCTTAGTGAGGACTCGAGCAGCAGAGTTCTGAATGAGCTGTAGTTGTCTGACTGATTTTTTACGTAGACCTGTAAAGATGCTGTTACAGTAATCAAGCCTACTAAAGATGAATGCGTGGACTAGTTTTTCCAGGTCCTGTTGAGACATCAGATCTTTTATCCTCGAAATATTTTTGAGGTGATAGTAAGCTGATTTTGTTATTGTCTTAATGTGTTTTTCTAAGTTTAGGTCTGCATCCATCACTACACCCAAATTTCTCGCCTGGTCTGTGGTTTTTAGATGTATAGATTGAAGTTCTCTGGTGACCTGTAATCGTTTTTCTTTGGCACCAAAGACTATTACCTCAGTTTTGTTTTTGTTTAGCTGGAGAAATTTTTGGCACAACCAGTCATTAATTTCCTCAATGCATTTACCAAGAGCCTGTATAGGGCCTCGGTCTCCTGGTGACATTGTGATATATATTTGTGTGTCATCTGCATAGCTATGATAGTTTATTTTGTTGTTCTTTATAATCTGTGCCAGTGGGAGCATGTAAATGTTAAACAGAGGGGGTCCCAAGATGGAACCTTGGGGAACTCCACATGTGATACTTGTCTGCTCAGATGTGAAGTTACCTATTGATACAAAGTATTTCCTGTTTTCTAAGTATGTTTTGAACCAGTTTAGTACAGTTCCTGAAAGACCTGCCCAGTTCTCCAGTCGTTTGAGTAATATGTTGTGGTCAACTGTATCAAATGCTGCACTGAGATCCAGTAAAACTAAGACTGACATTTTTCCACTGTCTGTATTTAGACATATGTCATTGAACACTTTGGTCAGAGCGGATTCAGTGCTGTGGTTCTGTCTAAAACCTGACTGGAAGGCATCATAACAGTTATTCTGTTTTAAGAAGTAACTGAGCTGTTGAGAAACTGCTTTTTCAATGATCTTACTTAAAAATGGGAGATTTGAGATCGGCCTGTAGTTGTTCATTTGTGTCTTGTCAAGATTGTCCTTTTTCAGTATAGGTTTTATTACAGCAGTTTTTAGTGGTTCTGGAAACACACCTGACATTAAAGAAAAGTTGACGATCTGTAACAGGTCTGACTCCAAAGTCTTTGAGACCTTTTTGAAAAAACTTGTTGGCAGGACATCTAAACAGCAGGAGGAGGAGTTCAGTAGACCTAAGATGTCCTCCAGGTCTTTGCTGTTAATAGGTTGAAACTGTTTCATGGTGTTTAAACAGTTTTTTGGTGGACACAGTACATATCCTGGATCTGCTGTTGATGTACCAATTGCTTGTCTAATTTTTTGGATTTTTTCAGTGAAGAATTTGGCAAAGTCATTGCAGGCCATGGTTGAATGAAGTTCAGCTGCCACTGGCACAGGAGGGTTTGTTAGCCTGTCAACTGTGGAAAATAAGACCCGAGCATTATGACTGTTTTTAGTGATGATGTCAGAGAAGTAGGACCTCCTTGCACTCCTCAGTTGTAAATTATAATTGTGAAGTTTCTCTTTATAGATGTCATAGTGAACCTGGAGGTTTGTTTTTCTCCATCTGCGCTCAGCTTTCCTACACTCTCTTTTTTTCATTTTTCACTAGTGTGAAGTTTCTCCATGGAGACTTTTTCCTTCCAGAGATAACCTTCACCTTAATGGGAGCAATTATATCCATTACATTTAACATTTTTAAATTGAAGCTATTGACGAGCTCATTGACTGAACCTCTGGACAGGTCAGGTGTTAATGGGAAGACCTGGTTAAATATCTCACTACTGTCTTCAGTTATACACCGTTTTGTGATCACTGCTGTTGATATATTTGTGTGGGCTGAGATTTTACTTTCAAAGAAAACACAGTAATGATCAGACACGCCCACATCAGACACAGTAATGTTTGAAATGCTCAGGCCCTTGGAGATCAGTAGGTCAAGAGTGTGTCCTCTATTATGTGTGGCCTCTGTTACATGCTGAGTCAGCCCAAAGTTGCCCAGAGTGTTACTCAGATCAGTGATCACTGACTGTTTTAGGAGCTTCTTGAGATTAAATAGAAGAAAATACAAATCATTAAACATGTTAACAACACAAAAGCCACACAGCAAATTCAAAAGTGTTAAATGTTTTGGTGTTAATAGTCTTCTTGCAAAAGTAGAGTTAATTTTACTCTAAGCAGAGTCACATTCTTTTAATGTAACTCTGAGGTGTAAAATGATAGTAGTTAAAATCGAGTGTTAAAAAGGAGTGTTTCTATGTCAAATCTGGAGGTGTTACAATGGAAACATTAACTCTTGACCTCTTAACTCTGAACTCCTACAGGGGCTATGACACCAATCCGGTTGTTCAGTGATGACGCGACGAATCCTACTTCCGGGTCTAAAGTAGTCTGCGTTTAATATGGCTTTTGTGTTGTTAACATGTTTAATGTTATGTATTTTCTTCTATTTGATCTCAAAAAGCTCCTAAAACAGTCAGTGATCACTGTTGACCTCCCTCGGCTTTTATTACCGCTAATCATTTATTTAAGCTCAGTTTTTAAAACCTTACGATGTAACTACAGCCCAGCCCATGCAGCAGTATATGAATGACTAACCTCGTATTGTGGATGGATTATCTCAGTTGTTCTCCTGGCTGAAGTTTGGTCCTTTTACAGCATCCTGCCATGCGATTACATTTGTTCCTGACCACCGAGAACACTCACATTAACTTTTATCGAGTGGAAAAAAAGTTAGCTTGTTTATATTATGCTAACATAGCTGTGTCGCTAGCGGTCACGTAGCACATCATTATATACCAGCTAGCCCAACTTCAGTAACCCTACAAACGTCACTGCTGTTTAGTTTTCTGTCTTCATTTATGCTGGAAGTGATAGCAGAGCTGTACGTTTTAATTTGTTTCCAAAACCCCACAGTCAGGACATGCTATATTGTATTTAGATAGAAGCTAGCGAGCTAACTCCCTGCTAACTTCTAACTCCGTTAAATGTCATAAATTCCGTTTTCATGGATGCCTGGATGTTAAACTCAATTGTTACACCTGGTAGAGCAGAACGCTGATCATTTTATTAAAGATGAAAGACTTTAGACAGTTTTTCAACTCACAGTAATGCCATAGTGATCGTTTGATATATGGACCTGCAGCGGAGTTTAGACCCAGACACGGCTAGTGACGTCAGACTGAACAACCGGATAGAGTAAATTCACAGACTCCGCCCCCAGCACGGCTCCAATCGAAGCTGAAGTGAAGCCGTTTCAGAACATTTTGCTCTACATATTTGAGTTGTTTGCCATGCTTGGTAAGTCATTTTTTCAAAGATTGTTTCAATTATTATTATGAGCTTTTACTTCTGTGGCTCTTTGGAGTTGAGACAAAGCTGTGTGAAAGGCATTAGCCATGTTGCTCGCTGATAGCATAATATTCTGTTTTAGCTAGCTGAAAGGTATTGTTTGCGGGCAAATACCACAGCCTTGAAAAAAGCTTGCATGTGAATTTTCAGTCAAACTTTTGGTCAAATACACCTAAAACAATGTCTAGAATGTGAAATGTTGGTATAATGGTGCTACTTGAAGCCTGAAAACGATCGGCTATAAAAAAAAAACAAAAACAAAAACAAAACACGAGCTAACAGTAGTAGCTGACGTCCTGACTGGATTCTACGTTAGCATAGATCCCTCCAGAGTTTTGTGCACACGGTTTAGGTAAAAATTAAAAAGGTTGAGGTTTTACATTTAGTTCAGTATTACCTGTTGCCTGTGTCTTTGTCTTTTGGGAAAATACTTTACACAAGTAATGGCTCAAAGAGGATTCCCTTTTTTTTTTTTTTTTTTTTTTTTTTACTGTGCTGCAATTGTTTACTGGATTATTTGTGCCGTTAATTAGTGTCAACTAATTTTTATTCAATCTCTGCACAGGATATGCTTGTGAAGATGGAATATGGGGGAGAGCAGAAGTGTGTTGAAGTTCCACAAAGGGATGAATGAAGGACATGCATATTGTATTGAAGAAATAAGTGATGAGATGCTGTTATTTGCATTTACCATGTCAGACCTTTTGATAAACAAAATTCTAATGAAAGTGAGAACATGTATACTGTTACATCTTTCAGAAAATGTTTTGAAATTGTGGTGCACAGTTCAGAATAAATGTTTTTCAAAAACCATTGCATCATTTTAGTAAATGTTTATTTCCAAAAGAAATTTCTAGAAGTTCAGAACAGTAAAATTCCCGCTTTTTAGAATGAATTAGAAGATAACTCTTACGTAGTTAAACTAAAATACTCTTTGAGAGTTAATATATAAACTCTTAACACCAAGTGTTAAATTATCAACTCCAGACAGATTTGGTGTTTAACACTAAATCAGAGTTAACGTACCAACTCTCCAAAAAGAGTTAAATTAACACTCTCTGGTGTGGACCCATATAGACACTTTAATAGTGTTGAAATCAAATCCGACAGTGTTAATTTGGACATGCTGGATTTGCTGTGCATATTAAACGCAGACTACTTTAGGCCCGGAAGTAGGATTCGTCACGTCATCACTTAACGACCGGATAAGGATCAATGGTTATCATATGTTGGACTTGTGGATGATTCCCTGACGATCTTTTGGGACAACATCCAGCATGTCCAAATTAACACTGTCGGATTTGATTTCAACACTATTAAAGTGTCTATATGGGTCCACACCAGAAAGTGTTAATTTAACTCTTTTTGGAGAGTTGGTACGTTAACTCTGATTTAGTGTTAAACACCAAATCTGTCTGGAGTTGATAATTTAACACTTGGTGTTAAGAGTTTATATATTAACTCTCAAAGAGTATTTTAGTTTAACTACGTAAGAGTTATCTTCTAATTCATTCTAAAAAGCGGGAATTTTACTGTTCTGAACTTCTAGAAATTTCTTTTGGAAATAAACATTTACTAAAAAGATGCAATGGTTTTTGAAAAACATTTATTCTGAACTGTGCACCACAATTTCAAAACATTTTCTGAAAGATGTAACAGTATACATGTTCTCACTTTCATTAGAATTTTGTTTATCAAAAGGTCTGACATGGTAAATGCAAATAACAGCATTCTCATCACTTATTTCTTCAATACAATATGCATGTCCTTCATTCATCCCTTTGTGGAACTTCAACGCACTTCTGCTCTCCCCCATATTCCATCTTCACAAGCATATCCTGTGCGGAGATTGAATAAAAATTAGTTGACACTAATTAATGGCACAAATAATCCAGTAAACAATTGCAGCACAGTAAAAAAAAAAAGGAATCCTCTTTGAGCCACTACTTGTGTAAAGTATTTTCCCAAAAGACAAGGACACAGGCAACAGGTAATACTGAACTAAATGTAAAACCTCAACCTTTTTCATTTTTACCTAAACCGTGTGCACAAAACTCTGGAGGGATCTATGCTAACGTAGAATCCAGTCAGGACGTCTGCTACTGCTGTTTGCTCGTTTTTTATTTTATTTTTATTGGCGATCGTTTTCAGGCTTCAAGTAGCACCATTATACCAACATTTCACATTCTACACATTGTTTTAGGTGTATTTGACCAAACGTTTGACTGAAAATTCACATGCAAGCTTTTTTTCAAGGCTGTGGTATTTGCCCGCAGACAATACCTTTCAGCTAGCTAAAGCAGAATATTATGCTATCAGCGAGCAACATGGCTAATGCCTTTCACACAGCTTTGTCTCAACTCCAAAGAGCCACAGAAGTAAAAGCTCATAATAATAATTGAAACAATCTTTGAAAAAATGACTTACCAAGCATGGCAAACAACTCAAATATGTAGAGCAAAATGTTCTGAAACGGCTTCACTTCAGCTTCGATTGGAGCCGTGCTGGGGGCGGAGTCTGTGAATTTACTCTATTGGTGTCATAGCCCCTGTAGGAGTTCAGAGTTAAGAGGTCAAGAGTTAATGTTTCCATTGTAACACCTCCAGATTTGACATAGAAACACTCGATTTTAACTACTATCATTTTACACCTCAGAGTTACATTAAAAGAATGTGACTCTGCTTAGAGTAAAATTAACTCTACTTTTGCAAGAAGACTATTAACACCAAAACATTTAACACTTTTGAATTTGCTGTGTACCTGTAACTGTAAAAAAAAAAAGGACAAATGGATGCAAACTCCATTGTTGTAGGATTAAAATGTAATATTAATAAAGTTCATGATCAACTTCAGCCAGTCATTAAACTATTTTTAAGAAACTTTGATAGAACATTTAGAGATAAGCTAAAATACAAAAGTCAAAACACACAAAAACAACTGTGAACTTATATTCTCTTTGAACCTTGTGATATTTGTAATCTGAAACCAAGTCTTCGCAGAAGAAATGGACATTGCTTACTAAAACTTTGTATATTTTCATATTTGTAACTAACATAGAGATGAATATGCTGTGCACAGTGAAGCACAAAGAGGGTTGTGGGCTGCAGCTGTGGCCTCTATCTCTGGATTTAGGGCAAATCTGAAGGACTAATGCAAACAGACAGTGAGATGTGCATTCAAACACAGAGACTAGCATGTTTTTATGAATGTATATTAAATGCTTGAATGCAAAGACACCATTCAAGTACATGTTCTCACACAAAGAGAACCATTTTGTACACCAGGATGTACTACAAAGGCAAAAACACCCTGGTATCCTTACTGGTGTCCTCAGTATTTAGCCACTCGGTTTAATCAGGCTGTATGTAGATAGTAAACAGGATGTAAAGGGCAAAAAATAGATGGTTTGCAAAAATATATGAGACAGCCATCTTTTTCTTTTGACAGTGACTTACCCCTTTACTAACTTGTTATAAATATATGAACAATTGGGAGAAAAGGAGATGCTGGTCCACTGGTTACACTGGAAGCCCCATTGTTGCCTATTTGATGGATTTCCAGAGTGATCAAGAGTAAACTTTGTCAAATGTGAAAGATTAAAAAACAGCTTAAAGCCCTCAGTGCGTAGCTTCATCTTAGTGACATCCTGTGCTCTCTGTGAGCTGCTGCATTGCATGTGTATGAGCTCGGAGCTGTCAACCACAGACTGTTATGAACATCCACAGCGCAGCTATAAATTCCACCGGGATATGCTTCGAACTTCACCTACTCAAAACGTCCTTGGTGTTAAACACAACGGCCATGCTTCAGTCTGACATACGCATACAGCCTTGACCCCACACACAGGAAGCATCAGTGCAGGGTTTTTTTGCTTTAAAAGTGAATGCCACTTCCTGTTAGGAGGTGTGGGATCATCAGGAAGTGGGTCAACCCTGTGTTCATGACTCACAATCCCCATGCGACATCACAGTAATACCCTAATGGCAGTCTGTCAAGTTATCAACCCGTCGGTAGCACTGGGACGAGCCACTGTCATGTCAAAAAGTCAGCAGGAAAGGCAGAGATGCTACATGTTGTATCTCAACAGAGCCTTGACATTTAGAAAACATGAGATGCAGCCTTTACATAGCTGCTGCTGCCAAAGTCACATGGATGAAGGTTAAAAAAACATGCTTTCACAAAAGGCAAGCTGACTGTATGCCAGAGTAAAGAGGTATATAAATATACACAGATTTATTAAGAGCTATGTCTAATAATAATGACTATAGTATTTTAGCAACATTTGGTATGGTTGGGTCCAAAAACCATTTTAAGCAAAATACTCTTGTTGACTCACTGACATTTCAGGCACTATTCATCATCATTTTGCATCATCACTGACAGCTGCATAAAGGGTCATTCTAAAAGTTGGAAAATGTGGTGCATTACATTGGGGAATAAGTAAATAAATGGTACTATATAATGCATACTGAGTGAATTCAGCCACAGGCTAAAATATGCATAAAGCAGAGAGCATAAAAATAAATGCACGGCTTGTGTCATGAAAGTAACTTAAAAGATTAGCATGAATATTTTCTCAGTATTGCTGGCAGTTATTTGCTAGTAGTTTAGACTTGACAAATTCATAACATAGCAGCCCCAAGTTTCTGCAAGTGTTCCTGAACAAAGGGTTCAGGAATATTTTTACTTCCAGGAAATGAAGGTGACTTAGTTGCTTTAAGCCACAACAGCTATTAGACACAGTGAATCAATGTGCCAAACGTCTAGATCCAAACATTGGGTTTGAATTACATTTGAACTGCCACTGCAAACCAGTTAAATTAAACTTACTTGTCTAAATATGTATAAATACATTGATTTTGAGTTAAAAGTAATATATGAAGTTATATATTGTGTCAGATGCACACAAATAATTGTAAATAACTAAGGTATTTAAATAAGATGTAATAAGATATAACTCAGCGGAAACAGCCTGAGGGACACTGACACAGGATCAGATTGTTTTAAGGCTGTGCCAATCCCAGATTAGACTCTGGTGGGTCTCCATAATTGAGGTTTTGCTGACACGTGACTACTGAACACATGGCAATAACTTGTTTGTCATTTTGGATGTATGTAAATCATGGTCATTATATCATTACAGCTATCAGTATCAGATGACAAACATCTACCTTACACCAGTAACATTATTTTTTATTTCAGAAGATTATTATTTTTTGTATTCGTTAAACCTACTGACTCACTGATACTCAAGCTCAAAACACATGTGCTCGTACTAAAATCCTTAAAACTTAACAAGGAGCTCTGTCACTACTGGCAGGGTATACTCTGGATGAGTTACCCGAGCATCACAGAGCTGACACAGAGAGACAGGCAAACATTCATACTCAGCTTTACATGTAAGGCTAGTTTGGAATCACCTGTTAGCCTTTAAATCATGTTTTTGAAATGTGGGAGGAAGCCAGAGTACATCAGCAGGAACATGGAGAACATTCAGACTCCACACAGAAAGGTCCCAGTCAGGCCACGAGATTCAATGTGATAGAAATGCATCGGTGACAATGCTAACATCCCAATTGTGCTCATGAGGAATCAAGCCACAGTCCACTGAGCAACGAGCAATCTGGAAGCATGGTTCCCTCAATGGACAGTCAGTAAATTTACTGTGTAGCAGCACAAGCTTTTCTATATTTTTGAAACTCGCAAAAGCAAAGGAGGCATAATTCGATGAGCTCTCATTTAATGGAGGCAATGAAGCTGCTGCCGGGAATTCTAGGGGAGAAGGAAAGGGGGGACTCATCTGTCCTGATGCAGGAACTGATCGGTGGCCTGACTGAACTGAATCACATTACAGTCATTTTTGCAGGGAACAACAGGAAGCTTGTTACTCATACATGATCCTCAGCTTAGTAATCAGCAGTGTGGGCAACACTGGCAGTCAGCATCTGCAGAATGTCTTCCTGCAGTCTCCTTTCAGTATTATAATATAACAGTTAGGGCTGAACGATTATGGAAAATAATCTAATTGCGATTTTTTTGCCCCAATATTGCGATTGCGATGCGATATGCGATTATTTTTTAAGGTCTTTGTCTTCTGTATTATTAAACAAAGACAAGCAATACATCATATAGTATGGCCAATACTATATTACATTAATTTTAAACTGTTCTTTCCTGGAAGACAGACCTCTGTTATGATGACATGAGGTGATGCATGAATTGATGACTGACATTTTTATTTAACTTCTTCAATCACAACAGTATATTTGAACATACACAATAGTTTATTTTTAGCTTACAAACATCTGAGCATAAAGTGCTGACAAGGAACCCTGGTGTAAACATTAAAATGAAAGTCAGTACAATGTGCAGATTGCAGAAATATACATAAAAAAAATCAGTGGCTTTACCACACTCAGTTTTTCGACATCTGTGAACTACTAGACAGTCATTCAATTAAAAAATAATATTAAATAAATAAAACTAATAAATAAAAAATACACACATCTTACTGATCTCTGCAGTCAGTAACATTACACATAAAGTGCAAACATAATAGCAATTGTATAAACACACACACAAACACGCCTTTAAAATTTAAAGGCGTGAAATTGGACGGTTCTGATTAGCGTCACCGCTGTCTCGGTGGAGTTTAATAAACTCGGCCGTCTGCTTCTTGCTATCTAAAATATAACCAGACACTGGTGTAAATTCTCGACTGTCTCATATTTCTGTTTAATAAGTTTTCTGTTTGACGTTTAGTCAGCTGTGTGAAAACCAAGGAGGAACCCACCCGGGGGATTAATAAAGTTTTATTTTATCTAATCTAATAACTTTAATCTCAGCCAAACCGATTTACTCACGAACAAACAAAACACTGAAAAAAGCCCAACAATAACATTTTTAGGTTGTCTAAGTGACTTATATATTACGTTTAACCCGAGCAGCGAAACTCCGCGGTGATCTGAAAATGATGTGCCGGGAGTTGTGCCGTTCTCGGCCGCATCAGTAACACTCGAGCTCCCGGCTAGCTGTCGAGCTGGTGGGTAGCAGACGCCTCTGAAAACGTCGAAGCACTTTTGCAAATATGGGATATCTTGATAAACCGAGCAGATATTTGATGTTTACACAACTACTTTCTCGCCTGAAAATATGTTAAAAGTTTATTTTGTGACCCAGAAAGATTAGTATGAGTAATTTTAAAACTTAGTAGCGGCCGCCATTGTTGGAAACTAGAGTTTGGCTGGGCCGCGCTATGAATTCTGGGATATGGTAGTAATTTGGACAGCCTTCGGCGCGTCGCTGTGACGTAATCGGTCTACAAATGCGGCCTCAGGAGGATGCAGCCCATGAATTTGGACATGTCCAGAGTATAATCGCAGCCTTTGCGGTTAGAAAATTGCACTTGATCATGTCGCGATATTATCGCAAATGCGATATATCGTTCAGCCCTAATAACAGTGTTTCTGATAATATACATTTTGCACTATATGTCAGATGTAGGGTAGCACAAGTAGCAGCAAATATCCCCCCACGCCCCCCCCATGCACACATCCAATTGTTGACACACTAGGCCAGGGGTCAGCAACCTTTAGCACCGACGCGATTTCAACGCAAAAGAAAACACTGGGAGCCGCAAATACTTTTTGACATCTAAAATGAAGATAACACTGTATATATATATATTTACCTTTATGCTTTGTGTGAACAACTAAGGTGTGTTGCTTAAATCCATGAAGTGCTACAGAGAAAATTACATTTTATTTATGTAATTAACACATTTTGAACTCTTAAAGAAACATAACAAAAGGAAAGACTCGGAACTAAAATGATCCATGTAGCAAACAAAAACTGTTGTGAGCCGCCACCCTTATATTGCCTTTGGACTTTTGGAGCCTGGACCTGACTTTTAAAAAACAATTGGAAAAAAAGCACTATGCTGCTGAAAAATGAAAAATAGATATTTACAAAATTCTGCCTAAATATGTATTTTACCTGGTTAATGTATGTGGCGGGGCGTGGTTTGCAGCGCCGCTGCAGGGGAGGCGGACGCACCTGAGCGGCACCAGCAATCACGCCTCGCCGCCTTAATGTCTGTGCCATCTATGCTGTTGTGTTGGTATGTGTCGGGCTGTGAGCTTTAACACCGACTGTATACGTACAGCAACCGTGTGTGAAAAGTGGTCAATAAAGAGATGCTGAAAAGCGTGTTCATGGAAACATCGTCGAGTCTGCTGTGATATCTTTACAATGGGACTTCTGCTCCTGAACCTCTGCGCACAGCATCTGCAAATCGGGGCTGTGCGAAGTCAGTTTCATCTTTACACAGGACTGTAAGTTGTCATCTGTGAGGCGTGAGCGGTGTTTGTTTTTAACATAGTTCACGGCGGAGAACAGCTGCTGACATAACATGGATCCGAAGATCCATTATTGGCTTACCTGGGGTTGAAAGTCTCGATAAATGCACGGCGTTTCGGCGGGTACACCGGCTTCCGCAAGTGTGACGCTTATTTTGAGCGATGAAAAACTAATAGAATATAATTTTATATTTATATTTCAATATCACAAATATCTTCCAATTTAGAACTACAAGTTAAAAAAGAACTAACATAAATAAAATACACTTCAGCTAATTACTTAAAAAAAAATTTTTTTTTCCCAAACCACGCGGAGCCGCACTAAAAGGACTAAAGAGCCGCATGCGGCTCCGGAGCCACAGGTTGCCGACCCCTGCCCTAGGCTATCATCTAGTTGACCTATACCAAACCATAGCTTGATACAGTGACCTATGATCAAAATGCCTCTTTCTACCCCTGAGTTATACTGTTTAATAATGCAAGCAAGACAAGTTTGTTTTTTTCCAGAAAATTCTAAAATTGAC